>NC_133432.1:2909166-3261666 GCF_011762505.2 Arvicanthis niloticus
CTTCCCAAGGCTCCTCCCCAGGGTTAGAGAAGCAGAAACAATTTCTTGGGGGAGGCAGGTTTCCCTACACCCTCTGCAGCCTGTGGGGCTCTGGGAGGATGCTTTCATGAGCTACCCAATACTATGCTGGCTTTCCAGTGATAGAATCCCTGAGAGTCATCTACCACAGGCTTATAAGAGACCCAGATAAACTCACTGGTCTCCTAAGCCGGATTTGCACACGGTGGTCTCTTTGGTCTGTCATTGATGCCATACCTGGGGTGAGTAGATCTTTGTTCACAGCCCCATGTAAAAAGTCAAGTGCTATTATGTTGAGACACACAGATCTGATTGGGGGGGGGGGGTGGAAAGCCAGGACACATGAGGACATGACAACTCAATGTTCTTGTCCTGGCTCTATTGGAGCAAGAAAAGAGATAGAGTCTACATTGTGTTCAAGGTGACCTTGAAGTTTGCCCTGCCAAAGGCTATTTTTAATGGGTGCTGGCAGTCTGGCTGTGATGTTTCGGGCCCACCTGGATGGCAGCGAGGGTCCACCTCTGCCCTTCAAGCCTGCCAGAAACACAGACGCATAAATCGTCTGGAAAACCTTTCTCAATTAAAAAAAAAAGCCCCTCATAGCACATGCAAGCATCCTTCACCGGACCCAAATAACTGACGGAGGACATCGTTAGGTCAAGGTCAGCCTGGACTGCATAGCAAGACCCATCTCCAAAGAGATGGGGGAGCTGGAGAGATGGCTCAGTGGTTAAGAGCACTGACAGTTCTTTTAGAGGACCCAGGTTTGATTCCCAGCAACCACATGGCGGCTCACAACTGTCTATAACTCAAAGAACTGACACCTTCACACAGACATACACGTAGACAGAGCACTAATGCATGTAAAAAATAAAATTAAAAAATAAAGAAGACATGGGGGAGAAAGAAAGATGAGGGAGAGGCAGGTGGATCCAACCCTGTGCTGTTAACGTTGTCACCCACAAAACCCACACCTGAGAAGCGTACAAATGAATTACCAAAATATTCTAAGAACATCTCACATTTTATGTAAGTTTTGGGCTTGGCATTTGGCTGCCTTTGGAGCTCTCATGGGAGCATGTGGCCTGCAGGCCTAAGGCTGGATGAGTCTGAAGGAGAAACAAAGGTGACCGACAACCACACTCAAAACAACAGGGCCGCTGTGGAGGAGACATCAGCCAGGGATGCCTGTGGGGGTGCCTGTCATGGTTGTCATCTCCCACAGAGTCCCCTGCAGGCTTCTCCTGGGCTCCCTGCTCCACTCCCATCTTGTAGCCCAAGGTCTGATGCCACTCATGGGCTGTGTTGTCTGCAAATAGTGGCTTCTCCATACACTTAGGTCAGACAACCCTCATGAAGCCTGAGTAGACTCGGCATGACTGATGCCCACTCACCCCTCACATCTAAAGTCTCTTCTGCTCTGGTCTTAACGGAGCCCCTCTGTCTCACCAGACCCATTCTCATGGTAGGGTTGGCCTGGCTGTTCTCTGTACCCACATCTTCCACTTTCTAAGGCCTGTATTCATCAGCTTTCCGTTACTGTAACACAACGCCTGAGCCAGTCAGCTTAAAGGGAAGGGAGGTTTATCTGGCTCACAGTCTGGAGGGCATCAGTAAGCCACAACTGTCCTTTCTGCTTTGGTGAGGAAGTGCCTCAGGACAAGAGCTCACTAGAACAGGGGAGAGCCCAGACTATGTCTCCAGAGACCTCAAGACTTCTCACAAGACCTAAAGGTTCTTCTCCCTCTCAGTGGTTTTCCCCAAAGTTAAGGATTTGAACCTTCAACACTCAGACCTTACATCTGTCGATGAGGAAAGGCTTACACTTTTATTAATTCACTTGTTTTCATTTGTGGAGGGAGGCAGCCACGCCACAGAGCACATGTGGATGTCAGAGGAAAGCTTGCTAGAGCTAGTTCCCTCCTTCTGCTGGGGACTGAACCCAGTCCACCAGGCTTGATAGCAAACACCTTTACACACTCAGCCTTCATATCCACCCAACACTAGTTCACTCCAGAGCCAAGCTACAGAATCACATGGCTGATGCCCTTCAACAGTCACGTGCAGCCTTCTCGGAGAGTCCCCAGTCCATCCCCAGCTCATATGTCAAAATGGTTTGACTGACCCTCCTTCGAACCATGGGTCACACCAAACTCTGGCCGGAGCTGCATGGAGGGTCTGTGTCCAGAACCCCTGATTTCCCACTGGCCCAGGAGTCCCTCAAGCAGAGAGGCATATTTTAGTCAGGGTTTCTATCGCTGCGATGAAACACCATGACCAAAGCAGCTTGGGGAGGAAAGGGTTAATTTGGCTCACACTTCCACATCAGAGTCCATCACTGAAGGAAGTCAGGACAGGAACTGAGCAGGACAGGAACCTGGAGGCAGGAGCTGACACAGAGGCCACGGAGGGGTGCTGCTTACTGGCTTGCTCCCCATGGCTTGCTCAGGCTGCTTTCTTGTAGAACCCAGGACCACCAGCCCAGGGATGGCCCCGCCCACAATGGGCGGGGTGATCCCCCATCAATCACTAATTAAGAAAATGCTCTACAGGCTTGGATGCTGGACACAGGCTCCTCAGGGGACAAAGAGAAAGCTCTGCAGTGGATGAAAAGACAGGTGGAGCTCTTGTCAGCCAAACCCTTTATGTGCTAGGATTCCAGCCAGGACAGGGCCACACAGCCACCCAAACAGAGGGACACTGGCCAGGAGCGGGAGAGATGGGGAAGGACAACTCCCACCACAGAGGAGGCGACACTGGGTTGAGGCAAGACCCAAACCCAGCAGTAAAAGGAGCTTCCTACAGAGCACGGTGCCAGCTGACGACGTAAGACCCAGGAAGTTGCAGCAGCTACGGTGTGTGTTGTTCATGGACCTGCAGCATGGGCAGTTCGCTCAGTCCAGTGATGCATCGGCTGAGGTGCCTTTCCTGGAGCTGAGGACCCATGGCTCATGTGAGTCCTGACTTGGGGCTAGCCACCAGCTGGGAGCTCTACTAGCACTGAACTCTCGAGTCCCACTTCATGTAGCCTCTTAGCGGCTGCTTTAGCTCCCGAAAGCTCCCCACAGCTCCCCACAGCTCCCCACAGCTCCCCACAGCTCCCCACAGCTCCCCACAGCTCCCCACAGCTCCCCACAGCTCCCCACAGCTCCCCACAGCTCCCCACAGCTCCCCACAGCTCCCCACAGCTCCCCACAGCTCCCCACAGCTCCCCACAGCATGGCAGCCATGATCTGAGCAAGTGCTTAAGTTTTATGACCTCAACTGGGAAGCCACAGAGTGTCACCTCTGCTGGTCACATACCTAGCCAGGTGTGATGGGACACACCTGTAATCCCAGGAATCCTGGACAGGAGGGTTGTATGTTCCAGGCCAGTTTGGGCTGTTAGAGTTGCGACCATTTCTCAAACATACAGAGAGAGAGAGACAGAGAGAGAGACAGAGAGAGAGACAGAGAGAGAGAGAGAGAGAGACAGAGAGACAGAGAGACAGAGAGACAGAGAGACAGAGAGAGACAGAGACAGGAAAAAGGGGGAGAGAAAGGGGAAAGACAGAGACAGAGACAGACAGACACAGAGAGACAGAGAGGAGAGAGACAAAGACAGAGACAGACAGACACACAGAGAGAGACAGAGCAAGGGAGAGAGAGGGAGTGCATTGGTCCAATCCACTGAGCACCACACACATCTAACAACCCGAACACACACACACACACACACACACACACAAATTGATATTCTCTTTGGTTTTAAAATTACATTTATCTAAGTCCTGTGAGAAAGGAAAACACTGCTACAGACATTCTCTGGAAAGTAGTCTACAGTATGAAGAGAATTTCTTACCCATCACACCAAGAGCTTTAAATCCCCCCCCACCCCCGTGCCCTCCGAGTCACAACCACGCATGAAGAGACAGACATCTCTGTCACACCATTTTACACATGGGACTCAGAGTCTCAGCCAAGTGAAGTGGCTTGTCCACGGTGGCACAGCACTGGAGCCCAGGCTAGACCCTACATCTTGCTAAGAGTCTTGAGCAATTTTCTCAACACCTTGGTGCCCAGCACAGAACTGGCCCAGCCACCACCCCCAGGGAGCTGGAGCCAGTTGGGGGTTGGAGGGTAAAATCCGAGAGTCCACCGGGAACTGAGAACCTGGGAAAGTTTTGAGACGCTTGAGACCTGACCCCTGAGCTACAAGGTGACGTCTGGTATGAGTCAAGCAGCCCTTGTTGCTGGGAGAAAGCCCTAGCCATTCTGCACGTTCAAGGCTTGATGTCCTGGGCCTGCTGCCGCCAGTACATTCCTCAAATTCCAAGATCTCTGTGGAGGAACAGCCTTCACACGATGAAGCCTCTTAGGCGAAGATGAGGAAGCTGGGTCTGTTCTCTGGTCCTCACGAGTGCCGAGTGCCTCTGTCCCCTGGGCAGGTGAGTTTGCTACTAGGTCAAGTCCTTTGCACAGGTGGGTCTGTTCATCTGCTGACAGGAACCAGTAGAAACTAGGCCACCATCAGGCCAAGTAACTGTGGCTTCACAGATCACAGCAGGACAGGCTCAGAGACAGACAACCTTACATGATGTGGCCCTGGATCTTCAGACCCTCACACCATCCTGCTTGGTTCTGCTGAAGAAAAAAAAGAAAGAAAGAAAGAAAGAAAGAAAGAAAGAAAGAAAGAAAGAAGAAAAAAAGAAAAGAAAAAAAGAAAAAAAATCTATGCAGGTCCAAAAGAAACCACATAGGCCTGGCCATTACCTGCCTGTGAGCTGCAGAGACCCTCGCCCTCTAAGAGAGACAAAGCTTTGTTCTAATAAATGAAAGACTCAGTCCTACAGTTTGAGACGCACCCCCTGCCCCATGCCTGGGCCTCTCCTCTGTTCAGGACTCTCCAGTTGCCCTCACCCCGAGCAATCAGGAGCACCCGGGGAAGGACACGCCATGATCTTTCCACTTCTATCTGGGCACAGAGGCTCAGCCAGGTGAAATGGCTTGTCCAGGGTAACACAGAACCTAAACCCAGGGCAAGCATCCTGCAGGTCTCCGAGGATCTCAAGTAAGGCTCGGCATCTTTTTCTGCTATACTGTGGGGACCTGGCCTGTGACTATGGGGTGTCGGCACAGGGCACAGGATGAGAGACTGAAATCACAGACCTAAATAACCAACTTTGATTGGTTCCAGGGCAAAGCACTTTTCCAAAGAAGGAATACAGAAGAGAAGATTGGCAGGGCAGCCAGGATCATCTTCTGTGGCCATGGGTCTGGTTTGGTGGTGATAGTGGTGACAGCTGTGGCAGTGATGGTGATGATGATGGTGATGATGGTGATGGTGGTGATCATGATGACGGTGGTGGTAGTGATGGTGGTGGTGGTGATGGTGGTGGTGATGGTGTGTGTAACATTTCTGGTGCGATAGGGCCAGGGAAAATCCAATGACAGTACGCTCTTCAGTCAGGCTGTTCCCGCCATTCAGCCTGAGCTTGGCATCCAGGAAGCACTAGCCAGGAGCAGAGCAGTGACCACTTGTCTACTCAGTAGGGGACGGCTATCGGCCTGGAGGTGAAACGAAGAGAGTGTTGGCTATAGACATGGCCCCAGAATCAGCGGGGTCGTGGGAGACTTCGAGCATCAGCGGAGGAGGTTTGGGGAAACCATGTTATTAAAATAAAACGACCCTTGCCAAGAGCAGCTCGGTAACATGGAACCTAGAAACACTGTGCTCTTTGCAGAGGGAAAATCTGAGGCTGGGGGATGGGGATGAGGGCAGTTGCCAGCTTTGCGTCTCTCAAACGCTCCTGGGGTTTCTGTCTTCAGCTGCACTTCCTACAACCCCTTGCCCCCACTCACCCATGCCAGACCCCACTCAAATTCCTAAAGTCCTGGGACTCCCGCTGCCTCCATGAGAAGTCCAGAGGCAGGCCCGACCAGTAGAGAAGGGAGCAGAGGATTTGTGTGATGCTGCCATCTGCTGGCCACTCCTATAAACTGCAGGCAGAACGCAGCGACCCCCCAAAAGGCCACCCAAGGAAAAGACCTAGAGAAACCTTTGCCATCTCCACACAGATCCCGCTCCGCTTTGGAAAATAGTAACTTTAAAGAGAGTGACTTTACGTTACTGTGTGGGGGACCTTTTATTACCCCGGCCCCAAGTCAGTTTCTCATCTCTATCTCATTTAAAGCACCCGGCGCTGGACTTCAGTGAGCCCCACACAGGCGTCGTCTCTGTCGCGTAAGCCCAGCACCCTGGTTAACATAGGACAGTGTCAGCCTATGTCCTATGTGTGTGGGTGGGTGGGTGTCTGTGAGAAGGTGGTCGGTTGAGTCCTGGGCATACGGCAGTACTGGGTGGGAAGGGGACCTGGGACCCAAACATCCGTCTTAGTTTTATTCTGTTGCTCTGGCCAATAAATAAATAAATAAGATAAAAATCCAGACAGGGGAGGGGGAACCTTGAAAACAACCACAACAATAAAAACAAACAAACACCTGCAGTAGAAAAGCTTTGTTCCTCCTAAGATTAATAAAGCCCCTCATTGCTGGGAAGGAGGAGCAGGTCACGTGACCCGCAGCCAGTGCATGCTCTACCCTGTCTCTACTCTTAATACTCAATTCAGGCTCCAAACACAGGGAACAGAGCCTTGAGGCTGGGCCTTCTTCCCACAGACAGCTCCCCCAGACTCGCCCACAGGCCAGCCTGATCTAGACACACCCTTCCCAGGTGACTCTACACTGTGTCTCCTTGACAAACCTTTAATCGGAGACCCAGTGTGAGGGATCCCACCTGACTAGATTTGAGAGCTGTGGGAGCACTGGGTGTGTCTGTGGGGGCTCTCACCTGAGGGTCCCCACAATTCACTGGACTCCTGGTGTAAAATTATGGTGTCAACTGGACTCATGGTGTGAACCAGGCCTGTGGTGTGAACTGGGCTTATGGTATGCAACTGGACTTTGTGATGTTAACTCATGGCGTGAACCAGGCTCACTGCATGAATTGGACTCACGGCACACACTGGACTCGTGGTGTGAACTGGACTCGTGGTGTGAACTGGACTTGTGGTGTGAACTAGACTTGTGGTGTGAAACTGAACTTGTGGTGTGAATTGGACTCGTGGTATGAAACTGAACTCATGGTGTAAACACATTAGGTATGAACTGGACTCACAGTGCAAACCAGACTTGTGGCGTGAACTGGACTTGGGGTGTGAACTAACCTCTTGGTGTGAACTGGGCTTGTGGTATGAACACCCTACTAGGGGCCTGAAACTTCCCACCTGGTGGGAAGGTGGGTGATCCAGGGCTGTGCCCAGCCTTGCCTCTTTCTGTTGCCATCCTACTCTGTTCCCTGTCCACTCTGAGGTGAAGGCCTCAGTACACCATGATGTTCTGCCCAAGCAGCCAACTGGTGACAGCCTGAACCATCTGAGTCAAACAAGTTCCTTCCTCTGTGTGCTCTCTGTTGGACATTTTGTCACAGTGAGGATCAACTCATAACTACAGGTGGATTGGCCAAGCAGTGTGTGCCTTCAGTGTGAGTCTCTACACCAGGTGGAAGAGGGCCCAGCTAGACCTTTGCTATTGCCCCCTTGCCTGGTCTCAGTATCCACATGTTGTTGTCCATCTCCCCAGGACTGCATGACAGATCTCAAAGAAATCGCCCTAAATTTCTAGGGCCTGTAGCAGCTGTTTCCTCTTGACTTCTTCCTTGCTTCCTGGTCTATCCTGGCCTGCAGTGCCTGGGCCTCCACCTCACCCTCTGATGGGTCATGGTATTAGCTCAGCTCACCTCAGCAAGAACCCCAGCAGACCTTCACATCGCCCATACAGACCTACAGTGTGGTCCCCATCGTACAGAGCAGATGGCAGCTCAGAGAGAGCCGGCTCTCCTCCACGTGCAGCACGGAACTGGCCAGGCTCCGATTCAACCTGGTTCCTGGGGAGTCTGTACCCAAACCCTGATTCCAAAGTTCTCAAAACACCCAAGCTGACAATTCACTCTAGTCGCCTAGAGTTCTGAAAAAGTTCTCAAAGACACAACTAAGTCCCCAAAGAGAGATGGGTGATCAACTAGTAATGTCTGTCACCAGTGTGGAGAAGCCAGAGGTCAACCTCAGGTGTTTTGAGACAGGGCCTCTAGCCAGCTGAATCTCTGCTAGGCTGGGCTGCTTGGTCAGTATGCTCCAGTAGTCTGCCTATCTTTGTTTCCCGTGTATGGGATGACAAGCAAGCACACGCCACATCCAACTTTTTATGTGACTGCTGAGATTTGAACTCAGGTCCTCATGCTTGTGTGGCAAGCCCTTTACCCACTGAGCTGTCTCCATGTCATCATAACTTTTAAAGGCTCTGTTTTCTACATTGAGAGAGGAGGGGGAAATGACACCCCAGGATGCACATGTGGAAAGGTCAGAGGTCAGCCTTTCATGAGCCATTCTCCCTTCTCCTGTGGGTATTAGTGACTGAACTTGCCATCAGACTTGCCCACTTGCCATCAGACTTGCACAGTGGGCACTTCCACCTGCTGAGCCATCTTCCCCGAATGTCTTAATAAATTAAAAAGTTCTTCTTTGGCTCTGCTGTCTTGGCTCACCACCAACTCAGCTCACCCCACGACGGGAATCCCACTGATTGCTCCTTCCCCAAGACAACCCTCCCCCTCATAAACCAGTCACTCTCCAGTGTGCGCCGGTTTTAATATCAAAATGGCATCTTACACAGAGGCAGCTACAAGCATGAAAATCAAAAGGCCCCGTAACCGTGGCTGGACCCTTGGAAAGATCTACATCTTTTGATCTGCCTCAGGTTTTCGGGGCCCACACCCAGCCGCCCCCAGCAAGAACAATATGGAACAGACATCTTTGCTGAGATGGTTATAAAACAATGGGTCCCTAGACAGATTCCCCAACCTGAGTACCTCCAGGCTGTCCTCACTGCTACAAGCCCCACCCTTGGGGAGGGGCCATGGTGGCTCCACCCCTCCCTCCAAGCAGGCTATGACCTCTTCAGACATGAGGCCAGTCCTGCACCCACAGGGTCCTGCTCAAAGAAGCCTAAAGTTCAATGGAATTAGGGGGCAGATGCAGCCCAAGTGCAGGTGATTAGAACGAGCCTCAGGGGCTCAGTTTTCTAGACTTATAATCTCTCTTTTCTCTACCATATCTCTCTCTGTGTGTGTGTGTGTGTGTGTGTGTGTGTGTGTGTGTGTCATGCCATGCATGCACATTCACTCAAGCACACACACACACATACACACCATCACCGCCAACACCACCTACCTCCAGATCTTCTGGAGGAGGTGTACACCATCAGGGCCTGTGTTAAGTTTTAAGTTCCTCGATGTCCCCCCTGTCCCTTGCTTCCCGGGGATCTCCTATGATCCCCAAGTGAGGGTGGAATACCATGAACTCTGCTCCTCTCCAGATGGACCGAAGTGTCTTCCAAGCTACCAGAAGATCTAGTGCTTCCTGTAAAGTGACTAGCACACATTGCAAGCTCCTACCTGTCCCACCTGAGCTGATACCAGCAAGGATGTCTGGGTCTCCAGCCCTGTCATCCTCTCTCTCAGACCATATGCTGCTAGCTAGACTGGCAGGCAGGCAGACCCCAGAGATCTGTCACTAATGTCTAGTGCTGGGATTACAATTGCAGATACATCTGGCATCCCAAGGGATGAAGTCCATGTTTACAGCCAACAAGGCTTGGGGCTTGCCATATCCTGAGCTTCTCGCTTGATACACTTCTCCAGGAATCTCCCAGACTCTTGTTTGGATCCTCTCTAATCCTAAATTGAGCGTGGCTTGTATCCAGCCATGCCTTCCTTGCCTGTCAAGGTTTAGCTAGCATGGTCCCTTTTCAGCGAGCCCTCCCTGCCTACCTCATCTTAGCTCTCCTGATCCCTGTCACCTTCAGTGCCCTGGGCCCAACACACATAATTACAGACACTGAAGACCAGCTACCATCTCAAATTGGGACCTTGTCACACCTTCCTTGAGAAGGCTTGAGTTTAGTGTCAGCATCAGGAGCAGAGCCTTGTGCTGCCTTTCTCAGAGCATTGTTGGTGAAATGAAGCAGATTGACCATGAGAGGGCAGCAGAGAGTACTTACAAGCTGTACCTGGAAGGTAAACCAACGTTCCTACAAGGTGTCTCCCTACAGGGTGTGGTTCAGGCCCCTCCTGGCATATCTGCAGTTAGCCCTAAGCCCCGTGGGTAAGCAGCTCTCAGAGCACCCACTGACCAGGCAGCATGTTTCCCAGCCTCCAGCATTCTAGGCTCTGACCTCCAGACCACTCAGTGAAACAATCTCTTGCCCACTTCAACCTGGTGTCACACATACACACGCACAGACACACCCAGCTCCACAAGGGTTCCCTGGCCTCATGGCTTTCTGTCCCTGCTCCAAGAGGACTCTTCCTAACTCCCTGCCAGCCACACTCCCTGCCCTCAGCACACCTACCATGTAAAAGAGCTACCTTAGAAAATTTAGTGGGAAAAACCAAGCCATTTTACTCCAGGGTGTAATGATGGAGAATTTACAGCCCTTCTGGATATTTCTATCTGGAGCTTGATGTCGTCATAGGGCCAAAAACTCTGTAAGTCTCCTAAACAAGGAGTCCAGGCAGGCCACGATCTTGTGCTCAATGAGTCCATAAGTAACAAATTGGGCCCAGCAGACAGGTGTCTTAGGCCCTTGTATGAGCTAAGAACTGCGTATAGAAATGCTTGCAAGAAATGGCACTGTAGTTTATAGGAGCTAACGGCCACTGCAGATTGTAAAGCTATGGATGGTGGCAGTGGCCACGCCCATAGAAGGCTGGCTGGACGTCTGGCCCCTCCAAGATGCTCAGTAAACAGTATTCTTTCTTCTGGGCTGAGCCACACCCCAGCCGGTTACCACTTTGATTGACATTTGGAAGCTCTGACCCAGACCAGTCACGTGCCTACTCTCACTAGCTACACCCTCCCCATAGCAACCAAGCTCAGCACCTCCGCCCGCCCGTCCCTCGCCAGCCACGCCGCCATCCAAGCCGTTAGTGGTAACAGGGAGAGGAGTGTGAGACCTGTTAGTCAGAGAGAAATCCACAGCCATTCATTTCTGCCGGAAGGAACAGACCAGAAAGGCATACATTAGTCCAGAGGAAAGGGTGGTTCAAAGGAGCCGGCCAAAGCCAGGCCAGGAGCCTGGAGCCCCCCATGGGCGGGGCTGGCTGCTAGCGGTCAGCCCCTGGGGCAGCCAGGAAGAGGCAGGGATTAGCTGGGGGAGAGCTTGAGTTAGTGCAAAGGAGCCAGAGGTTAGCCCAGAGAGGCCATGAGCCTACTGGAGGTGAGGCATGAAATCACCCCCAGGTGTGGCCCTGGCTTAGCAGCTGGCGGGCTCTGGGGGAGGCTGGCTGGGGCAGAGGCACAGGTATCAACTGGACAAGGAACTGGGATGACTTCCCATGAGCCTGTGGGTCTCTAGGATTCACTTCCGGCACCCATTTACTCCGCCCATAAGCCCTAAGGGCTTATAGAGGCGCGTCATGACAACCCGCAGCCTGTCCTTTCTAAGCATGGAGAAAGTGTTTCTAAACACTTCCTGAGAGGGGAAAACTATCCTCACACCTACTTCCTGTGTGAAAATGGTCCCAAATAGACTTCCAGTTTGAGATTCCCACCTCTCTCAGCTGGAAAGGCCTGGCTAGCTATATGGGGAACCTTCTTACTGGTCATTAGCCATCTCGCCTCAGGCTGAGAGAAAGGCCCTCTTCCCGATGCCCTCTCAGGCTTCACATGGCAGATGCCTGACTCTACTCTGTGGGGTTTTTTTGTTTGTTTGTTTGTTTGTTTGTTTGTTTTTCAGGGAAACACCTGCTTCTTGCTTAGAAAACTCACTTATAGCTTCCAGGTAGGGCTTCGGGTTCAGACACACACCTTTGAGATCCTGTACAAGATAGCCAGCCCCTGACATTCCTATCCCTTTCTCCCTGCCCTAAATCACAGAGGTCCCCAGCTAGGTAGGGCCCAGAATTGCCAATTCTAGAGCCCCAGGCAACACACTGGCTCCCACAAGGTCCCCTGGTCCCATCCACTCCTGGTGGCAACCAGACTTGTGCACAGAGGAGAGAGGTCATGCTCGGAGCCCAGCGTCCCACGTCCACAGGACAGCCTTCTCCTCCTCCTCCTCTGGGCATCACTAATATGGATGTCCCCTGCCTCAGACCTGGCCTGGACAGCCTGGGGACATCTGCTTGCCAAAAGGAGGGACCAGCCCCCAGGAAGCCCAGAGCTCGGCAGGGCTGGGTTAGTAAGAAGAGAAACCAGTTAGTAGGGCCAGGTTAGTAGGTCAGTAGGTCAGAGCACAGCACCAGCAGACACACACGAGAGTCACTAGAGAGAAGAAGGCAGCGGGGGGCCGTTAGTTAAGGGGCGGCGGGGTGTGCATGGGGTGCCCCAGGGTTAGACAATTAGTAATCAAAAGAGCTGCCTATGGGAGAGAAAGCTGGCAAGAGGGGAGAAAGGGAAGAGACGTTAGGGGTTCAAAGCACGTGTCTGCCCCAGGTAGAAGGGTCTGTGTGCAGAACACCCGAGATCAGAGGATGGACGTACCACCGAGTCCCCTGCAGCCCGCCCTCAGCATGTCTTTTTCCATTTTGAAGTCCCTGCCATGTGGCAACACCTTTGTCACCTCACCACAGGCACCAAGGGAAGTAGAAGGGTCCCGTTCCGCCAGCAGCAAGTGGCAGAGTTGGTGAGTCTCTTAGCATGCCCTGTCCTGCAGGATGGGTCTGCACATAGATCCCAGCCCCCAGGAAGGACCTTCCTGGGCCTTGTCTGCTCGGCGTCCCAGCCTCTGGGAAGGCCCCTGGCCTGCAGAGTTAGTAGGGTTTGGCTGCTGCAGGGTTAGTAGGACATGCTCGGGCCAGGTTAGTGGATTAGTCTGTTGACAGAAGGCCAGGCATCTCGTCAAGTGCCACAGCATCCTGGCCGAGCCCTGGGTTGGTTAGTAGGTTAATCACACCATGCAGCCATCCCCTCTCCCCCCTACTCCCGCCCCAACCCACCACAGGCCTCCTATCCCCACCAGCCTGGGCATGGGGCCTGACCAGGGCAGGGGGTCTGCCTCTATACCCCATCAGCACCCACCACAGGAATCAAGCCTGACCTCAATGACCCATGCTGGAAGCCCAGAGCTTCCGTTTCTAGGCTGTGGGTCTCGGAGCCCCACAAACACTTCAGATCTGCTAGAAAAATGTACCCAGATTGTTCTCAGTGCAAACCCCCTGCCTGGTTGTGGCCAGCCCCTTCTCAGAAGGATCTTCTCACATACTTGTGCGTGTGCACATATGCACGCACGCGCACACACGCACTCGGGCACGCACACACACACACACACACACACACACACACACAGGCGTCTTTCCACAAAATGGCTAACCCACCCAGCCCCCAGAGCTGCTGCACTTATAAATGAACATCTTTTCCACCATCAACTCCTGGGCTTCCGGCTGCTCCCACCACTGCCCTACTTTACCCTCCTCAGAAACTGGCCTGAGTCCTAAAGCAAAGCTTGGACTCCCCCAAGTCCCACCCCTTCAGCTTCTCTTTCCTCCCAGGTGACACCAGGACACCTTGTTTTCCCCATCACTCTAGGCTCTTCTAAAGCCCAACCTGTGTCTCCCAATGTTCTAGATGTTTGGGAAGAAAATAATTCTGTAGCCAGGAAATGTTTCATCCCTCCATCCCACCTTGAGAGTCTGAGAGTCCTTACCATTTCAAGGCTCTGAAAAGTCCTGCACTGTCTTTGACCTATTTAAATTTTGCTTTAATTTCTCTCCAACCGCTAAGACTCACCTTTCTCATCCTCCAAAGCCCTGCTAGGTCAGCCTGACTAGGAAGCCTCTCCCTAGTGCCAGATCTGGGGGTCTCTCTCCCTCTCTGGCCTCTTTTGACTGCCCATTGCCTAATTCTTCCTGGACACATCTTCTCTCCACGGACTAGCTAACTATGAAACTGTAAATGTCTGAAGTAGAGCTGGACAGCACCTGTATTTCCCAAGACGACTCACAGAGAAGAACCATGAAGGAACCCATGTTTTAGTAGGAAACAAGGTTCCTCTCCTTCTGGAAAACATGGCAAGCTACAAGAGAGACAAAGGTGGCCGCTGCCCCAGACTGGTCAGCAAGGCAGACCGGAGTGGCCCAGCCAGAAACACCTCTGCATCAGACATTACCCAACCAGGATGAGCCCTCACCTAAACTCCCTAAACTCCCACTGAACTGAACTGTATGGTACATCTACTGAGAGCCCAGCACTGAGCCAAACACAGGGCCCTCTGAGAGCTGCCTGGGCCCTCAGGAAACCATATGGCCCATATGACAGACATGGAAATCAAAGCTTGTAGACTTATAGAGGTTGCCCTGTGTTATCTGAGCTGGCTCTATACTGGCTGCAGCCACCATGTATGTCTCCAAGACACCTGGCACAGCGCCGGCAACCCTGTACCCATCTTATGTTCATCTGTTCCTCCCTATGTGAGGAACTCTGAAGGGGAGACTGGCTACTCACGTTTGTGAGACCTCCCTGTCAGAGTCCTCCCAAGAGGCACAGGCTGAATCCCCAGCCCCTATGTGAAGGCACAGAGAGACAAGACCATCAAGGATGCACCTAAGCTCAGATGAGGTAAGTCGGGATCCTAAAATGGTAAGACCATCACCCTATGGACAAATCCCTGAAGCCTCACTCACCCTGGACACAGAGAAAGGCCCCATAAAGACATAAGCTACTGCTGGCACGTTGGTTTTGCTTTGCCGGCCTCAAGCCCTGTAGTGTGAGTCTCTGGGCCTGAGTACCACAGCCCAGGAGGAGAAGAAATATGCAACTGCTCCACCCCCACCCTGGACAAGGGCTTCCTGTTTCTAGACTGTTCCAAGGAAAACCACATACTGCTCTATTGCTGATTGTAGAACCATCTCCTCCAGGAGGATCTGTGATAAGCGTGGACAGGAGGTTATACTGGGCACTGCGCCCTGAGGAAGGTGTGTGTGCCAGCCTCTGTCCCTTCACAGCTATGCAACATGAACGGGGTGCTGGGTGAGTACTCTCATGTCCTGGCCAAGGCCTTTGTAACCAGAGACTGGGTGCAGCCCATTCTCCAGTGACTGGAGGAAGCTGGGCCTGGGGCTCTGCCTGTGAACCTCCCTACTGGGTCTCCTTATCTTAGAGCCCCCATTCTGAGCTAGCCAGGTTCCTCCCAGGCAAGGACTGGCTGGCTGTCTTCTCCCCACAACCAGCAGGGAGCTAAGCCTCACCCAAGAAACACCCAAACAGACTCATCACTCAACCAGCAAACAGACAGAAAAAAAAAGAAAAGGAAAAGGAAAAAAAGAGAGAGAGAAAAAAAAAAAAAAAACAGACAAAGACAAACACTGGGCTCCTCTCCAGCAGCTCCTCTGTGCCTGTGGAGTCCCTGCCCTACCCACAGGTCCTCTGAGACACCACCCTGTGGCCAGGAGGGGGCCTAGCTCCACCCCATCACCAGTGACTGGAGGATTCCAGTCCACATGGATGAGGAGGGACCTCCAGTACCCCTGGGCTCCAAACTGCAGCCTCCCCCTGTCCCAACCCCTGGAGCTGTCCATCAAAGGCAGGGAGAATCCTATGTAGTACATCTTCCAGAAATGGCTCTTCTTCAGGGGGCTCCGTCTCAGGTACTGGGAAGGACAGGGTCTTCAGGGAGACAGGTTGCTCGCCAGTTCCAGGAGGTCAGAATCCAAGGGATGCCCAGAGTTCCAAGGTAGATCAGGGTCTGGAGATGCACAGAACTGTCTGAGGGAGGCACAAGGAAAGAAGGTGAGGATACCCCAGATACCCTTAGTCTACGTCCTGTGCTCCCAGCATACAAACATACACATGGCGACAGGAGGCAGAGCTTGGGACACAAATCTTTCAGAATAAACGTAGACAGGAAGTGGTAAAGGAACCAACGGTTGGGGTTCACTGAAAAAGATCAGCAGAAAGCTAATGGCAGGTGATCCAGAGTGACCCCAGGAGGCCAGGGTCTGAGAAGGGGTGGAGTGGACACAGGAAGAGACCTCCAGAGTTCCCAACGGCTTCATCTGAGACCCTATGCACACTGCACCCCACACACAGACACGGCACCCCACAAGACAGAGAGCTCACCCGCTTGCTGGGCTGTGTTGATGTGTTTTCATACTTGAAGATCTCAGAGGATGGGACCATCTCTCTGTTGTTCACACCTCGACACACGGCATCACCTTAAAGGTCAAATTCGTATCAGTGTGAGATGATGATTCCCACCCCCACCCCCCAGCCTCCACTGGGAAGGGGTTCAGATTGTTCTCATCCTCCCCTACTGAGGCCATGCACAGCAAACCTCCTGCTTCTGGCTCCCAGGCCTCCTCAGAGGCAGAAGGGCTCTGGTCATGGGATAGAATATAAGACAGAGGACTACCCACTCTCCTAAAAGGAAGCATGCTTCTCACCCTTACCTGACATCATGGAAGGCCTAGCTCCTCCCCTACACAGACATCACTGGATGATCTGGAAGACAGAAGAGCCAGCACCCTACCACCACCAAATCCCCGCTCCAGGAGATGACCATGCCCAAGCCCTCCCTTGGCTCAGGAACCACCTGCCTCCTCCTCCTCTGTCACCTAGAGCATTGTGGGTACTTGAGTGATCCAAGAAAACCCGGAGCAAATGGGTCAGCTAAGGGACAACAGAAGGGGGTGTTGGACAGAGGGGGAATCTGGAACTCTGAGCTTAGTACTACAGTGGCTGCCGGAAGCTTGTACCTCTCTCTGATCCCTGCCCTGTCACACAAGGGTACTTGGTGGCCATTCAAAGCATGGCTGGAAAATGAAAGCAGCCTCTGCTCACCTCAGTCCCCTCCTTTCCCGTGACTCCCACAATAAAGAACAGGTGGCCACAGGGCTTGTGAGGACCACCGCGATTCACCCATTCACCAGGGTGAAGGAGAGAAGGGAGTGCCCTGAATCCCACCCCAGGGCTCAGGTTTGCTTTTTCCTGACAGTCATGCTACATCTCTCCTCCAAACCCAGAGCCAGGGAAGGTAAGATATCTCATAGCTGCTCTTAGAGCCTCCTGTCACAGGATCCTTGAGCTGATGGAGAAACATGTCCCTCGGGGAACCCTGAGGAGGTCTCCATGTGTCTGCAAGACCGAGTAGCCTGTGGGGGCTTACAAATGGCATCTTCGAGAGCCAGAGTCACAGGACATCCATCCACCCTCCCTTTGGGGGTTCCAGAGCTGACCCTTTCGTGCATGCAGCAGCAGAGGGCAGGTGGGCTGCTGAAGAGATACTTATCTACAAGGCTGCTTTGCAGGGTGGCTGTGACCTTTCCCAAATCCCTCCACTCTTCTGCCACCTGGGAACCAGCAGGAACTCTGTGAACAAACCCACAGGGACCCTGTCACAGGGTGCAGACCCGGAATCCTGGTCATTCTGAGGACAGTGAAGGTCTCCAGAGAATCCTGGTTCCCAGGGTGAGGCTGATTCAGTCTCATGGCACAGAAAGAAAGCTGTGAGTTTGGAAGCCACTCAAGCCAGGGTGAAGCTCTGGCTCTCCAACCCCACAGGCACAACGTGTGTGACTCTTGAGCCGTTATTCTGGAAACTTAGCCAGGATCTCTATCAATTCATCAGTGACTCGAATTCAGAAACACAGACCATGCCCCCTGTCTTAGTCAGGGTTTGTATTCATGACCAAGAAACAAGTTGGGGAGGAAAGGGTTTTTATTCAGCTTATACTTCCACATTGTTGTTCATCACCAAAGGAAGTCAGGGCAGGAAGCAGGAGCTGATGCAGAGGCCATAGAGGGGTGCTGCTTACTGGCTTGCTCCCCATGGCTTGCTCAGCTTGCTTTCTTATAGAACCCAGGACCACCAGCCCAGGGATGGCTCCACCCACAATGGGCCCGCCCACCCTTGATCACTAATTAAGAAAATGCCTTACAACTGGATCTCATGGAGGCATTGCCTCAAGGGAGACTCCTTTCTCTGTGATAACTCCAGCTTGTGTCAAGTTGACACACAAAACCAGCCAGTACAGCCCCTCAGCAGAAACACAGGCTGTGTTTGTACTCAGCCATCATACAACCCTGGTGGGAACACACCCCAGGTAGGAAGCATGGGTCAAATTAAAATCCCTAAGGGACAGATGAGATGTATGACCACACAGTGGCATCAACTGGGCGGTAAAAAGGATCTGGTTATTGACAAACCCTGAGCAAACCACACAAGCCGTGCTTAGAAAAGCCAGACCTAGAGCTGGGTATGGTGGATCCCTCCTGGAATCCCAGCACTGGGGAGGCTAAGACAGGAGGGTCATGAGTTCAAGGCCAGCCTGGATTAAATAGTGAGTTAGTTTCTCTCTCTCTCTCTCTCTCTCTCTCTCTCTCTCTCTCTCTCTCTCCCTCCCTCCCTCCCTCCCTCCCTCCCTCCTCCCTCCCTCTTGTGTGTGTGCGTGTCTCTCTCAAAAATTAAAAATAAAAACTAAGATGAGGGGCTGGAGAGATGGCTCAGCAGTTAAGAGCACTGACTGCCCTTTCAAAGGTCTTGAGTTCAATTCCCAGCATCCACACAGTGGCTCACAACCATCTGTAATGGGATCCGATGCCCTCTTCTGGTGTGTCTGAAGACAGCTACAGTGAACTCATACACATAAAATAAAAAAAAAAACTAAGATGAGTTGTGAGTGTGGCCAAGTTTATACAAAATGTCCATAGAAGGACAATGAGGATACAAAGTAGCTTATCAGTGGGCTCCCTGTGGAATAGGAATGGATTCCCTAGTTTGGGCAATCTCACAGGGGCAATGGACATGTGACAGTGTCATTAAACACAACTGCAGGACGTGGTGATTGTGGTCAAAATGTTTGGGCTGTCTTGAAACAGGAGTGCAGCACTGTGCTTAAGCTATACAAGAAAGGGCTGAATTACTGAGAAAGGGCAGGACCCAGATGCGCACACCTGACCTACAGTGGGGTCACAGCCACTGGCCCTCTGAAGGCTGAGCCTAGGAGGGGACACATAGGCACGAGACACAGATGTTTCTTTTGTTTTGGGTTTTTTTTAAAGCTTTTTAAAAATGTTTATGAGTCTGAGTGTTTTGCCTGCACATATGTTTATATACCATGTGTGTGCAGTGTATCTAAGAAGGTCAGAAGTGGGGGCAGAGGGGTGGTCAGATCTCCAGAAATTGGAGTTACAGTTGCAAGCCACCACCTGGGTGTTACAAATCAAACCTAGGGCTTCTGTAAAAGTAGCCAATGCTCTGAATCACTGAGCCATCATCCCTCCAGCCCCTGGTTTTTTACTTCTGTTTGTCTACTGCTTGCTTGTTTTGAGACAGAGTCTCAAATAGCCTGGGCTGGCTTTAAACTCCCAATGTAACCAGAGTTAACTTTGAACTTCTTGTATTGCAGGCTTATGTTACCACATCTGGCTCCTGGTGTGCTGGAGCTCCAACCCGGAAGGTTCTGAATGCTAGGTAAGCACTCTGCCTGCCCCAAACACATTATTTTGTACACTAATTTTTAAAAACAAGCTAATCACACATCTGCCAGGTTGTTTTCTACAAAAGGTATTTACGCATGATGAAAGGACCAGTGCTGAGAATCTCACGGTCAGAGGTCATGTGGACTATGGACCTAGCTCATGGCTCTGCCCCCACCAAAAGCCAAGACCAGGAACCCTTTATAGAAACTTAGACAAAAGACTAGCACCCACAAAACATAGGTGCCTACCTTGAGGTTCAGGAGGTTCAGCCCCCGTGTTGAAACAGAACCAACTTGGTAAAGCTGCTGACCTCCACCTCCCGAATCCTTGCTTGGCCCCCAGGTACCACTGAGACAGGTCAGCCATGTCCACGTGATGAAAACAGACCGGCCTCCAGCTATCACAGAGAGTAAGACAGGAATGAGAGGTGGGTATCCAGGGCCTGACACACCTTGGCATCACCACAACAGAGGTCTTCAGAGAGTGATGGGAAGGGCTCAGGCACAGAACCCAGAGAAACCCACCATGACCTTGCACCTTGGATTTGTCTTTCTTTTTTTCTTTTCTCTCTCTCTCTCTCTCTCTCTCTCTCTCTCTCTCTCTCTCTCTCTCTGTCTCTCTCTCTTTCTCTCTCTTTTTTTAAGACAGGGTCCTACCATGTAACCCAGGCTGGCCTCAAACTCAGATTCCCCTCAAACTTAAGGTCTTCCTTTCTCAGTCTCCCAAGTGCTGAGCTGAGCCTCAATCCCCTGTCCACCGAGTAAGTGTGACATCATCGTCACCATGAGTGTTACGTGAGGTGAAAGGACAGGCCACCAACCCTCACACCATCATTTTGGTGGTATAGCAGTTGGATATACAGTACACGCATGCTGCACAAGAAGTGTGCACAGCTCCTGTAACAGCTAAGAGCTGCCAGGGAGATGGCCACCGGCTTCACTTGAGGTCCCTGGTGTTGCTCTTTCTGCCTGACCTGGGGGCTAAAATCTCTGCTCACATCGCAGAAGCAGATGAGAACTGCTGACACAAATTGCTCTGGAGGCTCTGGTGCCCAGAGCTCCAGAAGCCCCTGGGAATGCAAGTGGCACCTTCTAGAGATCTGCAGGGAGCTTGGCCACTTGGGCAGGGGACAGAGCACTAAAGAGAACACATGGAGCCAGAGGGGTTGAAAGAAAAGCAAAAGGCAATAGAAGGGGACCCAGCTAAGACCAACTGGGTTGTGGTCCCTGTTCTACACAGGACACTGGGGCTCTGGATACAGATGGCGGAGTGAGACCCACAGACACTGGGGACAACCACAAGTTTAATCCGAGTCAGTTTACTACAGCTGAGTTCATGGCCCCAAGGTGACTCATTGAGTCCCCTTTTAAGGGACAGGTGGCACTGTGTTATTCACAGGCACATGTTAGATCCAGGTTTGAAACCTGACTCCAGTCTAAATTGCTGGATGGTCACATGACCTTTATCCCTATTTTCTCACCCCACTGATACCTAAGTGCAAGGGTTTTTTTGTTTTTTTTTTTTTTTTTCCGTTCTTTTCTTTCTTTTTATTCCCCTCTTTTTGAGAGAGCGGGAAGGAGAGACAGAGACAGAGAAGGGGGGGGGAATCCCATGTAGCCCAGACTGGCCCAGAACTTGCAAAGATGACTGTGAATTCCACCCACCAAGTGCTGAGGTCATAGACACATGCCATCTTCCAGCTCTAAGCGAGGTATCTTCCCCCACACAGCGGCTGCACCAGGGTAAGCTAGGGTTTGTTTTTATAGTCTCCTATGCCTGAGGGACACAATGGTCAAGACTCTCATTCCCCTTGGCTCCTCCAGAGGGGCCACCTGGCACCAAGAGGGAGAGGGGACACCTGCCCCATCAGTGCAGAAAAGAATGAGAGACAGATGTCACCCTCGGCCAGCTGGTGCCTCTGAGAATCTGGACCATTGTTTCTCAGAGTGACAAATGAGCCAGACCTCAAAAGCAGGGGGGGGGGTCCCTTGGGAACAGAGGACTGAGCCATAAGCTATTCACCAGCCCATTGAACCTGGACAAAAGGCCGGGTGCCCCAGAAGCAAACTGTCCCAACAGCAGAAGGTCACCCAGAAGGGTAGCATTGTCCAGAGGCACACAGCCAGCCCAAGACAGGTACCACGTGAGTGAGCAGGCCCAGCAGGTGTGTTACAGGGTCTGCCCTTGATAAGGTGGCTGATCTTGGTTCACAGTCAACAGCCCTCCACCCCCAAAACCATGACCCCACTCTACAGCTGAAGAGACTGAGGCTGGGAAATGCCTAACTTTGATATGGTGAGGAAGAATCACGCACAGACCTCTGCTCTCAGCCCTTTCTCTCCACCACAACTCCAATGAGTAAACTTGGGGGCGGTTTTTAGTGTGAGCTGAGCCAGGGGAAAGCAACCTACCACAGAATGGGGGGGGGGGGGACAGGGCAGGGCAGGGGAGGGGAGCAGTAGGAGGGAAGTCTCCTGTGAAGCCCTGACACCACAGTGGGCCCTAGCCTGTTGTGAGGTGAGTTTCAGTGAAAATGGAGTTTACTCTTATTTCTGTCTTTTCCAAAGCTTCGCAATTCTTGTTTTTATTAAATTTAGAAAGGTGGTTCTCGAGGGGGAAAAAAATGTACCAAAATTATACATTTTAAAAAATCAAGGCAGGGTGCCGTGATGTAGCCCAGGTTGGACTTAAATTTGTGATCCTTACCTGGGTATAGTGGGGTAATTAAAAGCATTCTTTTAATCCCAAGCGTTTGGAAGGTAGATGCAGATGGACCCTCTGTGAGTTCCGGGCTATCCTGGTCTACATAGTGAGATCCTGCCTCAAAAAAAAAAAAAAAAAAAAAAAAAAAGTAATTCCCCTGCCTCAGCCTGCCAAGTGTTGGTGTTATCTCAAGATGACAAGGATGAGCAGCCAGTCTGGCTTTAGCATGGTCTCCCACCCCCCACCCCCCATTTACTCTTCCTGCCCCCCTTTCTCCCTTTCTTTCTTTCTTACACAGGGTCTCACTATATAGCCTTGACTGGCTCAAAACTCACTTTGTAGCCTAGGCTATTCTCAAACTTGCCATCCTCCTGCCTCAGACCACCAAGCCTTGAGACTGCAAGGAACATGCCTGGCCAACACTCATTTTTCTATGGTTGTTAAAAGAGGTTGTGTGTACACACACACACACACACACACACCATTACGGGGTGGGGAGAAATTTTCCGCAAGGTCAGCGTAGGGCAGACTTCAGACCCATTCTCAACAGCAAAAGATATAAAAAGACAAAATTTAGGGTGTGCAGAGGTTAAAGCTGTTTCAATAGGAAATCAACCAAACTCGGGTTAGGGTGAGTTCAGTGCCCTCACAAAGCAGGGAGCAGATGGGTGACCCCAGGAACATGTTTGCCCAGACGAGTGCTGCTCGCTTCTGAAGCTGGGGGTAGGGGCAGGTCTCAGGCCCAGGGGACCCCTGCTGTCCCCCCTCCGAGATCAGGAGCGATTCTGAGCACCTCCAGATACGCAGCCCCGCCCTACATGTGCTGACGCAGCGCGGGGCCACGTGGCGGGACACTAGCTCACTTGAGGGGAGCCCCGGAGTGTGGGGTTACTCATCCCTGCCTGCCGATGCCTCCTGGGAAGAGCGCTCTAGGGAGGCAGCAGGCAGCGCCCAGCTCAGCCCAGCTCAGCCCAGCTCAGCCCAGCTCAGCCCAGCTCAGCGCAACGCTGGCGCCGAGAAAAACAAACCGGCTTCCAGCTTCCAGCAAGTTCTCGCTCTGCCCTCGCTCCCGGAGCCCCTCCCTGCAGCAGGTGGGGGCGCTTTCCTGGCGCGACTCCTCTCCCGCAGTGGGGTGTGCGTGCCAGCGATCCCCGACGCCTGGCGGTCTGTGCTCGGGAGCCCCGGACGGGAGTAGGGAGGCAGGGGTCCCCGGAATCCCTCTGTCCAAATAATAATCTCGCTCGCGCCTCGGATGAGAAGAGGTCTGCACCTTTCCCTCTCAAAACCCCAGCTTCTGCAGAGGGTGTCTCAGAGCCCAGGAGGGTTGAGGAACCGAACTAGTGAGTTCTGGGGTTACCCCAGATCGTTTTAGAGATGTCATGTGGGCTTCAGAGTCCGTCGTGTCGGACTCAAAAATCATTGGCTGGGTGACCTTGGACAGGCCACTAACCCTCTCTGGACCTCCTTTTCCTTGTCTTTAAAATGGGTTCTTACCACCTCGTGGGACTGTTGTGCCAAAGCAGTGACTCCCCCCAGGATGTGCAATCACCATCCAGAGCGATGTCGCAATGGGAGTGCAGAGATGCACTGGGTTTGAGGCTGCGCTGGACGCCTCAGGTCTGGGATGAGTCCCATAAGTGGAGGAAGGGTAAGGGCTGGGCGTAGGGGGAAGGGAATCAGAGACGACACCCGCTACCCCACCCTCCATGCCTGGGCGCAGTCCCCAGCCTGGAGGGCTACCTGCTAACCCTGTGGACTGTGTGGAGTTCCCACGCCCATGTGCATCTAGCTGTGGGGGAAGGGAAGGGTCTTTGTTTCCCCTCAGACCATGACTACCAGACCCTGAGCATCCTCTGTGTCCCCATCCCCGTGGTCCATCCACTGGAGCCTCACATCTGGCCATTGCGGGTCGGGAGCCCCGTCATCCACTCAGCGCGGTCCACCATTGCCCTGGGACTGTGGGACCCCCGTCACCCTCCCGAGGATCAGGTGCGCACGGCGGGGAGTAGGAATGGCGACCCCGGCTTACCTCGGCTCCTGGCTCCTGCGGCTGGAGTGCAAAGGGCTCTTTGTGCCCAGCTCTTAACAGAACTGGGGGAGTCCTGCAAGCGCCTCCCCTCACAAACTCCTCCCCGCACTGGTCCGCAGCCTCCCTCCCTAAGGCCCCCCAGCGCAGCCGGCGTCGTCCTGGCGTTTACTGCAGCGCCCATGAAATTTTAATGCAGGAGCGGCTGGCGGGCGGAGGTGTGCCGCACCCGGCCTCGGGCGTGGGGGTGGCGTGGGGTGGGGCGCTCGGACAAGCACCCATCTTGCGGTCCGGGATTCGAGCAGAGAGATGTGGGGTGCACATTTCTCCCACTTCTCACAAAGGGGCTACTGCGAGTCTCAGCCTCAGCATCCCCGCCTGCGGCGCTGCCATAGCAACGCTGGCCAGTGGAGAGGCGCGCGACAGTCGGAGGCGCGACCGAGGACCTGGCGCCGAAGCAAGAAGCACTGCCTAGAATCCCAGAAGAGAACCGGTATCCGTGCTTGCCTCACAGAGCCGGGGCGTGGTTCCCGGGGAACTCTGTTAGGAAGACTCCTGGTCAGGGCGGCGGTAAGATTCGAACCCAAGTCTGTAGCAGACATTTCTGATTTTGGCATCGGCTCTGCCTGAACTGCTTGGCACCGTCATGCTCTTTACAGAGGTGCTAAAGAGTCGCTAAAAGCTGTGGTTCTGTGATGCTCCAGGCCAGCCGCTATCCACACCATGGAGACTGTGATGTAATTGTCACCTCCTGAGTTCCTGCTGCTGAACCAAAACTTGTGAAATGGGACCACCAGGCAACTCTGATGCCTCTTCCGGTTGAGGAACCCCTGTGCTAGAACATTCCACCTACTTCTAGAGCTGGCACTGGTCCTCAGCTTAAATTTAAGCTCTGATCACGCCCTTGACCAGATGTGACCGTATAGGCATGGGTGTTCCCCAAATCTGGGTCTCTTAGCCCCTTCCAATCAGGGGGTTAAGTACCGGAGAGGCATCCAGCACAAGATGGCCCTTGGGCCCCAAAGCCGACCTCTTGTTTAAGCTAGCTCACCTTTCTTTTCTTAAAAATAAACAAACAAACAAATTTAAGCATTTATTTAGTAGGGTTGGGTGGGCACACCTCCCACAGTGGGCCTCAGAGGCCATCATGATGGACACTCTCGCCTTCCACCAGGGGTGGAACTCAGTTGGGGTCAAGCTTGCCAGCATGTGATCTACCTGGCAACCCTCACTGTTCACAAACAGAGGCGAGGAAGAGGGGGAGGATGGCTGCACATGGCCTCTGTGAGGAACCCCGTGAGATTTGAACTCATACTTCCAGGTTCTGTCGTCTTTATATCCGTCTCTCGCTGGGAGCCCCCAGCCCGCTCTTCACATGTCCAGTGTGCCCAGCTGGAGGCCAACAACAGAGGAAACTGAAGGCGCCAACATTGCCTCGGGCTGGTTAGAAAGCCAAATGCTTGGTCCAGATTCCCAGAACAGAGCAGCTGACCTCGGCTTCCTCCTTCTGACCTGCCCAAGATGCGACCCAAAAGGTCACAGAGCTTGGCTGTGAACTGAGAGGGGGCACACAGCTGGCCTCATTCTTCTCTGAGAACCCGAAACCATTCAAATCAGCTACTCATCTCTTTGCTATAATGGAAAACCGGACAAGACCAACTTAAGGAAGGAGAGGTTTATTTGGGCAGTTTGAGAGTGCAGCCCAGCATGGAGTAGGCATGGCTACCGGAGTGTAAGGCAGCTGGGCACCCTGACCCAGTGGATCAGGAGCTCGCTGCTCAACTCATTTTCCTCTTTTTAGTCAGTCCCAGAACTGACCAAAAAGGATGGAGCTGCCCACATCCAGGGTGGGTCTTCCCTCCTCAGTCAAACCTCTCTGGAAACATCCTCACAGGCACATCCAGAGGTGTGTCTCCCAGGTGGCTCTAAATCCAGACAAGCTGAGCATGAGGATGAGCTGTCAGTCATCTTTCTCCTACCGTGCTCTTGTCTCCTCTACCAGTCCAGTTTCCAAAAGCCATCTAGGGAAAAGACTCAAGGCAGGTGCCTTACTTCTGTGCCACGTCCCCTGGCTCCCATCTTAATTCTTTCAAACATCAGCAGTGTCTGTGATTCTGCTTGAGCCACAGCACATACCATTAGAGGAGGCAGTGGGTTCCATGGACTCCAGTGGGCTCAGCACTGATAGACTCTAGGTGAGACCGAAACGGAATGATGTAAGAGTGATGTAAGAAGGGGGCGGGCCCAATGTCCAGATGATGCAAGAAGGGGGAGGACCCAATATCCGGATGATGCAAGAAGGGGGAGGGCCCAATGTCCAGATGATGCAAGAAGGGAGAGGACCCAATATCCAGCTGATGTAAGAAGGGGCGGACCTAGAAGGGGGTGGACCTAATGTCCAGCTGATGTAAGAAGGGGGTGGACCCAGTGTCCAGCAGACCCGCAAACCAGCCTAGGGTTGCTTGGATTCTCCATCATGAGTTCATTCTCCTGCAGACCTCTGACCGACTTTTGTTTATCTGCCAAAGACAAAACAAAGTGTAGGATCCAGCACTGTCCTCCCTCTGCACGGCACGTTCTCACAGTTTCTGTGGGATTCCCACACAGCCTGCAGTGAGGGGTTTTGCTACAACAATAGAAAATAGGTCAATACAAGCACCTGGATTTGGCTGTTTCTGGGGTGACATAACTTTGCTCTTATTTTTGCTTTTTGAGACTACCAGTCCTGAAAACAACCAACCAACCAGTAACCAGTGCAGTTATCTGAAATTTTGAAGTCTCGGTGTGTGGTGTCCTGTCTGGGGCTTTGTAAGCACTTTAGGATCTGGTTTCACCATGCCTCCTTCTTAGTCCTTCGCATTCCTGTAACTCTGACCCCTGAGTAGGGATGATAGTGGGCACAACCAGCATGGCCATGACTGCCCAAGGATCCTGTCTTGTGGGAGATGTTAGTAGACACAGCTACCCTGAGCCCCAAGGGTCCATGAGCAGATCCCCCTTCCTGCCCAAGACACTAGGCCATATTCCCTGTCTGCCTTTCTTGAAAATGACCCCAGTCAACTCTTGTTGAGTGCTGGTTGCCAGGGCAACAAGAGGCGCCATCAGACTTCCAAAGATGCACTTGAAAATAAAATGGGCTCCCTAATCTTGACCTGGTCCCCCTCCCCCACCCTCTGCCCTCCATCCCCACCTCTTCATAGGAGGCACTGTGGGGCACACCTGACTTGACCAGTGAGGTCAAGGGAGCTGGGTATCTACCCACTGCCCTTTGGATAAGCTGAAGGAAGCTTCCATATGCGTAGACTCCTTATGGGCTCCAGGCATGGCCCAAGCATCTCCTCCTCACCAGAAAAAGCCATGAGCAGGGAGTCATGGGGCTCTGCAAAGAAATGTGACAGGGACCATCCCCCACAGGGACAGTGGACTGTCCCCATCACTGCCCCTCCCCCATGAATCCATCCTGAGCCAACAAGACCAGAAATCACTGCTTAGAGATGGTAGCTCTACAAAGTACATGTGTCTGTGTCTCTGCCTCTCTGTGTCTCTGTGTGTCTGTGTCTCTGACTCTGTGTCTCTCTCTGTGTGTCTGTGTCTCTGCCTCTCCGTCTCTCTCTGTGTGTGTCTGTGTCTCTGCCCCTCTGTCTCTTTGTGTTTCTTTGTCTCTCTGTCTCTGTCTTTCTCTGTCTGTCTCTCTGTGTGTGTCTGTCTCTGCCTCTCTGTCTGTCTCTGCCTGCCTGCCTGTCTGTGTGTCTGTCTCTCTGTATCTCTCTGTCTCTGTCTCTCTGTCTGTCTTTGTCTGTATGTCTCTCTCCCTGTGTCTCTGTCTCTCTCTGTCTCTCTTCCCCAGAACTAACAAGGGTCCCCCCCCCCCCAGGTTAGCTACATTAATTCATTCAAAGGGTGCAGATCCCAATAACCCAACCACCCCTCACCAGGCACCACACCTTAAAGGACAACCCACCTCCTCCCAACACCACCTAGTGAACCAAACCCCACCAGAGGTTAAAAGACAGCTCTGAGACCCTGGCTTTCCCACACTCATGTACTCTGCCACGCTGTGCACTGTGAGGCCCTGCCCAAGTCGTGACCTACAGCCCCTAGCTCAGAAACCTCATTTCGAGTTCAGAGCTGAGGTCAGTCCTCCGTTCCCTGGCCTGGATGCCACACACATGGGCTAAGCTACAGAGGGAGGCTCAGTGGAAGGTTCTGTGTGCTCTGCTCAGCCAGGAGACAAAAATAGAGTGCACGAGCTTTCTGTGGCTACCATAGTGCCCAAGTTTGGAAGGAGTGATGGGGGCCTCACATATGCAGGAATACAGTCAAGTGTCAGGTGTTGCCATAGGCCTCTCTGGGCACACGGAGTAAGAATCAGAGCCTTCTTTTGGTTTCTCCTGATCCTCAGAGCTGCTCACATGTCTTGACTTCATGGCTCCATCATCCCCTTCCAAAAGAATGATGGTGGTGATGGACATGCATGTTTGATTTCATATTCCTAGTGATGTCCCCCACCACACACACACTATAAGGCTTTACACAAATTTGTGTGTGCTTGGGGTAGATACAAACCTGTGTTTATGTGCGAGGGAAGAACAAAAGTTGTCTTAGTCGGGGTTTATATTCCTGCACAAAGCATCATGACCAAGAAGGAAGTTGGGGAGGAAAGGGTTTATTCAGCTTACACTTCCACATTGCTGTTCATCACCAAAGGAAGTCAGGACTGGAACTTACACAGGGCAGAAGGCAGAAGCTGATGCAGAGGCCATGAAGGGATGTTACTTACTGGCTTGCTTCCCCTGGCTTGCTCAGCCTGCTTTCTTATAGAACCCAGGACCACCAGCCCACGGATGGCTCCACCCACAGTGGGCAGGGCCCTCTCTCATCAATCACTAATTGAGAAAATGCCTTACAGCTGGATCTCATGAAGGCATTTCCTCAAGGGAGGCTCCTTTCTCTGTAATAACTTTCCAGCTTGTGTCAAGTTGACACACAAAACCAGCCAATACAGAAGTCAGCCTCAGAAACTGTTCTTGTTGATTTGAGGCAGGGTCTCTCTCTGTCCAGAGTCTGTCCACTGCCCCTGGACTTTTCTATTAGGCCAGTCTGGCCAACGAGCTCCAGGAGTCTGCTCGGCTCTTCCTCCCAGTGCTGGGGATGGAACTCGGGTCATCCTGCTGGCAGTGCCAGCTCTTTACCCACTGAGCCATTGCCACAGCCCCTCACTCTGTCCACTCAAAGTATCTTTCTGGCTCCTGTGGGCCCTGTGAGAGCCCAAAATTGTCTTTCTGCCTGCACAGCATTGACTGATCAACTTCAACCCCTACTTGCTGTGTGGCCTGATACACATGGCTTCTCAGGCACCCTGAGGAGCCTCTGTCTTGCCTCCTTTGTGCCAGTCTGTGCCAGGTTCCACACTGAAGATCCCACGCTGGCCACCTTGCCCAGTCCCACATTCACCCAGACTGCACCAGGCTAAATGTTCCAGGACAGCCCAGCCGACCAGCCCAAAACACAGGCGGCTCTCATAACCCATGCGCACCCAGTCCACTTACACAGCAGCCCCTTTGGGTGGGCATCACAGCCTTTGGTGTGTGAGCAAGACCCGGAAGGGCCAAGTGAAGTGCCAGAAACCCACCTCCTCCTGTGTGCAGATGCTGTCGGAGCTGCAAATGCTCTGCCTCAGCTCTGTCTTGTTCCCTTCCTCTGCCTTTCAGCCAGCTAGAGCCAAGTCAGGCCAAGCTTGTTCCCGGCTCTACCTCTGCTCATCATCAGACTTAGGGACCACAACACTCCTATAACTTTCTTTCTTGCAGAGCTCTGGGAGGATGGGAGATCCCTCCCTTCCTCCATCTCCTTCTCCTCCTCCTCCTCCTCCTCCTCCTTCTCTCTCTCTCTCTCCCCCCCTCTCATTGTGAAGTATAACTCCGAATTTTCTCCCCATGACTGTCCCATGGTTTAAATCTCTTCCTGCACAGGAAGACCCTACACGCCCATTCTCAGGCAGATATCATAAAGGACCTTAGACACAAATAGTCCCCTGTGCCACAGAGCACTGAGCGCTGAGGCTTGCCCAAGTGTATGTGCCTGTGCCTTCCATGCACCATGCTCATGGTCACTCATCAGGTCTCATTCTGTCAGCAGGATTTGAACTACACCTGCTTCGTGGAGGAAAGTCCAGGGCAGGCACCCAGGACTCACCCCGCCGATTCGTTTAGTAAGCCCACAGCAAGGCTTGGAAGCTGGAAGCCGGGGCGCTGCCCCCAAGAACAGCCACAGAGCCTCCAGCCCCAGGCTCTGTTCCTTGTTGAGTCTCCTTGCTTTTGTGTGCCTGGGGCTGCATGCCGGCCTCTGTCCCTCAGTTGCCTTGTCCCTCTGCCCCTGCCCTGTCCTCCCTCCCCCCACCCCACCCCCGGCTCACTCAGCCTCTTTGTCCCTTTGTGTCTGGACCACAGAGAAGGGCAGGACACGCTTGCGTCCTCCAGCCCGCCTCATCGTCCATCTGCAAACAGTCCTGCAGATGCCCTGCACCTGCTCCTGGGCTCCCAGCCGCCCAGCAGGTGCCGCCCAGCCAATCGCAAAGCTACTGCGGAGAGAAAGGCAGAGGCCAGACCTCCAGCTGCTCCCTCCACCACCCAGAACCGGGGACAAAGTCTTTCAGCTTCCCAAAGCGGTGCATGCACGCGGCAGATGCTGAGGGGCCAGAGTCGGGGCAGAAGGAACTGCGGTTGGGGGAGGCGAGCCCTGCGGGAGACCCCACAGACACTACACTCTGGGTGCACCTTCTCACCTCCTCCCACCCAGATCCGTTACTGGATCTCCAGCATTTCACTGGGTCATCCCCACCCCCACACACACACACACACAACCCACACTGAATCACCAAACATGTCTGCTCCTGCTGACCCTGCCAGGTACCTCAGCCTGTCTCCTCCACCAATTCCAGAAGACTCTGAAGATGCAGGCTGACCTCATTCATCATCGCTCCCCTGCCGCTCTGGCCTCGGGACTAACAGCAAGCTTTACCCTGGCCTTCAGAGTCCTCCCCTGGCCTTGGCTGCCTGCTGGCTCAGTGGTCTCTTTTCTAGCTCCAGCAGTACCAGCTGGACGTGCCCAGCCCAGCCTCTTGTTCTCTGGGGCGCTCATTTCCAGATCAAGGCAGTCTCCATAGGTGTATGACCCCTGGAAGATAGACCCTCATTTTGGACTGACTTTAACATGGAATTTTAAGTTCATTTGCTTATAAGTCCATGTGTGTACATGCCTGCACACATTCACATATACATGCACACACACACACACACATCTGCAACACACATGTCTACACACATTGGCATACACATGCTAGCCTGTGAGACTCCTCAGGGAAGACATTTGCCCTCTCTCAGTCTGGCAAAGGGTCTGCCAGGGTGGATGCCCTCCATGTCTGCATGTGGACAGGAAGCCCTTTTGGACACATTATACAGATACCCAAGTCAGTCTTTAAGGATAACAAATGCACACCTTCTCTGGGGGCACACCTGACTTGTCTGGATTAGTAATAGTGTCTTCCTCCACATGTGGGTTGTGTGTATCTGTCCACTGTTTTCACAGAGGCAGGGCCACTGTGTTTACAATGCAGATACGTCAGGAGGCACTAGGGCAGATTGCAAGGAAGGGACCTGCACACTCAGGACCTGCTGAGTTCCATTTTTGAATTGGCACTGCAGTTGCTATAGATACCATCAGCTGGTATGGTACCAGGGATTGGCACCAGACCCACTTTACAGACAGGGATACTGAGGCTGAATAAACAGGTTTGAGCCAAGATACAGCCCCGACATTCTTCATCCAAGACCACCACCACCCTAGTCCCACCATGCTTCCCGGAAGTCCCAGGGAGATGCTGTCAGCCAGTCGTACCCAGCCTCCTGCTATCTCGCTGTAGCTGCTCTGCACAGCAGGGCATTAAGTATTTATGAGATGCCCTTGGCTCTCTGTGGACCAGCTGAGCTCTGCCTGTGTGCTTGGAGGAGGGAGGCAGGCCTCTGCAGTCAGAGTGCCCAGCAAGAGGGGGCTGGGCTGGGTTCAGGCTCTAGTCTGGCATCTGCTGAGCCTGTGAATCAGAGTATGTCTGGGAACACATGGGGGAGTCTAGAGACCTTTGTTCTCTGGCTTACCAAGGTACCCAAGGCACTTGCAGAGAGCCCAGGAGGGGGCTGGGTGGGCATAAGCATGTTTGAAATGCTCAGTGGTCCAAGCACAGGGGAGGAAAGCCAGTCTTGCAGGGTGTGGGTGTGCAGGGTGTGAGTGTGCAGGGTGTGAGTGTGCAGGATGAGGGTGTGCAGGATGAGGGTGTGCAGGGTGTGAGTGTGCAGTGTATGGGTGTGCAGGGTGTGAGTGTGCAGGGTGTGTGTGCAGGATGTAGGATGTGGGTGTGTAGATTGTGGGTGTGCAGGGTGTGAGTGTTCAGGTTGTGAGTGTGCAGGTTATAGGTGTGCAGGGTATGGGTGTTCAGGGTGTGGGTATGTAGGGTATGGATGTTTAGGGCATAGTTGTGCAGGGTGTGGGTGTGCAGGGTGAGTGTGTGCAGGGTATGGATATGCAGGGTGAGGATGTGCAAGGTGTGAGTATGCAGGGTGAGGGTGTGCAGGGTATGGGTGTGCAGGGTAAGTGTGTGCAGGGTAAGTGTGTGCAGGGTATGGGTGTGCAGGGTAAATGTGTGCAGGGTATGGGTGTGCAGGGTAAGTGTGAACAGGGTATGGGTGTGCAGGGTGAGGATGTGCAGGGTATGGGTGTGCAGGGTGAGTGTATGCAGGGTGTGTGCAAGTTGTGGGTTGCGGGATGAGGGTGTGCAGAGCATGGGTGTGCAGGGTGTGAGTCTTCAGGGTGTGTGTGTGCAAGGTATAGGTGTGCAGGTTGTATGTGTGCAAGATATAGGTGTACAGGGTGTGGGTGTTCAGGGTGTGGGTGTGCAGGATATAGGTGTGCAGAGTGTGGGTGTGCAGGGCATGGGTATGCAGGGTGTGGGTGTGCAGAGTGATGGGGTGTGGGGTGTGGGTGTGCAGGGTATGGGTGTGTACAGCATGAATGTGCAGGACATGAGTGTGCAGGACATGGGTGTGCAAGGTGAAGATGTGCAAGATGTGGGTGTATCCCTTCTGAACCAGTGTTGGACATTGTCCCACTTCCCACACAAAGAGGAGAGTTAAGAAATATATTGTCAGACCTGGGCATGAGCAGTAGAATTCTAGTCTAACAGACACCGATCTCTGGATTTGACCCCCAGCGCTGTGCGCGCGCACGCGCGCGCGCGCGCACACACACACACACACACACACACACACACACGGTGCAGGGGAAGGTCAGTTTTATTACAACCAGGTAACTGAACATAAAATAAAGACTGGGGAGATGGCTCAGTTGGCAAAGTGTTTGCTGCACAATCACAAGGGCTGTGTCTGGTCTCGCAGCATCCACACTGGTGCCAGCCTCATCTAACCACTGAGCCATCACTGAAATTCTGTCACAAAGGAGATTTCCCCCGAGGATGCCACAACGGTGTGCCCCACACCAAAATTATAGATTAGAGATTTAATTGTTCCAGACGCAATCACTCCGCTCTGAACAGTTGCTGGGAGCAGGATGATCAGAGTTTCTGAGCATCCTGGAAGCCAATGAGAAAAGGGAACGCAGTTTCGCACATGTCCACGATGCGGAGACTCTGCTATGGCTGCTTTGAGAGTAGAAAGAAGCTCAGGCTCCGACCTCACCCAGAAGCTAACCTCTCCTTGGTACCAACTCTCCCCTGCCGGTTGGCCCACCCAACTCTCCTTCAGCACCCCACACCCCAGCAGCGATCTTCAGCAGCGGCTAGGTGGATGTGTTTCCACAGTTCACCACCAGGGGTCAGTGCCGCGCAGGCTCTGATCTACCGACAGCTTAAGAGAGGACCAGGATGCTGGCGAGCCTGGGCGTTACTAGGCCTCAGTAAAGAAGCCAGAACCAGCTGGGGTGTGGGGTGAGGGTAGGATGGGGATGAGTAAGTGAGGGTGGGATGGAGTGAGGCTCGGCCTGTTGTCAAGAGAATCAAGTTGAGCTCAGGACTAGCCTGGGCTAAACTCAGTCCCTCCCCCTCCCTCTTCTCTCCCTTCCCTTACTGACAAGCCTAATGACTTGAATTTGAACCCTAGAACCTATGTGATGGAATGAGAAAATCAGTCCCCCAAAGTTGTCCTCTGACCTCCATTTGACAGGTAAGGCACACATGCACACATGCACGCTAATACACACACACATTAACAACAACAATAATGGTATATTTTTGAAGTGTAGTGATAATTTTTTTAAAAGTTATTCTTTATCTGTCTGGCTCAAGGTGCCTAGCAAACTAATGATGGGGAGAGGTCTTTGGAGAGAGTTGAGGGCCCAGGATTTGTGCAGCGTCTTGGCCAGGTCTTCTGTATGCGTTTGCATACAGTGTCTCCATACGAACTAGGAACAAGAGGACATAGTAATGACGGATCGTGGTCATTGTGACTGACATCGCCAAAATTCAAGACTCGGAGATTTGCAGCTCTAGGGCAGAAGTAGGAACACCCACCACCCACCACCACACCCACCACCCATCACCCACACCCACCACCCACACCTAACACCCACACCCACCACAGAGGAAGCTGCGGGGCCTATGTTTGGAGTAAGTGCTGGGGAAGTAAAGTCAGGGTTGGAAAATGTCAACAGAAATTTCTTCTTTAAATGTCACAAGAAATCCAAGTCTAGCAAGTGGTGTGTGTGTGTGTGTGTGTGTGTGTATGTGTGTGTGTGTGTGTGTCGGGGGGGTGATGGCTGGTTTTGGTTGTCAACTTGATTATATCTGGAATTAACTAAAACCCCAAAATGTCTGGCTGGGCACACTAGTGAGGGGCTTTTTGCCTAACTGGATCATTTGAAGTAGGAAGATCCACTTCTAATCCAGATCTCTGAGGTAGGAAGGGACATCCCTGATCTGGGCCACACTTCTGCTGGAAGTCTGTATAAAAAGTTTGGAAGAAGGAAGCAAGCAAGCTCTCTCTCCCTCTCCTCCCACCCCCTCTCTGCTAGCTTTGTCCCGCCCTCACCAGCAAGTCAGTTCCATCACTAGCATGAGCACCTCCTTCTTTAGGATTCTGGTGTACACTGGAGGCCAGCTAAGACATCTAGCCTCAGGAACTGAACAACTGGTGGGTTCTGGGACCTTCCATACATAGGTAGCTGTTGTTAGACAGAGAGAGACAGAAAGACAGAGACACACAGAGACAGGGACACAGAGAGAGAGACAGACACACAGAGAGAAAGACAGAGACACAAGGAGACAGAGACACAAGGAGACAGACACACAGAGAGACAGACACACAGAGAAAGAGAGAGAGACAGAGAGAGAGACACACACACACAGAGAGACACACACACAGAGAGAGAGACACACACACAGAGAGACAGAGACACAGAGAGAGAGAGTTTCCCTCAAGGGGCACAGAACTCTGCAGCTGCTCTGCTGCTCCCCTGATGCCCCTTGCCTGATGCATGGACCAAAGCAGCTTTTTTTTTTTTTTTTTTTTTTTTTTTTTTTTTTTTTTGGCAAGCTCAGGGAAGATTTGGAGCTGAGCCAAGGGTAGGCAGGAAAGGGAGGCACCTCCCACATGTGGTTTCCTGTCCATTAATCAAGTAATCACAGCCCCGGAAGGAGGGTGGGCAGATTCCTCACCCACAGGGCAAAGAGCAGCAATGCATGACTCCTTCTGGGGGAAGAGAGGCCACAACAGCGCAGGGGCTGGAAAGGAAGCCAACTTTCCCCTCCCCCTCCTATTTCTACTGTGAAGCAGTTTGCTCTGAGGTTAGAACTTTCTCAGAGGGCAGCTCTCTAAGACTCAAGGCGTTTACAGGAGGTTGAAACAGCAAAAGAGCTCCTTAGGCTCAGGAAGACATCAACTCAACACAGCTTCAGGAAGTCCCTGAAACCGAGCAGATTCACTAGGCCCCTCCCTAGTGGTAAAAAGTGAATCACTCTCAGTGGACCCCAGCTTCCTGGAAGAGGCAGAGATCATCTGAGGCACCAGGAGAGGACACCCTCCCAACCTGTTGAGCTGCCTGAAGGCTGGGCAGCATACTCCAGGTTCCCAGCTTTGTGAGCCGTCACCCATGCTGGGGAGAGCCTTGATGGCACAGATGTCTTGGAGTCATTTCTGCTCCTGTAAGTAAATGCAGTAAAAGTACCTCACGGTCCAACGGTATCTGAACTTTGATCTGTCACTGATTCCCTATCTGGGGTGTATGGGCTTTGTTCCCTGTGCCTGGAAACAGGGTCAAACAGTCTCCCTCTCATACTCAAGCTGTGGAGGTTCCTTCCCTGACCTCTGGTGCCATTGAAACCTAGTCTCTAGTCTCTACTCCTGGGTACCAGCTCATGGCAGCAGTGGGAGGAGCCACACGGAGGAGACCAATGGGCACTGGCTCATAGCAGCAGTGGGAGGAACCACACGGAGCAGGCCTGTAGGGGAGGGGAGTACAAAGGTTTCTTATGCAACCCTGGAAGTCAACACTGTGCCTTTAGGGGGTAGGGAACCCAAGGGTTGGAGAGGCAGAATGGCTGCCGGAGGTCACCCCATCTAATGAGTACCAGCCTAGGATGGAGCCCCAGGTGTAAATCCCTTCTTGAGTAACGGGGAGTAAGCTGCAAAGAGCAGAGACACAGATGTGTTTCGCTGTGTGGCCTTGGGCCAGTCGTTGGCCCTCTACGGCCCAGAAGCTCACTGGTTTGGTGGTGTCTTCCATCCTTAACCCTGTGGTCAGCCCTGCCTGCTAAGACATGTTCGCTGTGACAGGCGTTTCCGGCCTTCCAGTTGCTTTGGCCCAAATAGCAACAACACTTGGATTGGCTTTCTTTCATAACCTTGGGAGATTGACCTTCTGGGAACATTTGAAAAACAATTTCATGCTCTCTGCTTCCCTCCCAAAATTGCCCTGCTGGATCAACACTTTCGTCTTTATCACAACAGCACAGCCTCACATCTGGGACTTTTTTTTTTTTTTTTTTTTTTTTACAGTTGTCAGCTTCCCTCCTAGCTTTGGCTTGGGCTGGCTCGTAACAGAGGCTCTAGTGGTCCATCTCCTACATTTCCTTTTTCCGTCCACCAGTACTCCCTGGCTTGCTCCCAGGAACCTGAGGCTTTCCCGTGATAGATGAGGCTACCCAGCCAGTCATCCTAAAGTGTGAGGACCACTTTCCTAACCTGAACCCATCAAACATTGTTTATAAGCCTCAGTGGATCCCCCTTTATTGTCTTTATATTGTATCCCCGAAATCTTGCATCACCCATAGCTAGCTAAATGCTCCCATGGGCTGGGTAGCCTCTGGCAAATTCTTTGACCTCTTCAAGTCTCACATCAGCTGCATAGTCCAGGCTAGCCTCAAACTTAAGCAATCCTTTTGCCTCGGTCTCTTGAGTGCTGAGATGACAGGCATGTGCTTGGTTTATCAAAGTTCTTGGGGGTCGAGGGATGTAGGATAAACAGATAAAACAGGGCAGAGATGGGGCTGGTTTCTAGCTCAGTGGTAAGCCTCTTGCCTAGCATGCACAGGGGGATAGTCCCTCTAAGTCTCTCTCTCTCTCTCTCTCTCTCTCTCTCTCTCTCTCTCTCTCTCTCACACACACACACACACACACACACACACACACACACACACACACTAAGCAGAATGCTTTGTAATTAAATCCTAGCCACCCCCAGGAGGACGTTTGTGCTATGCCAGTGGTTTTCAACCTGTGGGTCATGACCCCTTGAGGGATTTGAGCGGCCATTTCACAGGAGTCATCCTAAAGCATCAGAAAACACAGATATCTACATTGCGATGTATAACCGTAGCAAAATTACAGTCATGTCGTAGCAACAGAAATAATTTTATGGTCGGCGGTCGCCACCACATGAGGACCTGTATGAAGGTGTTACAGTGTTAGGAAGGTTGAGAACCGCTGCTCTAGGTCAACCCAGGCTATGTAGAGACGACCTCAAAATCACTCAGTAACTACAGAGCTTGTAACAAAAGCTGAGGGTTGTGGGTCTGACTTCCGCCTCCCACCTCCTGCCTCACTGCTGTGGTGTGTGAGCACCGCTCAGGCAGATAGAACGGGGAGGCAGGCGCTATGCTACAGTTACATTCTATTCCCTCTGCCACGGTGGTGCTGGGCTTTTGGGATGCCACAGATACCCATTCAGGGGTGGCATAACGAAGCCTAGGATGGGGGCTGCAGCCCGGGTGAGAAACAGCACAGATTGGAATTGAGGCTGGGGGGTTCTCATAGTCCAAGACACCCAGAGGCCACTGGGAACCTCGAGGAGTCAGAACGGAGGCTTGCAGGCCTACAAGGGCGTGGGGGGTGGGGGGGAAGAAGAAAGGGATGGAAGAGTGGGAGAGTGGAAGGGTGGGGGTGGGGTATGGGAGTGGGGGATGGGGCAGAGAATCTGTCTTAGCTCAGGAGTGAGTGTCCGGGAGCACAGAGGAGTCTTCTGCAGGAGACTTAGGCAGCAGGGCTCTGTATGATGAAGGCTTCCCCCCACAGCAGTTCTTGTCGAGAGAGACAGTCTTTGCTTGTCTAAACTGTATATTCTTAGTGGAAAATGGATGCATTACCACTCACTCAAGGTGAGCCAGAACTTAAATACCTTTTGCAGGAAGGAGTGTCTGGGAAGGGAAACTTATTGGCTAAGCCCTCTGGGCCCTCCCATCGAGATACCTCATTAGCACGAAGAACCCTGTGCCATGTAACTAATGATCATGATGTTCATGTAGGGTGTCGTGGTCACGTGCTCCAGGACAGGAGGCGGGTCGGGAGTAGACAAATCACCTACTGTTCTCAGATATGAGAATTACTGTGGTTTCTCAATCAGCTCAACCTTCCCAGTTTTTGTCTGGTGATACAGTTCCACTTATCCCACAGAGGACTGAGTTCAGATCCCCAGAATCTGTGTAAATGCCGAGTGGGAAGGAAGGGCCGAGTCGAGAATTAGCTTTATCTGGGAGCTCTGAGTTTGACTGAGAGACCCTCCCCTGCAGAGGAGCTGAGGAAACCCCGAGCCAGTGTTTTGTTGACATGAACATGGATACGTTAGGAGCAAATGCTACAGACCCATGGAAGCTCAGGCTCGGATCGATGGCAAAGAGTCATCTCATCTGAGTGAGATGCCGGCAGTGTGTGCAAATGGACTAGGCTCCTCCAGAGGACCCATGTTCTGGTCCTAGCATTGACTTAATGGTTCACAACTGTCTGTCATTCCAGTCCCTGGGATAGGGCGCCCTCTTCTGCCCCTCTGTGGGCAGTGCACGCGGGTGGTCACAGGCCTACCTGCAGGCAAATCACCCATACACATAAAAGAGAAGAAAAAAAATCTTTAAAGCATAGATGAGTGAATAGACAATGGGGCTAGAGAGCAATCAGCAGCTAAGAGAGAGCTTGCTGTTTTAGCACGGGGAGCAGATTTCTCACACCTAACCCTCGGAACTTCATGTAACCCAGCTCCAAAGGATTGTAAGCCCTCTTCTGCACCCATGGAGTTCACAAACACAGTTGTGGACATGCACACACACACACAGAGGGAGAGGGAGAGAGAGAGGGAGAGAGGGAGAGAGGGAGAGAGGGAGAGAGGGAGAGAGGGAGAGAGGGAGAGAGGGGGAGAGAGGGAGAGAGAGAGAGGGAGAGAGGGAGAGAGAGGGAGAGGGAGAGAGAGGGAGAGAGAGAGAGAGAGAGAGAGAGAGAGAGAGACAGAAACAGAGAGACAGAGAGAGACAGAGAGAGCAGAGAGAGGGTTAGAAACACACACACACACAAACAAAAAAAAACCAACCCAGGCTGGAGAGATGGCTCAGAAGTTAAGAGCACTTCCAGAGGATCTGAGTTTAATTCCCAGCAACCACGTGGTGGCTCACAGCTAACTGTAATGGAATCCGATGCCCTCTTCTGGTGTATCTGAAGACAGCTACAGTGTACTCATATACATAAAATTAATTGATTTAAAAAAAAAAAAAAACTAAAAAAGCAGACAAATGACAAAGAAATTTTACAGAGCTACAAAGTACTTCGTCAGGAAGGCGGTTAAAATTGATGAGAACAATCCATACTGAGTCTTTTGTTTCTAAATTTTATTTCTTTGAGCTTCGTGAGCTGGTGGGGCATGGGCTGGCTGACAGGGGTGTGGGGTTCCCAGAGGACATAGGGGTAGCCAGAACCAAGAACAGCCACAACCTCTGGCCAGTCACTCAATCATCACGCAGGCACCCCTGGTCGCCTGTGCGTGCTCACTGCTGGATCCGGCGCACGCTCTGCACCTGGAAGGTGTGGGCATGGGAGCCCCACTCTCTGAAGTGCTTGTAGTCACCCGAGTGGTGATCGCTCTCCAGTACATACTGAAAACCTCGGTAGCCAGGAAACTGGGAGCAAACCCACCTGGAAAATAGAAGATACAGTCACCACACAGAGGCCCAGGGGCAGGAACTAAGACAGGCAGAGATGCAGCAAAAAGGTCTAGCCTGCACATGCATACACAGGGGCTCTCCACCCCAGCACCCGCGCTCAAGGCCTTTCTTCGGGGCTACAGCGCACAGTCTCAAGACTATTAACCTGTCTCCATCAGGCAGGCCCTGGTTGTCCCCCCTTTGTAACACTGACAACATTGGATAATTTTAAGATTACTTATGAGCTGTCTGCCTTCCCTAGGGTAAGCCCTGGTCTAGAATGCCTGGAGCTAGTCCCTTGGTCTCCTAGGCTGACACTGTGCAAGCCAGTGAATGTCTCGTGAAGAAGGAATGAGGGGCTGGACAGGAAGTCTTCTTCGTCCAGCCCCTGCTCTCTCTCCTTCACAGTTGTTTCCAGACACAGACCCCTGCACTGTTCACGACAAGTATTCCTGTTCTCCACTCTGCCCTCTCTGGAACAGGGTAGCGATGAGAGAAGTGTCAGACATACTGACACAAATCCTGAACAGAGATCTTCATTCTCTGAACAAAAGCTCCATTTCCCAACTTCATCCTTGCCTGCAGGAGCCAAACGCCTTGCAGACCAGGCTCACAGACCAGGTCGCCCTCCCAGTCCCTGTCAAAGCAGGGGGCGGGGCCGGGGGCGGAGTGAGCCGTATCTCAAAAAGTATGTAACCCTATCCAGCCAATCAGAGCATCCTGTTCCTTTGGACATAGTGATTGGCTCAGAGGGGAGCACATGACCCAAGCTGGCCCTAGATGCTCTTTTCCTGAAAACTTAGATGGAATCCGGGATCCTCTCTCTCCCTAGAGATGGAGTGTAAAGCGACGGTCTCCACATTTGCATTGGGGGAGAGCTTAATCGTTTTGTGATTTAATAGAGCCAGAGCCAGGCAGTGGTGGCTCACACCTTTAGCCCAACACTCCGGAGGCAGAGGCAGGCTGATCTCTGTGAATTCGAGACCATCCTGGTCTACAGAGCGAGTTCCGGGATAGCCAGGGCTACACAGAAAAACCTGTCTTGAAAAAGACAAAAAACCCCAACCAAACAAAGAAAAAAAGAATATAGTCAGATGGAGTAAGGTGGAGATAAAGGCAGATCCCAGCAGTTTCTGGACCCAGCTGTGCCCGCGAAGGTGATCATGGGACCCACATATGTACAGCATCCCTAAGCCAGCTTATTGCAGGTGTCAGTAAATCACTTACAATCCCCTAAATTCTGTCTGGTGGTCCCTGAGCCTCCATTCTCCAGCATGTTGGGCACGTGTCTCTACAGAATGTGTCCCAGCCCTTCCCACATCTCTGTGTCTTGCCAGGGTCCACTTACGCCCCAGATTGAACATGGAAGGAGCCCACTTCAGTGCCGTCCCAGCCCATGGCCTGCAGAGAGGGATAATCATCGCTCAGCTCGCCCTTCCTGCCCAGGAAGTTCTCCTGCTCGAAGATGGTCAGCCTTGAATCGCGGTGGTTCTACAGACAACAGAAAGCTGGGTCAGACTGCCAGGTGCCAGACTGGACACACAGAAGCCACTCTTCCCCAACTCAGCCTTTGCCTCCCAAGTTGCCCTTCTGTCCTGAGCTCTGAGAAGGGCAACAGGCAACAAGACCCTTCAGCATTTGTCCTTCCAAGGAACAAGGACAGGACAGTAACTATAAGGATGTCCACCACAGCCATAAAACATGAAGGAACTGATCTAAATGTTCAGTGACAGAAATCAGGCAGAAAGGTAGGGTGTCGTGCTATGTGACCATATGGGTTGAACTCCCAATTCAGCGTTTTGCCGGCTGGCTGAGGTCAGGTTTGCCACACGGTGTTTCTTCAGCCGTAACATGGAGCCATCTATATCTCCCTGGGGTGGGAGAATAAAGCCTGTCTCCACCCACGCATCACCAAAGGGCATTAATGCACAACAGAGAAGCCATGATGAGCTAGGGACCTGTCTCCCTGGCCAGCCCTGCCTTCCCTGGCATCCAGCTTTCCCGGGGTTCTTGAACCATTAAAAGAGTACCACCCAAAAGGGCTCCCACCGTAACCAAAATTGCTACAGGCTAAGAGTTCATGTTGGGGTGTAGTCACAAGATGGCTGTTGTCACCTCATTTCAAATTACAGAGACTGAAAGTCACACACACACAGAGAGACAGATAGAGAGAGAGAGAGAGAGAGAGAGACCCACATCACTCCCTTGATGGACGAAAATCCCGGTTTAGAGATCTGATTCCCAAGTGTTTGTTAGCAGTCACCCAGGGGTGCGGGCAGTAGGATGGGTGAGGGCAGTAGAACTCACAGCACAGGCCACAGGCCGGAAGGAGGTGAGCCTCTCAGCGGGGTAGGCTGTGTTACCACCCCAGGCATCCCAGCCTGGGTAATCGCCCCTCTCCAGCACATATTGTTGCCCTTGAAAGCCGGCGTGCTCAAAGCCTACCCACCTGCAGGCAGACAGGGCAGAAATGTCAAGAGAGAAGAGTTACCAACGTGAGAAGCAGGCCAGGGCTCCCGTGGGGTGACTCACTCTAAGGCCACGTCACAATACCTGGGTGGTTACGACTTTTACAACTTGGGAATGGCTACAGTGATCCTTTGGTTATTGGAGACCATCACTGACACAGCATCCATGTCAGTCACCCAACCCAAGAACAGCCATGCCTAGACCTCACTAATGCCAAGCATGGGAAACCCTGCCTAAGCCCAACATAGGAAATTCTGCCTAGGGCCAGCGTTATATTGGCTTCCCGTGTCCACAGGGAAGGGACTGCCCTAGGTGGGTGCCCTGAGATCTTCACACAGACACTGTCACAAAGGTCACATCGTACGTACAGATAGGGGTCAGCCATAGGCTGACCTTGGTTTCATTACCTCCTTGTGATCCTGTCAGACCCAGAGGTTGGCAGTCTGAGGAGTGAGACACTGTCTGTCCTGAGCTGTTTCTCATTCTCCCTCCTTAGAGAGGCCTCTGGGAGCTTCTCCTGCCCTCCTCTTTTCCCACCGAGGAAGAGGCTTCCACATTCCCACCTTAAGCAGCATGGGGGTAAACCCTCCTCAGCCCCTGTTGCTTTCTGTTGAGTTCAGGGACAAAGAACCCAGGAGAGTTGTGTGTTGCTGTCTGAGTAGGAAACAAGCATTCTGAATCCATGCAGGTTCTTCTTCTGTGAGGTCTCACCTGGCAGCTTGCAGGACACTGTCCCTTGACTGCCAGCTGTCCTGCCTAGCTCTCTCTCCCAACCTGAATAGATCAGAAGCTCAAAGAACAATCACCTTGGTGTGAGATGCCCACAGACCACCAAGGTGACCTCGGGAGGCGCCCACAGACAAAGCCTCGGCTCTGATTTATGCAGAGAGGGTACTAGTCTCCTCTTTGGTCTTCTTTCTAACTTTCTGGGATCTTCTACCCAAGGGGATAAGCTTCAGCTGCATATGACTGCATTTGATCTTAAGATTAGGTAGAAGTAAAAACACAGCTCAGCTCGTACGTAAGTCACAGACTATGCCTGTGAAATCCTTCCTCAATGGTCATGTGTGGCCAGTGACTCTCTATTTAAGTAAATAGATCTACAAAACTCCCCATCCTTGTAGGAAAGGCAGTTGCAAGATGCTAGTCTTAGGGTTAGTGTTTGAGTGATGTTAGTTTTCAGTTCATGTCTAAGAGGGACATTTTCAGACCCAATGGGACTGTGTGGTGGTGTCCCTTACAACCTGAGTTAACTAAATCAACAGCCATGTACACTCTTGAGCACTTGGGAGGGGCACATAGGTACAGTTAAAGCCTGGAGAGATGTGTCTGGGAACACAGACAAGCTCCAGCATCCCTCTCGAGATCCCCTCTTGCCCTCCCCGCCACCACCCTGACTCAATGTCCTCCAGACTCACGCTCCACTCAGGACTTTGAGAGATCGCACAGTCTCAAAGCCAAGCTCCAGCACGCTGGGACACTCAGCTGTGAATTCATGCCGACGGCCCTGGAAGCCTTCTTCATCCCACACCACTATCTGCACAGGAGAGAAGAAAGATCTGTGAATATCAAGTTTCTGTGAGCGGTGAAGATCTTATTCTGCACTTGGGGTAGAGCCAAATGGGTAAAACAGAGGTCGCATGCCTCCAAGGCCAGGTGGGCGAGTAAAGTAGACTGTATGGTCCCAGACAGCACAGCCTGAGAGTATGGACAATTCTGTCATTTCCACCTTTGACCACTGTCAGATAAGAATGCAAGCAGAGTCTCCATTTCCCAAAGCCTTCATCAAAGACATTTACATGCCTCCGCTATGTTCTTTGTTGTGAGACAAGCCCTCACAAGACCCAGGCTGGCCTTGAGCTTACAGGCTTCCTTCTGCCTCTACTTCCCCAGAGCTAGGGCAGGCATAAGCTATCACACCCAGATTTTAGTTTCTCTTTCCAAAGCCACGTATGGCCAAAGAAACACAGCAAAAAGACTGGGTGTTGTGGCTCAAGGGTAGGGACCAGCTCAGGTTGTGTGAATTGGGCAGGTTGTTTCCTAGTTTAAGCCTTGGGTGCATGGCAATCAATAGCCCTCCTGCAGGATGAGGGGGTTCAATGAAGTTGTTGTGGGAGGTTCTTGGTTGTCTTCTTCCCTCCCTCCCCTCCCAGACACTCCCTACCCTCCAGTGTCCAGCTGACTTGGTGCACTGCAGGGTCATGTTGGCCGGGTCCTACAGAGAGAAGAACACAGTCATCTTCCATCTGGTTCCCAGTAGCATCTCTGACTGAAGGCTGACTTGGGCAGTGTCAGAATTGAGATAGGTCTGTCTCAGACCTGGGGTGACCCTTCTCCCATCCTGCCCACGTGCAAACAGCACCATCTCAGCCACATGGGGTGTTGTCACCTCCAGCCCCAGCTCACAATGGGCTGCTGTGCCATGTGAGTGGAGAGAGGTGGATGTATCACACACATCCATGTGAACACATGCGCACGCACACACATACACACATGCACACACATGCACATACATGCATGCACGTACACACACACACATGTGCACAAGCACACCAAAACAAAGTACACTAGCCTAGTGCATGGCTCAGTGGATACACAGGTCACAAAATGGTGGAAGAGCAGGGACTTGGCATTTAACTAAGAGTCACAGGCAACAGTCTGGACATCTGTAGTCTTCCTGGGATACGATGGCATTCAGGGTGAGCCAGTGGCATCCCCAAGGTTGGCATCATAGAATGCCACCAGAGAGCTCAGCTCCTGTCCTCTCTCCCACTCATACTTACCAAGAAGGGCCCAGAGCACATGCCAGAACCAGAACCAGACAAGGGCAGGCTCTTATAGGCAGGAAAGGGACAGGGGCCCCAAGGGACAAACACAGACTCAGCAAGCCAGTGGTAGAAACAAAAGCCAGTCCTGGCCAAGGCCCAGGGTGGACATGTCAGCAGCTCTGGCTTTAGTGGGGAGGGATCGGCGGCTTGCCCCAGGGTCAGCATTAGAGAATATGAGAGGTAGATAGCCTGCTTCCATTGGCTCCACAGGATTCCTGACCAGAGCCACTAAAAACTAGACCTGGGGCCCAACATCATCTTGATGGTGGGTGCCCTTCTGTCTGTCTGCATGATAGGACAGATATAAGGCAGATCACAGGGCTCTGTGCCTGCCCTCCTCCTCACCTGCCCCTGCCTCTTCTAGCTGGATATCCCACTCTCACTTGAGGTTACTCATGTATACAATGTACACAAGTAACATATACAACATATACATGTGTATACATTGTATACAAGTAACGTATACACATGTATACGTTGTATACAAGTAATGTATACAGTGACTTGGAAGCAGGGGCATTCTAGACAAAACTCTGGGGGCCCAGGGCACGGGCTCTGGATAACAAATACCCAGGAGCACAACGCTTCTCAGAAGGTAAGAGTGGTGGTCAGGGCCAGAACCTGTGCACTCTGCAAGGCCTGCGGAAGCATCTGTGACTGTGCATGTAGAAGCAAATGTCAGGAGGGGCTGCAGCTTGCAAACATGCTTTCCAAAGCAGAGAGTGCCTGATAAGCACCCAGAGCATGCAGAATCCCCTGAACCCTCCCTCTGAGAGGGCCCTGTGGCAGGAGAGGGGAGCATGGCGGGTAAAACTCAGCCTTGGAACTGGGTGACCCAGATAAAGAGTCCTTTGATGGTCAGGAAAATAGCAACATCTCTTCCTTCCTGCAATGTCAGAATAGCTGTCACATATGCAGGGCGTGGTGAAGGGTGGACGGGCACAGTCTCCACAGGCAGCAGCCAAGGTCTGCATCCTGCTTCTGAGGGGCGAGGGGTGTAAGTACCTTTGAGCAGGTTCCCAGTGCCTCTAAGCCTCAGTGATGTTGTGTGTTTAATGGAAATAAAAAGACAAAGTTGGAGCTGATGAGAAGGCTCAGTGGGGTGCCTCTAAGCCTGACAGCATGACTTTAATCCTCAGGAGGAGAGAACTGACTCCTGCAAGTTGTCCTCTGACCTTTTGACCTCCATGTGAGTGCATACATATATAAACACACACACTTAAGTGTTAATAGTTATCCGGAAAGCACAGGTTGCTATGACCATAAACATGATAAACATGTTCCTGATGAAGAAAGAGCCTCTGTACCTGTTCTAAGAACAAAGGGAACAACTGTCCGGGTCTTGGCCACTTTTGCCATCCTGGATAACCATAGTATATAACATTATTATGAATGACAGTTCCCCAAAAGCAGGCGCTTATAGAAGGAACTGAATCCACAGCCTGGCGTGGGTAGTGTACACTTGTAATTCCAGCACCTGGCATGTGGAGGCAGGAAGTCTGGCCCCGGCTTGAGAGCTTGGGGCCAGCCTGGGCTACATGAGATCCTGTCTCAATAGAATAAAAAGAAATAAAGAAAAACAGGAGGCCCAGTTCCTCATGACAGATGGGAAACAGGGCCAGAAGGGGACAAAAGAGCTACCCCACTTTCTTGTCTATAAATAGCAGGTCTGAAGAGCTGCCTGGCAAGGGAGGCTGCTCCCATCTCCCCAAACCTTTGGCAAGCTAGGAGGGTCAGGGGGACAAAACTGCCCCAGATGCTTGCCCTTGAGGCAAGATCTGTGGGTGGCCCCTACCACAGGCATCTTGGCCTGAGTCCCGGTGGTTGGCCTATCCTGTGGTTCCTAGCTCGCCCTTCAAGGCCTTGGCCCAGGATGAAAGGCAGAGAGGAGGCTAGCAGGGAGAGGGGCTCATGGGTAGAGGGACAAGGCCAGCACTGGTCCAAGGCCAGGGTGACCACAAGATGGCCCTGGACTCCCCAGAGAAGAAGGGTTTCTCAGAAGATGGTTGCACCCCTACTGGGGTTGGGGACACAGAATGCAGGTGGCCTGACCTGGCCAGATTCCAATCCCACTCTTCTTTGGGTTCACACTATGGACAAGGTTGAAGTTTCCTGTTCTATGTGGGTCTCAGTTTCTCTGGGGAAATGGTGGGTCATTTGACATTCACTGGTCTACTCGAATGCATGGCTATTCTGCTTCCTCCTTTGCCCTACGTTCCCTCTGTTTACTGACTCCTCTCTCCCATCTTCTGAGAAACCCTTCTCTCTATCCCTTTCTCTCTATCATCCTCCACCCTTTGATCTCTGTCCTCACCTCAGATATCCACTACCTCTGTCTCCTCACCCTCTCCAGTGGACCCGGGAGTCCTGGCACTAGCAGGGACCTGCTAGGGCCTAGGCCCTGTGTGAAACGCTAGTCCCTTGCCTGGTAAGGTGCAATGGAGTGTGAGGCTGCTTAGAGTCTCTGTGTTCCTGACCCTGGGCAGCACCCCTTGGTGTCAGACAGTGAGGGCTGATGGGCATTTAGGAAGGACCCAGGCCTTGAATGCTAAGCCTTTGAGCCTGAGACCCAGACCCACCTCTCCACCCTAGGACAGGGAATTCAGGCAGGCCTCAATCAGGGCCAAGGCTGGACAGCCAGGGCCTTCCTGCTTGCAGTGGCCACTACTGCCTCTGCACCCAGCCTTCCTCATCCAGGAAATGGGTGCAGTGAAGGTCTGGATAGGGCAGGAATGCCGCAGAGTCCCAGAGACAGCAATCACAAAGCCCAGAGGCCACGAGCACACAGAAGCACTCAGGACTAGGGCTGTGGGCTGAAAACCCATTTCTTGTCCTTATAAAACATGTTCATGTTCAGTGTTGTCTTCAGTTCTGGGCAGACTTGTCAACTGTACCTATAGACTGAGACCCTTAGAGGTAGAGCCTTGTGAAGCCATAAAGTGAAGCATCTTGACTGAGGCAGGATTCTAATCCAGGTCACCTCCTCCCCAGTGCCCCTTCCCTAGCCTAGGCTGGCAGCCAACAGGGCCCTGGGCCTGTCTCCAGCCAGGGTAATAGAAAGAACAGTCAGAGCAGGGTTGGGGTCAGGGTTTCTCTGTGTTCCAGGCCAACAATAGAAAGTGCTAGCCTGGGCAGTAACGGGGCAGAGTCGGCCACGGGCCCCGTCCAGGTTTGCTGAGCCGGCTGCCTCTTTGTGCTACACTACAGACCCTGGTATCTGCCAGGTTATAAAATGGGGGGTTGGCCCTGAGGCACCCACAGCACCCGCCTGTCCACCAACACAGGTAAGAGGGGACTGCCACACCACCAGAGACCTGTAAGAAAGTGGAGATATAGAGGGGGGGTGCAATTGAGGGGGGAGGGGAGGCTGATGAAGACAGAGTTGGACAGACACCGGGAGAAAGCCAAACCCAGAATTGTTGCTGGTACATCCTTGTCTACCTAGCACTTTAGAGGCTGGGGCTGGAGGATTGATGAGAGTTGGAGGCTAGCCTGGGCTGCAGAAGAGAGCCAAGGATGTAGAGAGGAAAGCACTGATACCTACTCAGAGAGACAGAGAGAGCGTGAGAGGGAAGGAGGAGCCCGGCCTCTGGGGAGCGTTTCCCAGAACAGAGACAAGTCTGAGGGTGGCTGAAACTCCCAGATATGGTCCAGATGTGTGGGTAGAAGAGAAGCCAGTTTTCCTGAGGAAGCCTGGGAGGAAGTGTGCTCGCCCCAGCTAGAGAGAAGATGTTGGGAACCCACCTGGACTCAGGGAACTTGCTCTGGGCCCCAAACGCTACAGTGGCTTGTAAATTATCAGCACAGTCTCTGGCAGATTTCCTCCAGGGGACAGTGCAGTCAGGCATGACCCGCACCAAGAAGTCTGTGCTCCTTGAGGCACCAGTGGAGCTGACCAGAGTCCTCTCCACCCAGCGCCCACAGGCACAGCTCTGGCATGGAGCAGTGGAGGCACACTACTCACTTTCCCTTGTGCCTCCCAATCCCGAGTGCCAGGCTGCTATTTGCACACCCACGTCTGCCCACAGAGGATGCCAGAGGCAGATGGTTGGGAGAGGTTGAGGACACGCACACATTTGCACTCGCTCTCTGAACAGATGTTGCCTTGAGAAGCACCCGTGCTCCTGGCGCAGAGACAAGTGCTAAGGAGCACGGCAGACAGGAGAGCGAGCTTACAAGGCTCCATCTAGTAACCCAGGTGCCTTTCCATCTGCTGCTTCAGATGGGAGCTGACTGCCATGTGGGCTGTGGGACACTCTCACTCCAGCTAGATTCTAGAGCGGTGTCCTTATCCCAGCTAGCCCACGGTTAACGTCGAGATGTGAGGTGTTCGGTATTGTGCCTGATGGTGCTGAGCGTGACCGTCACTCGTATGGTGAGCAGAGCCGTGCTACAGACACACGTAGTAGTGAACTAACCAAGCACAAGAGCACAGGAAGGGAGGGACAAGGTGTGAGGACAGAGGGAAGGAGGCAGCACAGGAAAGAAATGGCTTCCAGGAAGACATTGGCTGTCCCAGAGCAAGGCAGGACCCAAAGCTTCAGCGCTGTTTCCAGGGAGAGCCAATGGCTGTGGAGAAGCCCATAGTCACGGGTGAGAAGCACATGGGTAGAGGGCCGCTTGGAAGTACCACCCCCAAACCACCCAGCCCAAAGCCTTCTTTTTCTTTGCAGCATCAGAAACCATGTCTCAGGCTGCCAAGACTGCGGCCACCACAGCGGTGAACCCAGGGACTGATGGCAAGGGGAAGGGGGCCCCATCTATAGGACCAGCCCCGGCCCCTGGCCCTACTCCTGTCCCAGCTTCTGTGCCCAGGCCCACTGCCAAAGTAGGGGACCTGCCTCCTGGGAGCTACAGGGTAAGGACGTGGGGGCTGGGCTGTACTGATCCACTCCTCCTCACCCTGCTCTTCCTTCCTACCCCTTCTTCCTTCCCTTCTTCCTCTTCACCTCCCCTTTTCAAGTCTTCTCTCCTTCCTGTGTTTTGAATCTCTGCCTCCATCTGACTCTTTCTGCTGTTTGTCCTCCCTGGCTTTCCAGTCTCCATCCTCCCCAGCCTGCTCTCCATCCTCCCTGGCCTGGTCTCCATCCTCTCTAGCCTGCTCTCCATCCTCCCTGGCCTGGTCTCCATCCTCTCTAGCCTGCTCTCCATCCTCCCTGGTCTGCTCTCCATCCTCCCTGGCCTGCTCTCCATCCTCCCTAGCCTGCTCTCCATCCTCCCTAGCCTGCTCTCCATCCTCCCTGGCCTGCTCTCCATCCTCCCTGGCCTGCTCTCCATCCTCCCTGGCCTGCTCTCCATCCTCCCTGGCCTGCTCTCCATCCTCCTTAGCCTGCTCTCCATCCTCCCTGGCCTGCTCTCCATCCTCCCTGACCTGCTCTCCATCCTCCCTAGCCTGCTCTCCATCCTCCCTAGCCTGCTCTCCATCCTCCCTGACCTGCTCTCCATCCTCCCTGGCCTGCTCTCCATCCTCCCTGGCCTGCTCTCCATCCTCCCTGGTCTGCTCTCCATCCTCCCTGGCCTGCTCTCCATCCTCCCTGGCCTGCTCTCCATCCTCCCTGGCCTGCTCTCCATCCTCCCTGGCCTGCTCTCCATCCTCCCTGGCCTGCTCTCCATCCTCCCTGGCCTGTTCTCCATCCTCCCTGGCCTGCTCTCCATCCTCCCTGGCCTGCTTCCCATCCTCCTTATTCTGATCTCTGTTCTCCCTTGGCCTCTTCCTTCCCAGTCTGGGAACCACAGGGGAACACACCCTGGAGAAAGGGATGTGAGAAAGAGAGGAGTATGTTTAGTGTCAGGGACCGCTCATCCCAAGAGAGCCACCAGGCTGACCTCTGACCTTCCTGGAAATTCTCTCCCCAACCCCCGGGCTCCAGGTTGCAGGGCTCCTGGAGAGCCAGACTTTCTGCTCTTGGGGTTTGACTTGCTGTCCTCACCCTCAGGCAGAGACCTGGCCGTGCTTGGTTTATGGCTCACATCTGGTCTAGATGTGGCCGGTTTTGATCTGTGTCACTACAATTAATCATTGACCTAGATTTACTTTTTAACATGGTTGCAAGCACCCACCTGCAAACCCACAGCCCATATATAAGCTAAGATTTGGTGAAAATCCTACCTGGCCCCGGGGTCCCTCAGGACTCTACCCTCTATAATCTCCCCAGCTTCAAGCAACTGCCCCATGTACCTGGTGCTGGCTGGATAGTGGCTTGACAGCACTAAATGGGGAACAGAAAATGGGTAAAAATCCAAACAAGAGTCACGGAGGGTGAAGGAGGGGTTAGCTGTGCACCGGGTTGTGTGCTAGTGGGTCTTTCCTGTATTTGGGATAAGGAAATCTCAGACCCTACTCTGAAGGAGCTCTTTAGGGGTGGGGTGGAAAAAGCAAAAGAGAGGGAGGAAGAGGAGGAGGAAGAGGAGGAAAAGGAAGAAGAGGGAAATAGGAAGAAGAGAGAGAGGAGGAGGAAAAGGAGGAGGCTCAGAAGCCGTGCTGACTTCCCAGGGTTGTACCTAGCTCTAAGGGATATACAGTGGGAAGCATTCAGCCCTTATCCAGGGTAGAGGAGGAGCAGTCTCAGAGGGCTTCCTGGTGAAAGTGGCTTCTGTACGCAGAACAGGGTCAGGACCACACATGTAGCCTGGAATATGAGTCGGGAAATAGAAGGCCCAAGCTGGAGACTCCAGCTTGGTGAAAAGGTCATGCCAGGCTGAGAAATAACATGGAGGAGAATCTAGATGGGCGGGGCCTGTCATAGACACACTCAGCCCCACCACTTGGTGGCTGGGGCTAGAAGATCACAAGATGAAGGGTAGCCAGATTACAGAATAAATTCCAGGTCAGCCTAGGCTACCTAGAGAGAACTTGGATGGGAGACACAGCCCGTTCCTGCTCCCGATGATATCACTAATCTTAAGTTCAATAATGGGGAGACCGGAGGACAGGTCCACTCACAAACTGAGGCTCATGGTACCACGATGAGACAGGCCCAGGCTCACCTGCTTTGAACGACACATGCCCTTCAGAGCTTGTTGGACTTGAGCCCTCCATCTGTCTGGCTTTGCTTCATTTTCGAGTCAAATCCACCCCTCAATCTGTCTCCTGCGCATGATGGCCTTCTCTCTACAGCTGATCGTCTTCGAGCAGGAAAACTTCCAGGGCCGCCGGGTGGAATTCTCGGGGGAGTGCCTGAATTTGGGGGACCGTGGCTTCGACAGAATACGAAGCCTGATCGTTGTCTCAGGACCGTGAGTGCTGAAGCGGGAGGGGGGAGGGGGGGATGGGGAGGAGGGGGACACTCCGCCACAGAGCAGCTACATTTGCCTGGCACCTGCTAGTCACACCTTGGTCATTCGTTATTCTGTCTGCAAACCCCAGGGGGAGGGGTACGGTGCTCCCTCATTGACAGATGAAGCAACTGAGGGTCAGAAAGACCTGAATGGTTTAAGGCCACCATGCTGTTGTCAGTTTTCAAGGAGCCTCATATCGCCAGCCATCCTCTTTCAAATACCTGTAAGTGTACAAAGTAAGTGCATAGCATGTCATCTGAAACAGCACCAGATTATCTGAGAGAGAGAGAGAGACAGAGACAGAGACAGAGATACAGAGACAGAGAGAGACAGAGAAAGATAGACAGAGAGAGAGGAAGAGAGAGACAGAGACACAGAGACAGAGAGAGACACAGAGACAGAGAGAGACAGAGAAAGACAGAGACACAGAGACAGAGAGACAGAGAAAGACTGAGACAGAGAGAGACAGAGAAAGATAGACAGAGAGGAAGAGAGAGACAGAGACACAGAGAGACAGAGACACAGAGACAGAGAGAGACAAAGACTGAGACAGAGACACAGAGACAGAGAGAGACAGAGAAAGACAGAGAGAGAGAGAGAGAGAGAGAGAGAGAGAGAGAGAGAGAGAGCTCTACCTACTCAGCCGACAGGAAAACTAAGTCTCTGAAGGGCTAAGTTATTGAGTGAGGTCATCCACTCTGAGTGACAGAGCTACGTAGCAGGCTATTGGATTTTACCCCTAGTTCTTGGAAGCAGCAGGCTAGCTCCCCAGGGCTATCCCTAGCACCTAGTTGTTTCAAGTTCAGATTTATATCAGACCTATGTGGGTTCACATGCTCATGCCTTTCTGTGTCTGGTTCAGTCTCCAAGCCTCCATTTCCCTGACTGTGACAAAGGAAAGTCAGAATGATTCTGGGCCAGAGTAAGGTTGGCAGTGTAGACATCCAAGCATGGCGTGTAGCAGCGATGGCCGTCCACTCTGTGAATGTCAGAGCATTCCACGGTCCATGTTCTGATTCACGGGCCATTCATGACTTTCCTGCCCACTTCATCCCTGATGCGGTCAACCCCAGCTCAGCCCCGCCCATCCGCCAGCCCCGCCCATCCGCCAAGCCCATCTAGGACAGGAATGGCTGGTTGTGGCCATTTTGAGGTTTCAGGGTGTATGGAATGCCGATGACTCAAAGCCGGAGTATTTCTCCACAAAAAGAGAGATGGCTATGCCCATGTCCTTTTTGTGGGGTTCTGGGGTTGTGTCCAAAAGAAACAGCCTGAGATGCAGCGGCAAGGGCTGAGTCAGGAACATCAGGCATGTGGGAAGAAAGGATGAAGAGGGGGTGAGCAGGGAAAGGAGGGGAGAGACATGTACCATGTACCTAGGAGACCTCAGCCTGAAACCAGACACCATGCATGACTTGGGTTGGGTACCACCTTTCAGGACTGAGGCTCCATGTCCTCATTTGACTCCTGGCCTCCTCTTCTCCATTGTGGCTCCAATGAGCCACAGGCAATAAGGATGGACAGTAGGACACATACCAGACGTTTCTCACGGCTGACTGGGTCCTCGTGAGCCACCTAAATAGGACTGAGGCATGTGGAGGGAGAGCAGCAGGTGGCAAGATCACCTCTGTCTTGTCTTTCTGTAAGCAACAGCTTCCCCCCTCTCTAGTCCCTGATGTGATTACCGTGTGAACTTCATGTTGAGTCTGCACGATGAGCTCTCTGGTTTCAGACCTCATGGTTCCCAGTGATGCGGGTGCAGCCACTTCTCCTTCACTGACGTTTCACTCGCTTCAGTGACTGCTCCCAATCATGTGGTGGAAAGTCAATGGTGAGCTGGGATTAGAACTCAGGTCTGCAGAGACTTCCTGGGTCTCCGATATTCATACCTGTGTGGCCATTCTGCCCATCACATGTGTCACCTATAGGCCAACCCATTGGGTCATCAGTCTTGTGTCTACCATTCTCATTTATCCATCTTTCTACCTCTATACCTATTTATGTGTTCATTCTTCCAGCTAGTCAGCCATCTGCACATCCACTCTCTTGTCTATCCATCCATCCAACTGTCAACCCATACAGCCATCTATTCACCTACATATCCACTCCTTACTTGTCCACCGATTCACTGACACAACCATCTATTCATTAGCCTACACAACCCCATATCCATCCATCCATCCATTCATTCATTCATCTATCCATCTATCCACCCATTCATTCATTTATCCATCTGCCCACCTGTCCATCCATCCATCCACCCATTCATTCATTCATCTATCCATCCATCCACCCATTCATTCATTCATTCATTCATCTATCATCCATCTACCCATTCATTCATTCATCTATCCATCCATACACCCATTCATTCATTTATCCATCTGCCCACCTATCCATCCATCCATTCATCACCATCCATCCATCCATTCATCACCACCCATCCATCCATTCATCACCATCCATCCATCCATTCATCACCATCCATCCACCATCCATCCATCCACTCTTTGATCTCCTTCTCTAGTCTACCAAAGAACCTCAGTTATCTTCTGTGAGGACAAGCACTATATCCATTCTTTCACTTCAGTGTAGTTGATTCATCTGTCAGACAAAGTCCTGAGGCTTCTGTGATTCTCAGCCCACAATGGTCTCTCGTCATTGTCATCTTTCTGGTGAGAAAGTCCCAGCAGCCTCAGGGAGATAACATTCACGGAGATGTTCTGTTGATGTTCTTCAGAATCCCAAACACGAAGAGTGAGAATCATCATCCCCAGGATCCCTGCTCTAACCTTCCTAGTCAGACCACACCGAAAAAGCCCCCATTAGATTTTAAACTTCCAATTTACTTACTCTTTGTGAAAGACAGAACCCTTCACGTATGCCATCACCGCATGAGAATTCAGCGGGTGACTGGCTATGCCCAGTCTCTGTGCCAGCACCTCAGCTGTGGGGCTCCTGGCTGCCAGCAAATGAGAATTAATTCTCTCATATCTGAACTTCTGGGACTGCCCACAGTTGCTTCCTTTGATTTTTTTTTTCTTTGTTTGGAGATGGGGTCTCCCTGTGTAGCCCAGGCCGGCAATGAACGTCATGCTCTTGCTACTTTCCCCTGTGTTGGGATTGCAGGGTGCATAATCATTCTTGGCTTCTGTATTTTATTCTAAATGATCCTCTGAACACGAGATTGTACCACTCTGAGTGTTGAAAATCAACTTTTTTCGTAAGTCACAAGTACCTATGAGAAGAAGTCTTGCTTTGAACACAAAGCAGCACTTCATACCCCGGCCTGCAGAGCTGAGGCCAGTGACTGTTCCTCCCACGGCTGGAAAGTAGTGACCAGTAGGTATTAGAATCACATTAGTAGCAAGCAGAGACTTTGTCCCAGCTGTTAGTGAGCTTAAAAGAAAATCCTTCTTGATAAGTTAGTTGGTTCCAGGTCCTTATAGTATTTAAAGCCTTGTGGATCCCATATGTACTAAAATAATCTGCTCAGATAATAACACACAGTATCTCACTTAATCCTTCCCCAACTCCAAAAACTGATAGTGTAGATGAGGTGGTGAGGCCTGGGAGAGGGGGAGCCACTTGTCCGTGGTTCTGCACAGGTGGAGCACAGGCCATTGGGTCCACTCTGGGTTTTTATTTTCATGCCTGGGCTGCTGTGCAAAATGAAGCAAGAAGAAAAAGGAGGAAGGCACCTGCTGATGCCTTCTCTCCTGTCTCCGCCCCTCTTGGTCCTTCTTGTGTCTAGCTGGGTGGCCTTTGAGCAATCTGCCTTCCGTGGGGAGATGTTTGTCCTGGAGAAGGGTGAGTACCCCCGCTGGGACACCTGGACCAGCAGTTACCGCAGTGACCGGCTCATGTCCTTCCGGCCCATCAGGATGGTGAGTGACTAGGACTGGGGTGAGGTCTACAATGAGCCCAGAAGCCTAGTGACCTCCGGTTGCTCAGAAACAGGCTCCCTTGATCTCTGCAATTCAGCAAACACTCCTTCTGTGCCTCACCCGGGGTTGTGGGTGATACAATCACTTCTCTGCTCTGTGGGTTTGGAGTTAAGCTTCTGGAGAGTGAACAAGGCACTTGAGTGTGCTCCTTGGTGCCCCCCCACCCCGCACCCAGTAGGAGATCAGATTCCTGGTTGCACAGCATCCACCCAGGGCACAAAACATGCAGAGCAAAGTTTGCACTATAGTCAGGCTTGGTGGGTGACACAGGCCCATGATCCGACTACAGGGGAGGTGGAGGCATGAGGGTTATGAGTTCGAATCTAACCTTGGCTACAAGTGAGACCTTGTTGAGAAAAGACAGGAAGGAAGGAAGGAAGGAAGGAAGGAAGGAAGGAAGGAAGGAAGGAAGATTAGTTGTGAAGTGGCTAGTAAACAGACTTTGGAGGAAGATGTGACATCTTGACCATGTGAGAACATACACTGCATCATCTCTGTGGTGTTTGACTAGACCAGTGTAAAGGAGATGAATCTAGATTGTGGAGACAGCCCCATAAAGTGTTTAGTCTTTACAAAATTATGAATCAATTATGAATCACAAGCCAACCACCCTCCTCACTCACGCATGCCTGGCTTGGAAGGCAGCAACTGTGGCCTCCGGAGGTGGGAACACCCATGAAGAAAGTTCATTAATGAAGGCTCACCTGGGACTGTGAGGCGTTACTAACACACAACTGTGGGTCAGGCAGCCAGGATGCTCGTAGCACACTGAGAATCCCAGGCTGGATTTCAGCCTTCACACTGGACACACTGTAAGAGCTCAGAGCTTAGCTGCAAACCCTTGAGTGGCCTCGTATGTCTGTCCGTGTCAGTGGTTCTCGACCTTCCTAAGCCCGTGACCCTTTAATACAGTTCTTCCTGTTGTGGTGACCCCCAACCACAAAATTATTTCATCGCTACTTCATAACTATAAGCGTGCTACTGTTAAGAATCATAATGTCTGATCATACAGGATAACTGATATGCGACCCCCTGAAAGGGTCTCTTAACCCTCTCCCCACCCAAGGGGTCACAACCCACAGGTTGAAAACGGATAATCTTCATACTGAATGCAGCTGGGAACCTTCTTCAATCAGACAGTGCCAATGAAGTGCCCAGTCTAGAATTTGCTATCCAATACAGCAAGGGCTATCCATTTGTAGCTGGTGGTGTTGGGCATAAGTGTTGGTGTGTGTGTGTTGCTTCGTGTTTTGAGACAGCGTACCACATGGACACCCTAGCTTCATGTTTTCCCTAGGGTCACGGGTGTGCACCACACAATCAGATCCTAAGTGGTTACTGACCATGTGAAATCTGGCTGGTGTAGATGGAGATACACGAAACACGGCCCTGGTTTTAAACACACCACCACAGGTGGTGTGTTTATAAAAAGATAAAGAGAGGAAGGAATATGTTTTGGTGGGTGTGCAGGCAGGTATGGGGAGGGGGGTGCCTCAGCAGGCCCATGCTGAAGCATCCCTTCCCCTTGAGAGACCAGCCACATTATAGAATAGAGTTTATTCAGGATATGTGGAGAGGAGTTAAGAGGGTAATACAGACAGACAGACAGACAGACAGACAGACAGACAGGAAGATATAGAGTAGAGGCCAGCCATGAACATGTGGAGAGAGAGGGGAAGGGAATAGGGAGAGAGGGGGAAGGGGCAAGAGGACAGAGCGGGAGCAAGAAGGCAAGAGCAAGAGAGAACGGAGGGGCCAAGCAGCCCCTTTTATAGTGAGTCAGGGGCACCTGGCTGTTGCCAGGTAACTATAGGGCAGAGCTTAGACAAAACGCTGACAACATGTGTTTCTCAAAACTGTAAAGTCATTTTCACGTGATCACGCTGGCCAGATTAAAATTATGATCATATTTTAGACATAGTTGTTTAAATAAAACATATTAGAAAAAAATCTAAAGACTACACACCTCCACCTCACCCAGATCAATTAGTTCCGATTCTGGGGGGAGCAGCTGATTCTGGGGAAGCCCCTTTCTTTCACCGCCCCGCCTCCCTAGGTCATCTCTTACATACACCCCGGGCCATGAGCCAGTGGTTTGACTGACCCATCCTGTGTCTTCTGTGACTGTTCTGATTCTGGGCCACCATTGTCCTTCTCCTGAGTACCTTCCCCAACCCACACTATACACCTCGCTCCTGGGTTCCCTGTCTCTTTCGTCCCTGCTTTCGTGAAAATTAGAGAGTTATTTCCAAAATCAAACCTGATCACAGGGACCCGGACACGGTGGCACTAACCTTTAGCCCAGCATTCAAGGAGGCAGAGGCAGGCAGATCTCCGAGAGTTTACTACATACCTGGTCTAAGTAGTGAATTCCAGGCCGGTCAGGGCTACACAGGTGAGACTGTCTCGAGGAAAAAGTGAAAAACAGAACAAAAACTGATCACCAGTGTGGTTGCTTCTGGCCTGATTCTGTGGGCTCAGCCGCAGGTCCTGTAAACCCTTCTGAAACCACAAGCCTTGGCCCATGCTGCTTGGGATGGGGGAGAGGAGCTGGGATTGGTTGGCAGTTGTCAGTGGGTGGGGCATCCAGCACCTGAGGGGTGGGAGCAGAGTCAGCCCAAGGGGAGCGTGAGGAAAAGCTATACAGGGGCCAGCATGGACAGAGTCCTGCAACAGCAAATTAAACACTAGCCCCTGGACAGACAGACAGCTGCGGCGGCCTGAGTAGATGGGGAAGGACGAAGTGAGCAGGAGTGTCCAAGAGGTGGGATCCCACAGAGCCTTATGGAGCATGGTGAGTTCTCACCTCTATTGCAGTGGGGAGCCGCAGACTCGCTAACTCCCACCTCCATCCCCCAAGATCCTCAAGATGGCAACAGCTATAGGTTAACAGTTACCGGCATTGCTTAAGTCACCTCAAAGTGCTCACTAATCATCTCCTGTGTCCCCATGCCTACCTCAGACCACACCCTCTTTCAGGGACGCTTGCTGTCCTGTGCACCAGTACGATCTCTACCCTCTTCCCTTCTCTGGCTTCCAACTCCTTGTGCTCACAGAAGAACACACTTGTGACCTGCCTCCCCCTTGTTTGCTAGTTAACAACTATGGATAAAATACCCCTTAATTGAGCACTTGCTATGTGCTGGGTGGTTTCTCTTCCGTCTGTGAAATCCATACAGCAGCCCTGGTAGGCAGAAACCATTACAACCCTTACTGTAACGATCGTGAAACTGAGGTCCAAACAGAAAACTAAGGTCTTCATGCTGCCCAGCTTGACGGCAGTGGGCTGGGTCTCCCCCTGTGCTGGTGGTTGTTCATCTCTGTGGCACATCAGCCATTAACACTCGTGTGGGCTGGGGTCGGGGCTGAGTGGCAGAGCACTTGCTTAGCATGCAGCAGGACCAGGATTACACCCCCAGCACCTCAAAACAGAAAACAAAACCAACAACCAATAAAACACCATGTCCAGCCAGAGCTCCTTCTATGCTGGCACTCAAGGGTCTTCCCACAGCATCTTCCAGATCTATTGTTCAGCTAGGAAGTGTCTAAGTCACGGTCCCATGGGCGAAACAGCCACAGACCCATTCTATGGGAAGACACACTGAGGCTTGAAGTGTGAAATGCCCCCAAGTATTGGGCCACAGTCAAGACTCAAACCCAGATCTATGGTCCATTGTAACTCACTCTGATTAGAAGTTTGTATAAACAGACATTGGCGCAGCTCCCTGTTGGCACAGAAAGATTGTTGGGAATTGGAGTGTCATGTGTCTGAAAGGCACTGTCTCTGGCTGGCTGTGTGGTGTAAATCAATATGCTTGCCCTCTCTGAGCCTCTGTGTTACTGCAGGGTGATGCCACACATATCTCCTTGTAGGAACCCAAGCCTGGTGGATCAGCTCATTTTATCCTTGGGCATTTGAGATGTTTCAATCATTATCTCCTCTTCCGAGATGAGGAGGGTCCTCGCTGGACAAGCCCCAGGGGTCCTCCCCCACCTCTCCCCCCCTCCACCTTCTGCTTCCATTTCTGATCATCTCTGCCTCCACAGGATTCCCAGGAACATAAGATCTGCCTGTTTGAAGGGGCCAACTTCAAGGGCAACACCATGGAGATCCAGGAGGACGATGTGCCCAGCCTATGGGTTTATGGCTTCTGCGACCGCGTGGGCAGCATAACCGTCTCCGGTGGCACGTAAGCACCCAGGTTCTGGGGCCGGCAGCAAGTGCAGAGTCAGAAGCTGAGGGTATCAGAGATGGAAGATCACATCGGGTCCCCGGGGAAGGGAAAGACCTTATAACCCCCTCCTCCCCACAGAGATCTCACACAAAGAAAGACACAGGGACAGACAGACACACATACACAGAGATTTCTCTCTCACACTCACAGATACACAGATCTCTCTTGATCTCTCTCACACAGACACACAGAGATCTCATACACACAGATACACAGACAAATGTAGAGATCTCACACACAGAGACACACACAGAGACACATAACGAGACAGATCTTGCCCTCTCCGACACACCGATCTCTCACACACAGACACACAGATCTCACACACACACAGCGAGATCTCACACAGATACACAAACAAACTCAGAGATCTCATACACACATACACACAGAGACAAACACAGAGGTCACACACACACATCTCACACATACATACACACAGTCTTCTAGGACTAGGTTCTAGGCATGTGACAAGTTCCACTTCAGTCTAAATACTAGCCCACAGATGGAGAGGATCTCACTGCTCAGGAGTAATGAGGCCCTGGCCAGAATGGACGTGAACAGAGGGTAAGTCTAGCAGAGGTCCCTGGGTGAGATGGCACCCTGTTTGCACCTCAGTGTTGCTGGCTATACAATGGGTAGATGAGGCGCCCTTATCCACTTTGATTCCTGGGATCTGAGGTTCCCAAGCAGAGCCCTCTCTCCTACCTCCACAAAAGCCTAGGAAGGGCCAGGTGCGTTATCTCCTAGTATTGTCCCCTGTAGATGAGTGTCACTTTCTGCCTTCCTGTGGTGCTTCTGGGTGGTAGCCTTCCCCCCCACCCCACCCCCACCCCCAGAACCTGTGTCCTTCTGAGTCTTATCTGAGAGCCTGGCCCATGCTGGGCACAAAGGGGAAGCTTGGATTGAAGCCACTCTCTACTTAGAAGGGCTTCTTCTTCCCAGTACTAGAGATATCAGTGTGCCCTGTACAGTGAGGACACGGTCCAGCCTGGACTTCACTCCTCTATCAGAGTGGGTGGAACTGGGTGGGATCCAGCTATTCCTGCAGAGAAAGCAGCTAATAATAAACAGGGGGTCAGAAAAGGGCTTGGAAAGCCTGCGGTTTGTGTTCAGGCAAGGAAGGGACTTAGAGTAAATCACCCACTGTGCCTCTCCTTGGTGAGGAAACCTTTGTGCTGCGCTCACCCATCAAATAAAGTGAGCCCTCATCAGAAATGGAAGGAGTCGGTCACCACCATCCACATCCCACAGAGGGTAAACTGAAGCTCACATGGCTCAGCTTCTGGGTTACCTGACACTGGACAGTGCTTACAGGAGCCACAGAGACTCATTGTATAGGAATGGCATCCAGGGGCTCCAGCCTCTGAATTCTGTTCTTGGTGGGGAAGGGGAGAGTGCAGTGTCACAGTCTTCCGTGGGCGTGGACTGACTGCCTACAGTGAGGGCATTCACTACATCTGGTCCCCAAGCATGCTCAAGACAATAGCCACATGACTGCCCACTTTACAGAAGAGAATACTGAGGCCTATCAGAAAAAGAAAGGCCATGCTCCATTAACCAGGGCCAGAAGGGCCAACCATCCCCCCCCCCCCCCCCCGCAGGTGTGCGGCCCCTACTGGGACACTCACTACAGGATAGGTGGTGAAAATGGTCTGGGAGGGGACGCTGGCCGCCTTTACACCTTCACTGCTCTCTTTCCAGATGGGTCGGCTACCAGTACCCAGGTTACCGTGGTTACCAGTATCTGCTGGAGCCTGGCGACTTCCGGCACTGGAACGAGTGGGGAGCCTTCCAGCCGCAGATGCAGGCTGTGCGGCGCCTGCGGGACCGCCAGTGGCACCAAGAGGGTTGTTTCCCGGTGCTGACCACCGAGCCCCCCAAGTGAGCCAAGCTCCCGGCCTCCCTTCTACAGTCCGCCCTGCCTCATGTCCCATCTTCCCCAACTAATAAAGTTCCTACAGCCAACATGCGCTTGGATCCATGAACCGTGTGCGCCCACCTGCGACTCCTGGTCGCAGTCACAACCGGCAATCACTACAAAGATCATTTTCGTCCGAGGGGTAGGGAATAAGGTCATATGTCCCAAGTTGGCCTCAAGCTTTGGTGTATAGCCAAGGATGACATTGGAGATGACTACTCCCTGTGTAGTGGAAGACGACCTTATGATGTCTGAGCCAAATTCTTCTTAGGGGTGTGAACCGCTGAGTTTATTTGGTGCTAGGGATTGAACCAGGGCTTTGCACAAGCTAGGTAAGAGTTCCACCAACTAAGCTACCCCCCCCCCCAGCCCATTTGTTTGTTTGACTGCTTATTTGTTAAGACAAGGTCTGCTGGCTGTCGAGATGGCTAGGCAGTTAAGAGCACTCACTGGCTGCCCAGCCAGAGGACCTGGGTTCTACCCCCAGCTCCCACATCACAGCTCACAAAAACAGCTATTGCTTCAGTCCTAGGGGATATGACACCCTCTTCTGGCTTCCTGAGATGCATTCATTTATGCCTTCATGCAGATAGAACACTCAAGAAAAAAATATATATATATTATACATACATATATATGTGTATATATATATATATATATATATATATATGAATAGTAAGACTGGCCTTGAACTCAGGATCCTTCCCCCTCAGCCTGTTTGAGTGCTGAGATTACAGGTGTGTACCTCTGTGCCCAGTCACAGGAATCTTCACACACATTTCACTATAGCTCTCAGGCTACTTTAGCGTTACAACCCTTCCAGTTGAACTACAATCCTTCCAGTTGAACATGTGAAGACTACCAGGCTCAGAGACGGGAACAGGCTTGCCCAACGTCACACAGCCAACACCCGTACCCAAATCCAGGCATTCTGGCTTCAAAGTCTGCCCATCAGGCTCTCATGCTCTCCACTGCACCCAGATGACTTTCTGCTCGGCTTGTACGTGGTCTGGGTGTGCATTTGCACTCGGCTCTTTAAATAGACTCATCGATTTGTAAATAAAACTTTATTATAGCACTCCAGGAAGCAGAAACTCAGCCTCACGTTCTGTAGTCAGAACGTAATAGCATGAAGAGAGCAAATACAGTTTAGAAAAGACTGCGTGTTAAGCCTCTGCGGCAGGTTAGCTCCCCTGACTTGGCTCCTGACATGACTCAGTGGGTCATTAGCGAATGTTGGAGAAAAGCACAAACCAGCTGGGTTTTTTTCCCCCGTGTTCCTGCTTTAAAAACAACAAAGATCGAAAGGAATGTTACTTTTGAGTAATTGGTTCAGCCCATGAGTCCATCCAGAACCCTGTGTTCCGGAAATCTCCACCAGGCATTATTGACTCGTGTATCTGTAGTTAGCGTTGACTGACGTTAGCCAGTCGCTTGTGGTGAGAAGGGTGTTGCTATGGATATCTTCCAGGAGAAGAGGCTCGAGTGATGGAGCCAGAGCCTGCTTCGTGAAGCATGAACATGCACGAGGAAGCTATATTCTAGGCAGAGCAAACAGCAGAGCCCTGCTGGCCCAGATGGCACCGAGATATCGATGATTAAAAGAAAACAGGTGTATCTTTCTGTCACCTGCTTGAAACTGCTGGTGGAGGGCTGTGGGGTCTGCACCTGGAAGCAACATCCTGTGCGGTGGGCAGCTCGCACAGCTGTGTCTGGCAGCTTTGCTGTGCCACGAGTTCGGGCGGGGAGGTCGGGGTGGGGTGCAGGGAGATCGTGGTAGATGCAGCAAAGCATTCTGGGATGGGGACAGTGGCTTGGTGGTTGTGTGGGCAGAAGTGGGGATAGGTTAGAGGCTGAGCCGGCAGGAGATGAGAGTGATAAGGAAGGTGGGGTCTCCTAACACCTCGTCTGGGCTTTGGGGGGCTGCAAAGCAGAGGTGCCATGTCGCCTAGCCTTCCTTGGGGCCTAGCCTTCCTTGGGTCTAGCGCTATATCACTTCACTTGGGTCTAGTGCTATATCGCTGTCTCTCCCTCTACTGTGATTCTCCCCTCCTACCAGACAAAGTGGCTAGCGCCTTGGGCAAGAAGACTTGTTTGTGGATCTGGACTTCTTTGTGGATCTGGACTTCTTTGTGGATCTGGATTGCAGGGCTGGTCTGTGCTTCTGTTGGGCCCTGGGAGGTGTCTTATAAATGGCTTCCTTCCCGGTCTTACACCCGGAGGCCCTTGGTCAATCAGTAGCTTGACTTTCCCTCCAAACCCAAGATTCTGAAGCTATGGTTCTTGGCAACGCATCACCAATCTTCCAGGACTGATTCTAAAGGCAAGCTTCTGAGAGATCCTCACCCTGAGCTGGCGAATTCCTACCGTCCTGTCTGTCTGTCTGTCTGTCTGTCTTCCCCTTCCTTCCTTTTCCTCCACCCTGCGCTCCTATGGTGTGGGAGTGCAGATCTTTTCGCCTGTTTCCTTTTTGATATCATAGTCCAGGCTGGCCTTGAAGTTATTGCATAGCCAAAGATCATTTTACACGTTTGATCCTCCTGCCTCCACCTCCTGAGCGGAGGGATTGAAGAGGCGTTGTTTCGAAGCAGAGCCCTAACAGTCACGAGCCTCAAGAACTTAACTGGCACTCTCTTAGCTCCAAGGTCCTGCTAATAGCAGGATGGCACATACTGCCTGAAAGAGAAAGGTGATTTCCACGGAGTTGACTCAATGGCTTGCTGGTGGCTTGGAGTTTTATCGCGTGGTTGTTAAAAGGACGGTTTTGATATTATTTACACAGTGGTTGCTTTTACTCGTGTCAATCTGATGAGTCCTAGAAAAAGACAAACAGATGCTAGAGACACAGCTCAGTTGGTCGGTGCTTGCTTGGCCTGCTTGGATCCCTGAGTTTGATCCCCTCACAGAAAATACTGGGTGTGGTACCACATGCCTATAATCACAACAATTGGGAGGTGGAGGCAGGAGGATCTTATATTCAAGGTTATCTTCTGCTATATAAGGAGTTGGAGTAAGCCTGGGCCACATGAGACCCTGGAGAGAGAAAGAGGGGGAGGGGAAGAAGAAGGAGTGAAGGGGGAGAGAGGGAGAGAAAGACAGAAAATTGGTATTCAACAGCTTGATTAATTTCCAAACTCCTTCCCAGTCGCTCTCAGCTCAGTGATATCCGTATTTTCTCCAGGGTACTGACAGGTGAAAAAAATTGGGCAAATTAGCATCCTGGAGATTAGATACATACACTTGCCCAAACAAATACAAAAGCCCTGGAGGGATTAACAGTCAGTACCTTTTTTTTTTTTTTTTTTAATTGTTTGGCTAGCAAAATTTACGAGCACATAAGACAATCTGTAAGAAAAACAAGACATACAAAAGACTCTAAGCAAAATAAACACTGCAGAGGGAAAGAAAACCCACTCGGCCTGGGTGAGCAGAGCAGACCGGGTGAGCCGACAGGCTGAACTTGTCAGCCCTGCCCTGGGTCCTGACTCCAGCCAGCCCTAGAAATGTGAGGTGCCGACCACCTGGGGAAGAACTTTAGAGCGTCAGCATGAGAAACCACCATGTGTTTTGAAACTGAAACCCAGTTTCAACCACAACTCAAAACATGATTTGGGGATGACTCTGAAAGAAAACAGGGGCTGGTTTCAAGGCCCCCCTTTCTGGAAGCTTCTCCAGGAACCTGGAGTCCTGCTCCTCACACTGCGATCCAGCTGAACTTCCACCCCTGCTAGATCCAAGATCTTGAATCTTTGACCCAAGTATTTGGGAAGACAAAGTGTCTCTCTGATGGAGCTCTATTTCCATGGTGACAGGGGTAACCCACATCTTTCAGGCTCGAGGACATGGGTCGCTTGCAGAGTAGAAAGGACTAGCCCCAGAAGTGCTCGGGGTCACTGACCACAACCCAGTCAGCATCAGACACTGAAGGACATGTAGCAACTGAAGGGAGAAGAAATGGTTTCAGGGTGTCCCCGGGGGCTTTGAAAGAGTGAGCATTTGAGACGGGTGATGATGGCTCGTGTCTAATCCTGGCTCTTGGGAAGTGGAGGCAGAATGGCCATGAGTTCCAGGCCAACCTGTGCTACATAGTGAGACTGTTTCAAAACAATAAATAAATAAAAGGATTGGGGAGGCAGACCAGTCAGTCACCAAAGCACTTGCATTGAAACATGCAGACTTGATTTCAGTGCCCAGAACCCGTGTGAAAACGTGGAGTGTAGCAGACTGTGTTGGTAAGCCTAGCACTGGGAGGCAGAGATGAGAAGATCCCTGGGGCTTCTGGGCCAGCCACTACAGCCTAATTGGTCAGCTTCTGGCCATTGGAACACCTTGTCTCTCACACACACACGCACACACACACACACACACACACACACAACTAAAATAGATATGACCACCTTGTTTGGAGCCATATTGCCACACTTCAGGTTGCTCTGGGACACACACACACACAAAACAGAGGTGACCACCTTGCTTGGAACCATGTTGCCATGGCAGCCAGTCATCTGAGTCAGAGATCAAAGGGTGTTTCCTGAAGCCTGAACATCTAGAAAGAGATGGTAACCCCACAAGCAGAGAAGGAACCCACTGCCTGCTGCCTGCTGATGCCTGAGCACTGGGAGGGTGTGAGATACCTGAGTTTACATTAGTACTAACAGGCAGCTGTAGTCCTCAAACCACATTTCCTGACTGATCCTCTGTTTCCTCATCTGTAGAATGGGTATGATGATAAAATTAAAAAAAAAAAAAAAACCTCAGAAGGCTATTGGAAAGAGTGAGAAAGCAATGGAAATTATTTAAAAGAAAACAAACAGAGCAAACCCAGTGCTTCTGGGGAGGAACTCTAGGGTCCTGAGAGTGTTCATCTGGCTCTACCATTCAGCCCCAGCCCCAGCCCCCGAATGTTCTTCTGAACAGCTCCAGGTACAGCAAAAGCCTGAAGAAGTCATAGCATCACTATAACCTGGGGGTGGGTGGGAGGTAGCGGGGGAGGGTCAGTGCTGGGAAGAGTTTAGAATTATGTGCCTGCTGCCATATCTCTATCCTGTGCTTTTGACAAACACCCTCTGGAGACTACCCTAAGTGCCATGCTGCTTAAGGAAGCAGGTCTGAGAACCAGTGAAGGAAATGCCCAGTCCAGGAGGTCCCAGCCCAGGGGGCAGGAATGATTCATTCACCCACCTGCTTTCAAAGTCACATTTAGATTCCCAGGCTGATCCACAAGGGGGACGGGAGGGTCCTATCGCCCCAGGAGGTGACAGTCAGATTAAAACCTGCAAGTGTTTGCTAACCTGGGTGACTGAGAGGATGCCTGCTCTAGCCATCCACTCGGATCTGCCGCTCCTGTCTTCCTAGCATCTCTGGAAGCAGAATCCTTCCTCTGCATCCTATGCCTACCCTAGGATGCTTATCTACCCCTGGGATGAGCCAAAGCCCTTGCCCTGTGTGTTCCTTCCTGAGAGCACTCAGAGAGGTCTTTACAGAAACCCAGCTAGCCACATCCTTCCCTGATGAACATGTTCCCGGTCTCCATTTCAGCAGGACCCCATGGAGATGCCTTTCTTCAGTGCACAGGAGCTGGGCTGGCTCTCTGCTTCCACCACATCCTGCCCACCTGTCTTCATGCAAGGCCCCAGGGTGACCTTCTCCTTACTGGATCCTGCTCCTGCCGCCCCAGTCTCTGCTGTGACTGATGTACTTTTCATGACTAGTCGCACACACCACCCTGCCTGTGCTTCGGGTCATGAGGTAAGCATTCCATCTTTTCTCCCTGGACCAGCTTTGGCTCCGACTTCTGCCTGGCCAGTTCCAGATACTGCTGTACTTGTTGGGGGGGGGGGGAGGGGAGGGAATCCAGCTTACTTGTGAAAATGTAAAGCCCAGAGAAAGCTCTCAGGAAAGCAGAAGTCCCCTTCAGGCAGACCTCTTTCTTTGATCTTTCTTCACCCATAAATAGTATAAAACTCCCAGAGCTGTATTAGTCACACAAAGTCTCAAATATGCACTCAGTAAATGCTTACGCCGCGTGGTTTCCTTTTCGGCAACTAGCTTCACCAAGACTGGGACTTTGTCAGCCCAGCCTCCCACAGGGCAGGTACTATTTTATGGAATACATGAATGAATGAGAAACACAAATCTGTGTGTGCCTTGCCTTGTCTGGCCTGTATAGACATTTGTGTTAGTTGTAACTAGTATAAAAATGCATTACATTTATTTTTGTACAGGCATGGGGGATACTATTTCACAGCACCCAGGGAGATCAAATGACAGCTTGTTTGGAGGGGGTGCCCTTGCATGATGCGGGTCCCCCACGGAACTCAGGTCATCAGGCTTGGAGGCAGGTGCTGTTACCCACTAAACCATCACGCAAACACCAGGATTTTATTTTCAATATTTATTATTTATATCACTGTGTGTGCCTAGGCACACGTGTGGAGGTCAGGAATAACTTTGTGGAGTCGGCTCTCCTCTTCCATCTCTGCGTAGGTATCGGGGATTGCAAGTGTCTTTACTAAACGAGACATCTCTCCGGCCCCAGAAATGTATTTTAAACTGGTAACTAACACACACACACACACACACACACACACACACACGTGCGCGCGCGGTGTAAAGGGGGCTATCGAGGACGCAGTGAGAAGCTAGCCTGCACCCTTTCCTTTGCTCTGCGCACCTTAGGCTGGCTGCTCTCTGGGGCGCAGTCCTGTACCCACAGTGCACACCCCTACGCTGAGGGACAGCCAGCCTGCTCAGCGTCTGAACGCCGGCCTGGTGGCTGCGCCCTCGTGGGCGCCGTGCAGAGGAGGAACGCCCTGCGTAAAGGAGCCAAAGCAGCAAGCCCTAAGCAGCAGGAGCTCCGCCCCCGGGGAGGAGGCGAGGCGGGGCAACGCGGGAAGGGGCGGGCTCTTTCGGCCACACCCCTTGCGTCACGACGCGCGGCCCTCCCCTAGCTAGAGGGGAAGCTAGGGGAGGAGGCGTGGCCAAGGCCGTGCGTGTGGGCAGGGCCTACCTAGGTCCCGCCCTCAGGCCGCCGGGCAAGCCTGGAGTCCTCCGGCGAGACTCAAGCGATAGGCGGCAGGGGGCGTGGTCAAGCGATAGGCGACCGGGGCGTAATCACAATTGGCTCCGCCCCTTGCGTCACGACACGCGGCCCCGCCCCTCGCGGCGCCTCCCTGGCGGCCGGCAGGGAGCCGGAGTCTGCGCGGGCGCCGATTTGGGCACGGTAGGTGGCGGTGGCCTCGGCCAGTACCGGGTCAGGGCTGCGTGGCGCGGTCGGGATGGTGGGTGGAGCGGACGTGCCTGGCCTCCGCGGGAGGACGCGCGTGGCCTGGAGCCCCACCCGCGTGGCGCCGCGGGGAAGTTAACTTGCCGAGGTCGCGGCCCACGGTGGTTCTTAGAACGCGCAGAGGTCTCGCTCTGCCCCGCTTGCTTGCTTCCTGCTTCACACGTGGGGAAACTGAGGCCTGGGCGGTCACGTGCCCGGCCCCGCTAGGACTCGCAGCCAGGACAGAGCAGAAACTCTCCCGCGGGGCTCCGTGCGCGCGCGCGCGCGTGTGACCCTCACCCCCCCCATCCCAGAGGTGGCTGCCCCTGTACCCCCTTCTCCCGGTGTCCACGCTGTTTCTAGCCCTCCCCACCCCTTGTTTGTTTCATTGTAGCAGGGTTGCCCGATGGTTAGTTAGGCCCAGCTTCTGCGTTGGGGCAGATCGAGCTGGGAGGCTCCGGTTTAGTATTGGGGACATGTCCTTTCTCCAGCCTCTGTTTCCGGGCACGCAGAACTGGTTTTGTTTCGTTACCCTGAAGAAGCTGTTTTAAGTTATTCGTGAACCGCTGTACCCGCCTCGCCTCAGCTCGGGCTTATCTGTTTACCCTGTCTTGTTTTCAAAACCGTATCAGAGGATTTTGTAACAGTTTTTCTGAAGGTCTGATCCGCTAACCATACAAGTCACCCTTTGGAAGTAAACTTTAGGTGGTAGGTTTTAGGATGTTCACATTGCGCACTGATCCCCGTTGTCTACTTTTGGAACATTCGTACATCCCCCAAAGCAGCAGTCATTAACACTCAACTCCCAAACCTCTTTCCCCAGGCCCCAGCCCACCTTCATCTACACCTACAGTCTGTCTATGAATTTCTCTGCTTTGTGTATGGTTTCTCATGTGCACAGTATTTCCTAGTGTGGATATACTCCGTGTGTGTGTGTGTGTGTGTGTTGTCCATTGGCTTGTACATGGACAGTGGGTGGATGTTTCTTTAAGGATCTGATTAGTAGTGCTACTGGGAATGCCACACACCTGTATTTCTTGGGATATGAATGTTTTCAGTTCTGACTAAATACTTAACCTGGGACTGGAGTCCTTGGACTGTAGGATCCTTTTAAAGTTTAACCTCTTGAGGAGCTGCCAAACTCCCAAGTATGTGATGGTCATGATGATGATGTTTGCGATCAGGTCTTGTGTAGCCCAAGCTGACCTTGAACCCCAGACTCTCCGGTTTCAGCCCCCCGGAGTACTGGAATTAGAGGCTTGTGCCACCTGCCTGGCCTGAGGGTTCCCATAATCCTGAGTATGTTTAGTCTCGTCTGAAGCAGTCAGAATCCTCGCGGTTTCAGTGCATTCGTTACAAATGATCTCCCAGTTCATCAGTGCACTGAGTGGTACCCTGCATGTCACCTGGGCGGTTCCTTCGGACCTGCGATAAGGAAGGAGGAGTGGTGAGCAGATTTGTGGTTGATAGCCTCAATACCTGCTGGGGTTGGGGCCTGGACCTGCCCACCCTCTTCCTGTGCTGGGTGAGGTGAGGTGAGTGGGTGAGACGACAGTCAGCGTGCTTCCCACAGAAAGGGAGGTGGAGTGTGTGTGTGTGTGAGAGAGAGAGAGGTGTGAGAGAGAGAGGGAGGGAGGGAGAGAGAGAGAGAGATGCATGTATTGAGTCAGGGTCTCCTGTGACTCAGGCTGGCCTTCACTTCACTATAGAACTGATGACCTTTAACTTCTGATCCTGGCTCCACTTCCTGAATGCTCTTCAGGTGTGCATGGTGACACCTTCTGTATTCAGTGCTGGGGTGGAACCCAGGACCTTGGGCATGCTAGGAGAGTACTCTGCCAATAGAACTAAATTCCTTTTATACTTATTGTGAGTGTTGTGTGTGTGCGTGTGTGTGTGTGTGCGTGTGTGTGTGTGTGTGTGTGTGTGTGTGTGTGTGTGTGTGCGCGTGTGTGTGTGCGCGTGTGTGTGTGTGCGCGCGCGCACATGCTGGGTCTGGGGATGTAGGATGGGACTTGATGTAGGATGTCTTCCTCTATTGAGCTTCATCTTGGTTTTTGAGGCACAGTCTCTCACTTAAGCCAGAACTTGCCATTTTGCCGAGAGTGGCCAACCAGGGAGCCTCTGGGACTCTCGTGATTTATAACTCAGACTTTGCGATTTCAGGTGCATGATGCTCAGCCCAGATTTTTTTTTTTTTTTTTTTCCCTCTCTTTTTGAAACAAGGCCATTTTGTGTAGCCTTGGCTGACCTGGATCTGATAGATGCCCACCTGCCTCCTAACTGCTGGAATCAAAGCCGTGTACCACCACACCCAGCCTTTTCCAGGTATGCTGCAGACCCAGTCTCTGGTCCACAGGCTGTAGCCTAGTGTGATCTCTTACTCAGTGAGCTATTTCCATAGCCTTGAGCTACATTCTTGAAGGGAGTCTGATTTCTGAAGTCCAGGCTTCTGGTAGTTACCTGTTGCAGGGTTTAAAACAGCATTGCCCCGCAGGTCCTGGTCCCCAGCTCCAGCATGGTGTCACCAGGCTATGGCTGGTGACCTAACAGGGGAAGCAGAGCCCCAGGCACTGGGTGTAGCTCCACCATTCTCCACAAGTTACTTGGTGAAGAAGCTCTGTAGACCTTGTGTCCCTGCTGGGGAATGGTTGTACATCCTCAGAGCTCAATATGGTGGTATCTTGAGCTCCAGAAAGCCACCAGGGCATTGTGGGTGTATTTGTAACTAGACTGTGGGTTGTGTGACTTCATAGTGTATCTTTTTTCGAGAGCTTACGTATGCTTTGGGTGGCTTTGACTTGCTAAGTGACCTCACAAAAGTTCCCCTGAGCAGTACCTGCCCAGTACCATGCATGTCTTGCTGCCTGTGAGGCTATACACTACAGTGGGCCACTCAGCGTCAGACATACCACAGAGGTCTGGGATGCCCCTCTTCCCCGTCCCAAGCTGCGGGCTGAGGAGGAATTGTGGGCATGAGTCACTTGAAATAGCTGGAAGGCTGGCCCAAGCCCCAGAAATTGCAGTGGAGGACAAGGGGGGACGTTACTGCTGGGGAGATGGCAGCTGGTTGGCTGCCAAGAATCGGACGCTCACATTCTCCAGACTCTTGACCTAGGCTGGTTTGTGGCAGAAAGATGGCAAGGTCACAGAGCTGGCACCGCCTCTCCACTTGGAAGCCAGGCCTGGAACTGTTGCTTGCTACCCCTGGGCTGAGTTTGCAGAGCAGAATACAAGTGGCTGCTACCTCCTGGGGGTAGGAGTTGGGATGATGTCATAGACAGGCCAGAGTCTGCCCTTTGCAAACCTCAGTGATTACAAACCTGGCTGAACCTACGGGGCCTGCTGAGTGCCAGCCATTGGCCTAGATGCTCAACTCCGTTCTCCTCGAAGCAGCGGAGGCTCAGAGCAAGAGGCCCCAGTGGTTGCTGCTGTAGGGTCTGCAGGGTCATCCAGCTGCCAGGTTGGAGATAGATTTGAGGCCAAGACTGTCCTCATCCTTTACCGACCTTCCTCTCTCGTTTCCCTTTGTAAGGCCTGGCACGTGAGCCCCTGGCCTCAGCGGTTACAAGTATTAGCCATTCGTGTGCACATATGTATCTTTCTGTCTCACTTCCTCCTGAGTGGCAGGGTGGACAGACACAGGGCTCTTGCCTTGTGAAGTCCTGGAGACTTGTAAGCCAGATGGTTGTAATACTGGCCAAGGCGCTAACCCCTCTGGGTCTGTTCTTCCTGCTAAACTGTCTGTGGTTTTTGTTTGGCTCCCTGGCGATGTGGCTTTTCTAGGTTGGTCAGTTGGCTTTGTAGTTACTGGATTCGAACCTAGGATCCTATGCATGCTGGGCAGGCGCTCTCCCATTGAACTACAGTGGAAGTTACTTCTCCTGGTTCATTTTGAGATGAGGTCTTACTACTAAGTTGCTTTGGCTGGCCTAGAACTCTCTCTGTATGTAGCCCAGGCTGGCTTTGAACTTTATTTTTTCTTTTTCTGTTTTTCTTTCTTTTTCTTTTTCTTTTTCTTTTTTTTCAAGTTTTGAAAGTTTTAATTTATTCCCTCCCCAAAGACAAAGAGGGTAAAAGGTCACAATTTTATTGTCTTCATTAAAAAAAAAAAAAACCCGGCTTAGAACTGGATCACTTGGCCCTTTCTCTTCTTGTCGCCTCCCAGTTCAAAATGCTTGCACCTCTTAGTCGCCAGCATCCTCTGGGATCTGCAGTTGGGCTCCACGCACTCCAGTCGCAGGACGGTCTTCTTTGTAGTTTTAGCCTTTTTGCGGAAAATAGGCTTAGTCTGCCCACCATGGCCACTCTGTTTCCTGTCATAACGCTGCTTTCCCTGGGCATACAAAGAATCCTTGCCCTTCTTGTACTGGGTCACCTTGTGGGGTTGGTGCTTCCCACATTTCTTGCAGAATGTCCGGCGGGTCTTAGGGATGTTCGCCATGCTCGCAGGAGCGCTATCAGCTCAGAAAGAGCTTTGCACTTCCCATCTTCCTACCTCAGCCTCCTGGGAGTTGGGTCAACAGGCCTGTGTCACTGAGCCTGGATGCTTTTCTGGTTTCAATTGGACTGACATCCAGACATTTGTAAAGGAAGCTTAAACAGTTCCAAACTGAGTTCCCAAGGCTCTGTCAGGTGTCTTGGCCTGTCCTGATCCCTACTGTCCCCACCTGGCCCCAGTGTTACACTCAGGACTGGCCTCAGGAGTCTGACCTGGTATAGAAAGGCATCAGGGGTTTTGAGAGAGGCCAAGGGCCTTCCTTGTGTTTTAAAACCATCCCTTCTGCTTAGCACCTTTTAAATCTGTCTTATCTTCCTTGGTGTTCTTCAAACTCACCCTGCCTCTGCTGCCCTCACATGCTCCTCACGTGCCTGTGCAGCACCTCACAGTCCCCAAGTCACAGAGAACCTCGAGGGGTTCAGGTTTGGCCTAAGCTGGTATGAAACAGCAGAGGCTAGCCGCGGCCCAGCCAGTTGGTTCTGGGATGCATGAGTCTGAACCACTGGCTGCAGGGACAGCTTCCTCTCCCCCTGCTCTGTCCTCAGTATGACATAAAAACTCCAAGGCCGTCAGCGTGTCAGTCACCAGAAGCCACATGAGCTCGTTGTAGTCTGTTGGTAGAGGCAGCCAACGTACATGGGGCCTGGAGAGAGGCAACTCTACAGTCGTGCACAGCCAACGCTGTGCCGGGCCAGAAGACGGTGAACACTCTGTAGCTGTGTCTGCTGTGAGGGCACATTGCAGCTTCCTAGAAAGAGGCTGCTCCCAGCAGCTCCCAGATACAGAAGCAGCGAGGGCCCCTTGTTCTAGGGGAAGTTGGGTGCTTGACATCACTTGTCTCTCACACACACACACACACACACTGCTTTCTAAAGAGCACATTTGAAACAGTGATGGCCTAGACTCAAGAGTCGGTGGGTCCTGCCCCACACCTTGTTCTGGGAGCGGAGTCATACTGGGCCACCCCGTGCTCACTGACCCCCTCTTGTCTCTGGTGCTGCACCACCACTCAGTACCAGAGCTCCTCTGTCTTTCCTTCCTCGGTTTCTTCCTCAGCTTTCAGTTGCTCTATGTCACCGGTAAGTGGAAATTTCTAGAAACAGGCCGTTCTGAGCAGTGCGAGCGGACCAGGACTTGGCTGGTCTCCTGTGTCCACAGTGTATATGCTGCCTGCCCGCTAGTCACTCTGCTGTGACGTGATCAGTATTTCCGAAGGCTTAAGTAACCTGACTTTACTCAGTCATTTCCCCAAAGCACAAACTTGCTACTCTCCTGCTGGCCCTATTTTATTAATCGAACCCTATCACAGATGTGTGTGTATAGGAAAATCGAGGTGTGAATGAGGGAGCCGTGCCTGGTCAGGGCTCTGCCCCTCTCTTGGAACATCAGGGGGTCTGGAGTAGTTAGGAGAGTGGCGTGGGACCTCAAGGCTCCTGCCACGGTCTTTGGGGAGTTGGCCAGCCCTTGTTCTCTAAATACTAGTGATGACCATCTTGTCTGTGCACTTAGCTCCTGGTGTTGATTCTCTTAGGTCACGGGTAGTGCTGTGGGCCCCTTTATACTGGGTACTGGCCGGAGTCCCTGGGGAGGAGCCAGGTCGAAGCAGGTTATGTGGTTTGAGGTAGCTTGGGTGATCAGCCTGGCTTGCTGTCACAGAGCCCAGAGCTGCTTTGAGTTGCTTTCTGTCTGTCTGAGGCAGGTAGGGGGCCTTTATCCCTTCTCCCTAACAGTTCACAAATGTGTGCAGGCCCCAGTGGGAGTTGGGGGCTGGGATGTGGGGGTGCAATGGGGAGCAGCTAGGCCACCCCAAAGCCACCAGGGAGCCAGGCTCTTAGGGGGTGTGGAACAGAGATGGGATAGTTAAGGAGGCATCCTGGAGGAGTTTGCCAGGTAGAAGAAGGGCAGGCTTTCCTGGGGGAGAGAGCCACACCTGTGAGAAATGCCACACCTGTGAGAACAAGCAGGCAAAGCCTGTGTCCTGGTGTGTTTGCTTAGTGCGGAAATCCGGAAATCCGCTGTGTTTGTGGGAGCATCAGGTGACGGGGTGGGGGTTGAGGTCAGGGGTCAGGCTGTGTGCTTTAAAACTGGAGGCAGTCTGAGTTAAGTCAAGTACCAGGCTGGATTGTGCCAGGTCTCAGAGTATCAGGAACTGAGAGCATAGGAGGAAGGAAATCGTTTTTAAAGACTTGAATTACTCCATAAGTAAATAACCAAGAGTAGAAGGTTCTGGATGCAGCCAGTGTTGAGATAACTAACCCTCTTAGCATGGAACTTGAGGACCACCACAGGTGCTGGGAGCTCTGTGCCCTGGGAAGTTCTGTCTATGACAGCCCCTTTTCTCCCAGCCCCTCGGCTCCCTTAGAGAATTCTGGGCACCTGACTGGGGAACCCACAGGCTGCCTAACCAGAGCCCCCTTTCTCAGAATGAGCGTCTTCACCCCATGTCCTGGCTCCTCCATCCATGTATGTCTCTCAACATCAGAAACTGACCTCTTGCTATCTCTTTACCCCTGCCCCTCTCCCCCACTGTGTGTGTGTGTGTGTGTGTACACGTGTGAGGAGGCCTCAGAGGGATGTTGAGTGTCTTTCTGTGTTCTGCATCTCAGTTTAGGAGAAAGTGTCTCTCACCACTCCCAGCAGACTGGAAAAGCAGCAACCCCCAGGGGACATTTCACTTCACTCACCACCGAGGTGCTTTAGATGTCATGCTCCTACCTTGGCTATTATGTGTGACTTGGGGATTTAAACCCAGGTCCTCTTGCCTGCACAACAAGCACCTTATCCACTGAGCCATCTCCCCAGGCCTCCCCCGTCCCTACCTGTGCCTGCCACCCACCAGTATCTTCTGGTCTCCATCTTGCCCATCTGGCTCTGCTCGCTCATCTCAGTGTCTGCCCCCACTGCTGTTGCTCTGTCTTCATCTGTCTCCCTAGCTCTCATCCCTCTGTCTCCTGCCCTGCCTGCCTGTCTGTGGCTCTGTCCTGGCTGCTTCTTCACCCAGCCCCCTTCACCCTCCCACTGTGCGCGCGCACACACACACACACACACACAGCCCGTCCCCTCTCCCACTTCCTTCGACCCTGAGTGACATCTGCCATCAGTTCCGTTCAGACCCTTCTCTTGGAGCTACGGAGGATGTTGATGTGGCTGTTCTCCAGGGCTCCCCTCCTTCCTGGCCCAGGGCTGTGGGAGGAAGAGGAAACCCCAGTTGGCCTCGATAGGGATGGTGAAGGAGGGGAAGGCTACTCTGGTCTGATAGGCTCCAATACTCAGTACATGGGTCACTGACACCCACACACAGTAGGTGCTTTTTTTTTTAAAACCCCTTCTATGGTGCCACCTTGTTGCCTTTACCTCTCTGCTCCAGCGCATAGTAGGCCCACGGTGGCAGTGGCTGCCATGGCAGCAGTGGCTCCCCCTCCTCTTCCTCCTTTTTGGTTGGGGCAGGGTTTCCTCTGTTTATTCCTGGCTGTCCTGTAACTTGCCTTGTAGATCTGACTGGTCTTAACTCACAGAGATCCTCCTGCCTTTGTCTCCAAAAAGGTGTGCCACCACACCCAGTGCATATCTAGATGAAGAATGTAGAGTTGGGGGGGGGATTAATAAAATGTTAAAAGCTGGGGCCAAGCCCTTTTTTTTCCTGCAGGGGGAAACTGAGGCCTGAGCTTCCTAAACAGCGGGCCCAGTGTTGGAGTGAAGAGTGGGGGATGGGAATGGAAAGTGTAGCTTTGAGGACATTCTTCTCATGGGTGGGAGGCCTGCCAGGCTGGCCAGGGGAAAGCCCTCCTGGGGGGGGGGGACCAAAACCCCCACCCCACCCCGGGGGATCCTGGCCACATGCTCCCTGCTGGAACCCTGGGTCTTAGTAAGGATGCTGGGTTAGCACACTGTTTCCCTATGACAGAGCTTGCTCTCTGCTGCCAGAACTGTGGTTCAACAGGGAGTCAGCTCCCAGTCTTCACTCCCAGCAAGTGTCCAGGAGCTGCACTGGTGCTGCTGGGCACTGAAGCGCCATGGCACTGAAGCCCAGCCTCTCGCTGTCTTCCTGCTAAACCTTTTCTCATGGGTTATTCCTCTGTGAGATGCACACTGGTCCTGGAGGCTCCCATGGGGCCCAGCTGTGCCTGGCTGCCCCCACTGTGTCCTCTGCAGAGGCTGCTGCTCACAAGGTCCCAGGCTGTCTTGTCCCCGACTCCCTGCTCTTGGCTGCCTCTCCTGTGTTGGCACCTGCCCTGACTTGTGAGTTGATTCCTGTTCTTGCTCTCCATCCTGCCTGCTGCCTCGTTATCTGACCCATGAGTTCCTGGGCATCTGACTCCTCTGGCCTTCACCAACACCATGAAGGTTGCTGGGGACATTACCCTTAGCTTGTTCCTTGGTTTGATGTCAGAGAAGGAACCCTCACCCCGTTCCTGTTGGGTGGGGCCCTGCTGGGAGTGGGAGCTCTTAGGCCAGGTCCAGGGCCCGTCTCTAAATTCAGGTTTTGCAATTTGGCGTGGTGTGGCCTTTGGTTGTGAAAGGCGTCTTAGTCCCTCTCATCACAGTGAGAGGACACCCGACGTTTTCGCCACAGTTGGAGGGTCCAGCCGGTGGTGAAGCTGTCCTAGTGGAGCAGTGGGAAGTGGCTGGTCACAGTGAGAGAGGTGTGAAGTGAGGTGGTGAAGCTGTCCTAGTGGAGCAGTGGGAAGTGGCTGGTCACAGTGAGAGAGGTGTGAAGTGAGGTGGTGGAGCTGTCCTAGTGGAGCAGTGGGAAGTGGCTGGTCACAGTGAGAGAGGTGTGAAGTGAGGTGGTGGAGCTGTCCTAGTGGAGCAGTGGGAAGTGGCTGGTCACAGTGAGAGAGGTGTGAAGTGAGGTGGTGAAGCTGTCCTAGTGGAGCAGTGGGAAGTGGCTGGTCACAGTGAGAGAGGTGTGAAGTGAGGTGGTGGAGCTGTCCTAGTGGAGCAGTGGGAAGTGGCTGGTCACAGTGAGAGAGGTGTGAAGTGAGGTGGTGGAGCTGTCCTAATGGAGCAGTGGGAAGTGGCTGGTCACAGTGAGAGAGGTGTGAAGTGAGGTGGTGGAGCTGTCCTAGTGGAGCAGTGGGAAGTGGCTGGTCACAGTGAGAGAGGTGTGAAGTGAGGTGGTGAAGCTGTCCTAGTGGAGCAGTGGGAAGTGGCTGGTCACAGTGAGAGAGGTGTGAAGTGAGGTGGTGAAGCTGTCCTAGTGGAGCAGTGGGAAGTGGCTGGTCACAGTGAGAGAGGTGTGAAGTGAGGTGGTGGAGCTGTCCTAGTGGAGCAGTGGGAAGTGACTGGTCACAGTGAGAGAGGTGTGAAGTGAGGTGGTGGAGCTGTCCTAGTGGAGCAGTGGGAAGTGGCTGGTCACAGTGAGAGAGGTGTGAAGTGAGGTGGTGAAGCTGTCCTAGTGGAGCAGTGGGAAGTGGCTGGTGACAGTGAGAGAGGTGTGAAGTGAGAGAGGTATGAAGTGAGGTACTCACACTGATTTCTACTTGTCACTCACTCCAGGACCCCAGCTGTGGGACGGTGCTGCCCACTCTCAGGTCTTAACTGTTCAGTTAACTCAGTCCAGAAACTCCATCACAAGATGTGCCCAGCGGCCTGTCTTCTAGGGGTTCAGTCCTGACAAGTTAATGTGTCAGCCCTCAGAAAAGAATAATGGCACTCCTGGCCCCTCCAGGCTTTGTGAGGGGCCTTGTAGTGCAGTTGACCCCAACTGGGGCATCCCACAATGCAGCTGACCCTGCCTTGGGCACCCCATAATGCAGCTGAGCCCATCTCAGGCACCCCTCAATGCAGCTGACCCCACCTCGGACAACCTTCAATGCAGCTGACCCTGCCTGGGGCACCAGGCACCCAACAGCAGGCAGTGCAAACCTCATCCTTGGAGAACTGACATGATTTGAGAAAGGTGGACAGCAGTGGCTAGTGAAGGTGCTGGTGTCCTAGGAAGGAGGCGTCCAGGGGAACAGGCTGGGGTGGCCACACTTGGTGCGCAGGAGTCACTATGCTATTGTCACTTGGGAGAGGAGGCAGCAGGGGGAAGGCCTGGGAAAACTGGTATCAGAGCACAGGCAGGAAGGCACATATGCCAAAGTCACAGTGCACACAAAGTGCACACAGGCATGTGCTGAGCCCAGGTGTGTGACCAGTCCTCTGTTGAGGGCTTTCTGGGAGCCCAAGCCCCTCTGCCTCCTGGTGGTGCTTTTACTGTCCCAGCTGCAGGTGGCAGAAGGGTGCCTGGCGTTAGGCCACTTCTCTGGGAAGGAAGGATTCAAACCTGGATTCTCACTCTGCCAGGGTTTGGCCTCAGGCTGCAGCCCTGCCTTCCTGTGCAGCCGGGGGTCCAGGACTCAGAGGATGCACAGGTGCTTGCCTGGGGTAGGCGGTGGCGGGCAGTCATGGTCCCGCATGCAGGGTAGGTGTGGTGATACTGCATGTTCCAGAGCAAGGGACACCCCATTTTTATCCACTGTCTTTCTGTGAGGACAAGGAACCTCCAGGAGAAAGGCTGTGGAGGACTCGGTTGCTGGGTCTGTTTCTAGGCAACTCTTGAGTCCTCTGGCCTGCCAGGCTCTCACAGAGGGCACCCTGGACAGTAGTCTTGCCTTTTCTGGGTGATCAGTGACACTGGAACCTCTCAAGGACTCACAGGCAGCTGGGTAGAGGGGGGCTCAGAGAGGGACTGCTTGACACTCATGTGATAGTTACAGATTGTGGTCTCATGGTTCTCCCATTCTACAGACCAGGAGACTGAGGCTTAGCGATGCTAAGGGACCCTGCCTGGTGGCATCTGACTGTCTGGGAGTGGCCAGAGCTTTCCCATAGACTCCTCAGAGCCCCAGCCCTTAGGAGAAGACCCCTCACCAACTCCAGATCTACCCTGTGCCTCCTGAGACTTAGTTAAGCATTCTTGTTCTGAATGGTTTGGGAACGTTAAGATTCCCTTTAATTTATCTCTCTTTTGTTGTCTAGGAACAGGAGGAGGAGGGGCCAACAGTCTGTCTGAGAGGGAGCTAGAAGGGCAGGAAATGGCCCCAGTAGGTGCTGTCTCAGAACTGAGTCTGTCTGTCTTTGTGTGTGTCTGTGTGTGTCTCATGGCCCAGGTTAGCCTACTTGCTATGTAGCCCAGGCTGGTCTTGAACTCCTGAAACTCTTGCCTCAGTCTTTGCATACTGGGATTTTAGGTATGCACCACCACACTCAGCCAGCTATCTGATAGTTGTGACACCCCTGCCCACCAGCCCCACTCCCACCCTGTAATAACAAGCCCAAGAGCCCCACAAAATTAAAGCCCAGTGTCACTAGGTCGAACCACAGAAGAGACGGAGCTCACCCCGGTGGGACTGTTAACACCCAGCAGAAGTGTCTGTCTGTCTGCATTTGTTTTCGTCCAGCCTGTCCACTTCTTGGCCACAGGCCACTGCACTGCAGTGAAGTGCTGGACTTGAAGCCACACCCCCTGGGGCACGAAGAAGGGGAAGTTAGTCCCCTTAGACATTCTAAGTGAAATGTGCCGAGTAATCCGGGAGCTTCCTGTAAATGTGCTCTAGACTGTGCTTCCTGTGAGAAGCACAGATGCACCTCCTAAGGCGAGAGAGGGAGAGATGAGCCGACCCTCCACGGAAGACAGGAAATAGAGTTGGCTTAGTCACGTGAAAACCTGTTTAGAAGATCACGTGGTGTGGATGCTGAGGTGGGGAAGGTCTGTCTGTTATGTGCCTGTCACCTGAGTCAGGCTGTGATTAGCGGCATCCTGACGCTCGATAGTGAGGTAAAAGAGAAGACAATGTATTGGCTGTGGAAAACAGAAAGTACATGGCACCTTCAGGCACAGCTGTATCCAGCACTCTGGTGTCCCCACCCCCGCCCCAATATCTTCATGGAGTTCCCTCCTGGGCAGTGCTCTCCCCAGTCACAGCTTTCTGTAGCTCTGCTGCCAGCTTGCCTGTCTCAGGCGGAGCACAGCCATGCCCAGCAATTCCCGAAAGCCCCAAGGAATTGTGTCCACGCACAGTGAAACCACTAGGTTGTACCACTGGCCAGGCCTTGTCTGCCGCCCTGGGCTTGGGGTCAGTATATGTCCATACTGGGGAGGTGCTGGGACAGCCGCTGTGTATGAGGCCTTTGCCCTGTGGTAAGGTGAAGAGCTCCTGTCTCACAGATGAGAAGACCCAGGCCCAGAGACCAGAAAGCAAACAGGAAAAGTTCTCCTGAGCTCTCTTCCCTCACGAATCTCCTCCTCCTTTCCCTAACTCCTGGTGTATAAGGACAGTCAGTGAAGTGGCCTCAAACACATGGATGAGCCTCTGAGGGTATCACGTGTAGAAAGAGAGGGAGGGGCCAGGAGCCTTAGCCCTTGACACTCAGGAACAGCAGGGCCAGAGCAGTTGTCATGGAAAGTAAGAGGCAGTGTTGGGGATCAGCTTGACCTGGGCTGAGTGTCTGGGCTCCTTGAAGAAGGTGAAGCTTCAGGGGAGATAACTGGGATGCATGTACATAGCTGGGACTCAGCAGAGACGACGAACGTCAGCTCTGGACAAACCAGGACATGGCACACAAGTGCCACCATGCATGGGTTCAGGCACTGCTGGATCCAGGAGACTCACCTCCAGGCTCTTGTTACCTTGTTGCCTCTGTAGCTGCTGCCTCCCTCTAGGAGGTCCTGCATGTCCAGGCCTGACCCTTAGCTTCACCCTCTGGACGATCCCATGGGAATGTCCAGCCTGAGCTGCCTCTGTGGACTGCACGTAGAGAGCTGGGACTGGATAGGCCTTTGTTTTCCCTACACCTGGAGATGCTCAGGAGAGAGTCGTGCTGCCCCCTGGCTGGCAGAGGGACGCTCGCTCGGCTGGAGGTCTGGTCCTTGGCAGTGATTCTAGGAACTTGAGAGCAATATACCAATGTAGATAGGGATTGCGTCTCCAACAGACCCTGGTAGTGGAGGGAAGTGGGTGGGAGGTGAGGAACAGGGTGGGAACACAGGAAGTAGGTACTTGGGTGGAGCTCACAGAGGGTGGTGTGCCTGGATTCCAGTTTGCTCCCACATGGCAGCTGGGACAGGAATGGAGATCGGAGCCCGGGCACTTAAGGGGATAAGGGGCTATGGATTAGCCTAATGGAGGGACTTTGGTATTTTCTGGTGAGACCTCAGCTTGGTATTATCTAGGAAGGTTCAGAGGCCCTGACAGGGAACATGGAGTTCCTTAAGCCAGCTCTGTGAGGGCAGGAGGCAGGGATGGAGGGGGAGGGGTGTGTTGCAGGGGTGGTTGGTGACATCCTCCCGACCCACACTGCCTCCTCCCGTCACAGAGCTGGCTTAAGGAACTCTATGTTCCCCACAGGTTGCAGACATAGGTGAATGATCAGGAAATTCCTAGAGAGAGCAGCTAGATGGCTCAGTGGGTAAAGGGGCTTGCTGCTAACCCTGATGACACAAGTTTGATTCCTAGGACCCACATGGTGAAAGGGGAAAAAAAAAAAAACCACCTTTTTGCATGTTCCCCTTCAACCTCTATAAGCATGCCCCACAACACAAGTGTGTGTGTGTGTTTGTGTGTGTGTGTGTGTGTGTGTGTGTATTTTTTTTTAAGCCTGAGAGAAGGAGAGAGGGGAGAAGGTACAGCAGAGGTCACTGGATCAACCAGGGTGATGGCTTGAAGACATGGAGGCAGTGGGCCCCGGCCCTGAGTGGGTCATCGTGTTTGTGTGTACACACACACTCTCCTGGGTGTGTAAATAACAGCAAGGGGCCAAGCAGCTGGAGGGGACTGAGCCAAGTAAGGCCTGGGTAGAGGCGGGAGTCATGGTGGGGGAGCACAAGCCTAATGGTGACCTCAGAGAGCCGCTCTCTCTACCTGTTTGCTGCAGCGAGCCTGGATGGCAGCCAGAGAACCCAGGGATCCTTCTGTGCTCTCTCTCAATCCCGGGGTTAAAGAGATAAACCACCACACCCAGCTTTTTACGTGGGTGCTGGGATCTGAACTCAGGTCTTCATGCTTGGGCAGTGAACAGTCCTGCCGAGTGTCTGCCCTTCTCACTGCCCGCCCCCCCATTTTGGCTGACTGCTTCTCATTCGTTAACGTTGCCTGCTCCTGGGAAACCAGCTGAGCAGACAGGGCAGAGTTGGAGGCCGGCAAGGGGTCCTGAAGTGGGCAGCTTGGTGACCCCTGTCAGACATAAGTAGAACTCTAGGTATGGGCAGGTTCTGTACCCCAAGGGAGCCTGGGGTTGGGGGATAGCCCATCAGAGGATACTCAGGTCCCAGGCATTGGAGGTTCAGGTCGCCAGGGAAGACCTGTGAGCGTGTCCCTTCGTCACTGTGAGGATAGGCAGGCAGCTATTCTGCAGCTTGCCCACAGGCTGTCGGCCCATAGGTGTTTCATGGAGTGTGAGTCTGGGGCAGTGCCAGGCTTTGGTTTGGGTGACATGACCAGGAGCTCCGGCGTGTATTGCCTCTGTTCCTGGATGAGAGTGTGGATGAGCGAGAACGAGAGCATGTATGTCCCTTTGTGGCAGCCAGGGCCAGGTGAGCCTAGCAGTACAGCGCCTCAGCCCCTGTGACCCCTGGGCACTGGGGGGACCTTGCATTTCTGACTTCCTTGGGATGGTTTTCTCCTCTGTAGAGCCCACTGTCATGTCTGGTCTAATCATGTGACCGTCTGGTGTCCTTCTCTTGGCCGACTGGGCCATGTTTATTGATCTGTGTTTGTTTGTTCTTGTTCCCCTGTTGGCGGCAGGTACCCAGGTTGTTCCCAGCAGAGCCTGCTGGGAGCAATCAGTATATGCACCTTGGGGGGACTGGCTTGATACAGTTCTGATGGCTGCATCCTTTACCAGGGACAACTAACCCTGGGTGGCAGAGGAGCGTCATATCAGTATGCGGGTCTGTAATCCTGCACACTTCCCGCAGGCCATTGACCTACAGCTGGTTGATGGCGTGTGAATCTGGGGTCAGTGGCAGGCCCATGGGTGACATGGCTACATGAGCAGGTGTCAATCACCTGCACACCGTGGAGCCAGAGAGCTCTGTTAGTGCCGTGTCCACACTTGCTGATGCTGTTATCATTGTCTTCAGGCACAGGGATCCCATGGTACCCTTAGCCCATTCCCCTGATGGGAAATACTGAGTCCTGGGTCTCTTGCTCAGCTGCCAGTTTTGACAACCTTTGTCTTTAACCCACTTGTCTGCCAGGTTACCTCTGCCTGGCCGTTTTCACTGAGCATTCTGTATATCCTGGACACGCGTCACTTGTGTGATGTGTCACGAATCTCTTTTTCCTACCGGGCACCATCTGATCCGTAAGAGGCGGATAATGGGAGTTTTGAGCTTTTGAGTTATTGATGTGCCAAGCCTAGAAGTGCAAGGCAGTAATTCCAGATACTCCAGAGACTGAGGCAGGAGGATCACAGGACCTGAGGAAGTGCTCAGCCATGAGTGGGTCCACCAGAGGAGCCATGGCCCCCTGTGCCTGCGCTGGGGCAGACACCATGTCACTCTTGGAGACCTTCATGGGTGCGGAACCTCTGAGGCGTCAGACGCTCCTCAGCAGTCAGTCCCATGACAGCCGAGCACAAACTCCGTGTTTTGCCTGAAGTCAGTCTCGTTGTTGAGATGTGCTGGAGGCACGAGGTGTTGGGAATTATAGGAAGACTGTGGAATGCTCTGGAAAGGTGCAGGCAGCATGGCTGGGTGGGGTTTGACACCCCTACCCACCCCTCCCCCTCTCCTCGTCCATCTCCTCCCCCCTTTCTACCCCCCCCCAGCCTAGCTATGCTTTCCAGGATTTACCTGTCCTCCCTGGATGGAGAGCTTGGCCGTCACCCTGTGGAGTGTGTGCAGTGTCCTCTGTTCTCCTCTGACCTCTGCTTATACCCCACATCACTTCTACAGGAGATGCGGCAGCACAGAGAGGTGCAGCAGCTTGCCCAGGGCCACACAGCCACATGGGCAGAATTCTGAGCTAGAGTGCTGGCGTTGTGGGTTGAAGCCCACTCAGTCCCTGAGATTTCTCTGTATTCATCAGGTGGTATACCTCTGAGAGCCTCAGTTTCCCCATCTGCTGAGCTGGGCTATAGCAGTGCTCACGTGACACTGAGCTGCTGCTTTCAGTAGTGAGGTATTGCCATGCTGTCCCGAAGGACCTTGTGTTTATTGACGGACCCTGCGTATTCATCCCCCACGGGAGAAACAGGCTGTCCCATGCTACTGCAAAGCATAGCTGGGGTCCCAGAGGTGCCACCTGTCTCCCACACACACACACACACACACCATCCTGTGTCAACCACACACCATCCTGTGTCAATTTTATGAAGCATGGTAGGCAGACTTGCTCTGTGCCCAGCTGGTTCTTGGTCCCGCATGACTGGCCATGGACAGACACAGGCCAGCCTGGCTGCTGGCACCCAGATGCCCAGCCCAGAGGCTGTCTCCGCCCTCAGGAACGCTCTGTCATTTGCTGAGGTTCCATGATTTCAGATTCTTAGAAACTCTGAAAGCCAGAGTGACCAGGCCAGTAGGCAGCCTAGGGGACTTCTGAGGCAAGATCCAGAAGCCATGGGTAGCGGGGAACTTGGAGGTAACTGACTCTCAGCGGCCTGTCGAGACACTTTCCACCTAAATTGCCACATCTGGCAAATGGGGGGACTCGCCAGCTTGGTGAAGATGTCAGAGCCGGGCAGTCCAAGGTTGGTGCTGAGAGAGCTGGGCTGTGGCGGGAGGGCTGGGTGCCTTCATCATCTGTAGTAAGGGTGAGCCAGCCCTCACTGCTGCAGCCTCATGTCCTGGGTCCCTCTAGGTTCCTCTCTGTGGAGCCAGCAGGGCCCCTGGTGTGCAGATGTGTGGAGCTGGTGAGGCCTAGACCCAAGCTCTCGGAGTGGGAATCACAGGAGACTCCACATCCCAACTTTTTGCTTCTGGCCAGCAACTCCCTGGGGCACCTGCCACACACAAGGCACAAGAACAAAGTCCTTTAAATGGGTGGGTTGTACATCAAAGACAGGAGCCTAAATGCCCTCCAGGACAGCCTTGGCCGAGTGACTGGCGTGTCCCTGCAAGGGTGTGGGAGCCGTTGAGGGGCACCGTGGATCTGTGTGTCCTGTCCTTCCGAGTGTATTGCTTCTCATAGGTAGTTTACTAGTGTGTTTCTGGGCTGGAGCGGGGCCTGGCATACCGCAGGTGTCCAAGCTGTGTACCAGACCGCGGGGTTGACAAGCCGTGTAGGAAGACCTTACTTTTCTGTTGCCTATAAACAACTCGAAGCCTGAACCTCTTCAGACACGATGTGGCTCCAAGTGATTTCTCGGGGTCGGGGGTCGTTGGCAGAGGACATTTGAGAGCTCCATGACCTCCTCCTTCCTGACCCCTGTAACAGCCAGAGCTGTCTTCAGACACGTCACCTGTCTTTAAGAGGCAAAATCACCCCTTAGGGTGTGTCGACACCGAGTATCCAGAGGCTTAAGTGTGTGGTGGCTGGATAGGAGAGCCGCCCAGTCATTAGCTTGGATGGGAAGAGCCAGTGTGGGGGTCCCTCACACTGCTCCCCTTATGTCTTGGAAAAGAGGGGGGATTACAGACACGTGCTACCACACCTGGGTCTCACTCTCGACACAGTGTTCTTGTGACCGTGCTGCTGAGTTTGCTTTACAATAAGGAGTATTGCAGGACAGACCTCCAGAGCAACGCACTGTCAAGGTGCACACCCTGCTGGTGCTGCCAGACCCAGTGTTCAGGTTGGCGGTGGGAGCGCAGACCAGGGAAGCCAGTGTTTCAGTGCTGAGAGTGGTCCACCAGCTTCCGTGGTTTGAAGCACTGAAGATCCTTTTGTGTAGACTAGAGCTCAGAGAGGGAGAACAATTCTCCCAAGGGTGTCCAGCCCACCCCTGCAGGCTCCTGGGCCTGCCCTTGAGGCCCTGTGGCCAGCCTCACTGCCTGGTGTTTACCAGCCTGGCTGGCACCCAGGGAGCAGGCAGGCTACAGGTGGTGGGGTGTTGCCTGTGGGAGCAATGCTGTACTTTTTACCCAGTGGTCCTGGGAGAGGGTCCAAGGGACGGAGGGCCTGAGAAGGGCCTTGCCAGACAGCTGCCCCATGTTCTTCACTCCACCTCGGCTCTCACCGTGTCTCCCTAGTACTCAAGGCTAACGTTGCCTTCTTGTGTCTGCTGGGTTGGCATTGTATACCCTGCAAAGGGGCCTTTGGCAGAGAGTAGAATTCCAAGACGCCTGGGCCCTGAAGGGTTGTAGGTTTTGACCGTTAGTTTTCAATTCCACCCACTGAACAACCTTCACTCTGAAAGTTCACCTGCTCCAAAATTGGAAACTTGGTTACAGAGCTTTGTTGGTCCTCAACAGCTTTTAGATTTTGTGGAATACAACAGCCCTGTCACTCAGAAGCCTGGGACTGAGTCTCTAACAAGGCCAGCCTGAGTTGCTTAAAAAGACCTTGTCTCAAACAATCAGAAGGTTTCAAAGTTCTGGACTTTGACATTAGGGATGTTTGACCTACATGAATAATAATAGCAGTGATAACACTAGTGAGGAGGACAGTGATAGCATCCAGAGTACCTACTGTGTGCACAGCATGGAGGGTGGGAGGATAGTGATAGCATCCAGAGTACCTACTGTATGCCCAGCATGGAGGGTGAGAGGATAGTGATAGCATCCAGAGTACCTACTGCGTGCCCAGCATGGAGGGTGGGAGGATAGTGATAGCATCCAGAGTACCTATTGTGTGCGCAGCATGGAGGGTGGGAGGACAGTGATAGCATCCAGAGTACCTACTGCGTGCCCAGCGTGGAGGGTGGGAGGACAGTGATAACATTCACAGTACCTTCTGGGTGCCCAGTGTGGATGGTGGGAGGACAGTAGTAGCATCCAGAGTACTTACTGTGTGCCCAGCGTGGATGGCGGGCTGCACTTGGCTGGCACCGTGACCCTGCTGCTCTTCTGAGCATTCCCTGAACGTTCCTCTCTAGCCACTATTTGTGCGATTCAGGATCCAAGGTCATAAAGCCAGGAAGCAAATCTAGAAGTCACGGGTTTGACCTTCCCGCTTGTCCATCTGTTTATGTAAATGATACGGGATCTCAGGTGACACAGACTGGACTCCAGCTCACTGTGTAGCTGAGGGTAATGCCGGACTCAGCTCCTCCTGCTTCCGTCTCCTGAGACGAGACGCAGCTCACACGTGCGCACCTTCCCACCTGCCTTATGTAGTGTTGGGGATCGAACCCAGGTCCTAGTGCCTGCTTGGTAAATACTCTACCATCCACAGCCCTGGTGTTCTTGAGGATAGAACGCCATTCTCTGCAGCAGCAGCAGCACATCCTGAGGTCTCGGCTATGAGAACCCACTGTCCACATATATTTAACTCATCCCTAGTTGAATGTGATGGCTACCAGGTCCTGCCACATGTTAGTCATCAGATCAAGCCTCCACGGCAGGCTAGCCTCAGGGTACAGATGGGGAAACTGAGGCTGCTTCTACTAACTGTCCTCCCCTTCCCCGGTTGGGCCTTGGCAGAGCTACGTGTGATCACAGCCTGTCCAGAGGCTTTTCCTGTGCTCTGAACCCCCAAGACTCATGAACCACAGCTCTCCCCCGACCCCCCAGGTCCTTGTAATTACTATGTGGCCTTGTGGGAAAGAAGCAAGCTGAGAGTGCTGGCTGAGGAAAGGCCAGAGTGACCAACACAGACAAGCCCCATGGGCAAGCAAGGGTGGGCTTTAACTCCAGCACCCGTGGGCATGCCAGTGGGTACAGCCCCTCCCAAGAGGAGTGCCTGCCTCAAGGAGAAGCCCAGCCCAGTTTCCTGGCAGATGCAAACCCCTTGACCTGGGTGCTCCCAAGTCAGAGAGTGACCGGAATCTGCTCCTGGTATGCTGGGGGACGCTTGTAGGGTAGAGGGCACTGTCCCTTGGGGGTATTCAGGGTGCAGCCTACAGCCCCCACACTCCCTCCAATGAAGTGGTTCTGTTATCTAGAGGGGACAATAAGTCTCATGCAATCTCACCCACTCAGCTCTGAGTCACAGAGAGGAAGGAGACAGGGACCTGCTTGACCCTCCCTGGGGTACTGAGTGACTCAGGCTCCAGCAAGTGAGAGGTGTGCTATCTTCCTTCACTTCCCAGCCTCTGGTCTGGGGACTCAACTCTACAGACATCGGGCCTGCCCCTCTGTGCTTTTCAAATGCGGACATAGACTGGAGTGGGCTCAGAGACCAACATCGTCTCTGCAGGCATGGGCTGGTTCAGCCCCACCTCTGCAGACATAGGCAAATGTTAGACGGCACCGGGTCACAGTAGGTGAGGCCGTGGAACTTGGGATAGAATTTGGCCTCCCTTGGGAAGTCTCATGAGGAAACTGAGTTCCAGAGCAGAGAGTGGCCTGGTCCATGAGCAGTACCCTGGGTCTGTGCCCACTCTTCCTCACTGTGTGCTGAAGGATGTTCTACCCGTTCCTAGACTAAAGGCCACAGACGCAGAACTTACACTGCTGGCTGGACTGAGGCCGCTGTCCTCAGGACATCTCAGGGCAAGCCTCTATGTTCCCGAGGGTGGTTTCTCTCCTGTGCCCCGAGATCCACTGGAGTGAGGTTGGAGGTGGCAGTCTCTGAGCCTGGCCCAGGTCAGGCTTTAGTCCTGACTCCAGTGGAGGTTCTCAACCTCTTGGACCCTCCTGCTCCTCATCTGTGTGTGATTGGGTATCAAACACCATCCTTACAGAGCCTGAGGGAACCCACTGTGTGAACCAGGCTTCCCGGAGCTCAGACCTGCCCGCCTGCCTGCCCGCGTGCTGGAGTTAAAGCCTGAGCCTTCAGTAGCAGCCCACGAGTGTCTTAAACTGGGTAAACTGAGTTGTACTAAAACCATGATGCTATATGCCCTTGAAACTGTATTGCACGTGTGTGCCCCACAAGCATCACGGTGAGCCGTGTGCCCCCATGTGTGGCGGTAGCCGGTGGTAATGACACAGGTGCCTTGCCCTATTGTCTTCCACTCAGCTCTGTGGGTGTGAGCTGCTGCACCCATTTCACATGGGGTAGACACTGAGGCCCAGAGAGGCCAAGTGATGCCCCCAGGATCTGCAGCAGCAGAGCAGCCCTCCCATTGTAACCCCTCCCCATTCCTGCCGGGGACTGTCACTCTGTCCTCTGCCTCTGTCACCCTTTTCTGCTGATAGTGGGCTAACATGTGGCTCCCCCTCCACCCCACCCCCACTGCTCTTGCAGAGTCTGTGTGTGGTCAAACACAACCTTGAGGTTGTTTCACTCTTGGAGGTTACCAGCTGGCCCCGGGTGTCAGTGAGTAGAGGAGACCCAGAGGGCTGGCTGGCTTGTAATGCTCCTGTCTCAGCCTCCAGCATGCTGGGATCAAGGGTGTGTACCCAAACCCAGGGCCTGCAAGGGCTTCTCAGCCAGGAGCCCCAAGTGCATTCAGTTAGACAGAAAAGAACTCCATCTTGTCTAAGGGCTCCATGTGACAGTGTTGGTGACACATATGTGGCAGGAGCTGCGTGTGTGCCACCAAGAGAAGCCCGGTGTATCTTCCTGGCACATTCCCATAACCTTAGACCTGTTCACCTGGCTGGTACATCCTGGCCGCACTCGGTCCTTATCAGTTAGATATACTGTTGTTCCCCGAGGGCCTTATTAAACCTCTGTTACATTTCTGTTACACTTATGCCACTCTGAGGTGTGTGTGTGGGGTGGAGGGGGTCAGGGTCCTGTGGATTGGACAGTTTTAGTGCCAGGCTGCTCCACCCCTGCCTGGGGGCCAGCCTTTGATCTCATGTGCCCTTACAGAGGCTGCCTGTGCATCAGACCATCCCGTGTGCTGCTGGCTGCTGCTTTGCTGTGGGGTGTGCCTCTCCTTATATCAGGTGTTGCTTCTAGGCTGCCCTGTGTGTGGCGTCCTCTCCTGGCTGACACATGTACCCATCTTGCCCCCTGTCCGTCTGGGCTGCCGCTCTGCTGTCCGGATGCCACCTGTGGACAGCTGTCATCTTCAGATGCACTCCCCAAATGTGACCAACCTCCTGGTTCAGAGTCCCACTGCTAGTACGAGCCAGTCACGGAAAACTGTCTGCCTAACTTGGGACACAAACTGCCACCATTGTAAGACCTGATATCACGTTCCCCGTGGCCAGCCCACAGGAAGCACACACGGAATGCTGGGTGTGTGGCCTAAGCAGCATCTCAGAGAGAGTGGGCTGGGAGACAGTCTTCTGAGCCAGCCGCACATGCGTGGCTTCACACAGGATGCATTGTGACAAGTACGGAAGAGGCTCATGCTGACCACCTGGTATATGGCAGCAATGGAAATGTTTTCTTTCCTTTTTTAAGGCAGGGTTGTATGTAGTCTAGGCTAGACTTAAAATTACTGTGTAGCACAGGCTGACTTCCAATTTTTGATCCTCAACCCTGGGAGTGCTGGGATCACAGGCTTGTACCACACCTCATACTGACACCTCTCGGTGGACAGAGGCTGCCTGTCCTGGTTCTGCATGCTTTACTGTTGACTTCAGTAAGTCACGGCTGAATGACCCAGGTACATGCCAATCATCCCACACTGGGGAAACTGAGGCAGGGGGAGTCATCATGAGTTCTAGGCCAGCCTGGGTTAGAGTGAGACTCCGTCTCAACTCCTTCTCCCTGAAGAGAGTGACATGTGTCATAGCGATGGTGACAGTGTTTTAGTGCAGTGCCCCGCACAGTGTGTGTGTGCACATGTTTGTATACATGGCCACGGTCAGCTTGTATATAGCGGCCTTACCACACAAGCACAGGAGGGATGTGAGGAGCTATCACCATGGCTACTGGTGGGCAGGCTGACCCCAGTGGTCACCACCTCGTTCATGCCGCTGTTTGAGGGGAGGCTCCTGGGGATGCAGATTGATACCTGAGTTCACCTTCCAGAGAAGAAATAGGATATGTCAGGACTCACACAATCACACGGTATAATGTCAGCACTTGGGAAGCCGAGGCAGGAGGATTGCTGTAATTAGAGGCCAGGCTGGGTTGCAGAGAAATTTTATCAGTGATTGCTCTGTCAGCATGTTCTAAAACAGGATGGAGCTTAGCACAAGGGTAACCCCGAGGAAGCTGTTCTGAGCACTGTGTTCCAGAGAGGCAGTGTGTGTGTGGAAGTGCGTGTCTGTGTCACACAAGCATGAGAATGTGCCTGCATGCACACGGGCGTGTGTCTGTGTGCACTCGTGATGTGCGAGAGTGTGGCCCTGCACGTGTGTGTGCATGTGTCCCACATTGCTTGCAGTCAGCAGAGATGGGTCGTAGCCAAGTGTACAGGACTCCACAGCAGTGCCCAGCCTCCACCCCCAGCTTCCTGCTGAGTGGAGACAGGATCCTGTGTAGGAGGTCATGTGGTTGCAGGAAGCTGGGCTCCTGCAAGATCGTCCTGGCTCTTTCCTGTTTGTGCTCCGGACAGAGACCTTGGGGCCTCTCGGAACAGAGGCCAGAGTGAGGCATTGCCACAGGCCCAGGCTGAGCTGATGGGAGCTGAGCCGGGCACTGGGCAGACTGTCCCTGATGGTCTGCATTGAACAGTGTAACAGGGTTAAGAGCCTCTAGCTTCAGACACACCTGGGACCTGCCGGTGCCTTAGTAAAAAGTGGCAATAGTTCTGTCTGTGTGGCTCAAGTTAGATCTAAAAATGTATGTAAAACTTACAGACCCATCGGAAAAAGTAGTGCACACCCAAGATCTTTGTGGGGGGAAATCTGGAGCTCATGGCCACCACAAGTCTCCATCTCAAAGACAAGAGAGTAAACCCAGCAAACTAACCTCCAAATTACATGCACACACATGTGCTTGTGGGTCTCTTAGACCTTGCTGGGTTATCAACAAAAGGCAGTGTGAGTTTTATGAAAGATCAAATATTGTGTCCTGGAATTCTGCATTTTTTTTCTTTCTGTCCAAAGCTGGCCACCTGAGTCCTCCCATTGGACTTTCTGAGAACCAGACACACTTTGGTCTTGCCCTGTGGATTTGCCCCACATTGCATTATCCTGTTGGCATTTAGTCCTGAGCACCTACACACTGAGCCATAAGCCCGCTTGCCACATCGCTGTGAAGTATCCAAGGGAACACAGCCACCTACGGTCACATGTGGCACCTTCATTAAGTTTTGTGCCGAGACACCCCCTACCCTATCTCTTCAGAGCCTGGAGTCTAACCCTGACTTCCAGTTGTGTGACATTGTATGCCTCACCCCTGTAGGCAGTTGATTTGTATGCCTCACCCCTGTAGGTAGTTTATTCATAAAGGAGTCAGACAGACAGAAAAGAGTGACACGGGGACAGTGGCTCTGAAGCCCTTAGTGGCTGCTTGCCTTCCCCCTGCCTCCCTGCATGCCCTCCCCCATGTCTCCCTGCATGTTCCCCAAGTTTAGCAGCAGGCATGATCTAAACTGTTTTGCGTCCTTGGTGGCTCCCTTTATAGGTGCTGGCCCATGCGCTGCCAGCTCCCTCTGCTCACAGCTCCTTTTTTCTCGGGAGCCTCTTGATCTCTTTCTTGAGAGTAGAGAAACGCCAGCTTAGAAAGTACAGATAGATGGGTTTGAGCCAAAATGTCACTTGCTTCTGTCCACCGCGGGTGTCTGTTCCTCAAACTGGCTGTTTCTCTCTGTACGCGGCACCAGTACTGTGTGTCTTATGTAGCCTGGGCTGGCCTTACTGTGTAGCTGGGTATAGCCTAATGCTCCTCCTTTGTCTTGGGCTCCACTGAATCCCACTGGCGGTGAGCGGTGCAGGCGCACAGTAGGTGCCCAGTAAACAATGATGTAAGCGGTTCCCTCAGATCCTCTGCCTTTGCTGTCCTTTTTTCTTCCCGTGGCTCCTGGGCAGCTTGAGGATGAGCTGAGAGGTGGCGTGAGGTCCCCATCCCATAATGGTTGATGTTGAGAGCTGCATGACACAGGGGCGGGGCGGGGGGGGGGGAGGAGCAACACTGAAGGACAAAGCTGAGTTTGGAAACTGACTTTCTGGTTCCACAGCTGTGTAGTTTCTGCTCATTATGTCACTTGCAGAGTCACAGCGTCTTCCACTAAATGGGGCAAACCCACCTCACGGCACCTGCCAGGCAGCGCTTTGGGTAGATATCCCTGCACAGGTTCACTGACAGTCCCTTCCCAGGCTCCAGAAGTCCCCGCTGCCTCTTTAAGTTGAGTGTGATGATGCCCAGAGGCGTCAGCAGCCCTATTTCTCGGAGGAGCTCAGGGAGATTAGGCAGTGGTAGGCCAAAGCCACACAGCTGGGTCTGGATGCAGGTGGTCTGCACCCTTCCTGTGCCTGGCACACAAGTGGAAAAACCGATAATCACTCGGTGCCTCATCACAGGGAGATAGTGTGAGCTACGGGGTCAGAAGCTGTTTTAGGAGAAAATGCCCCAGACCGCCAGGACTCTGCGGGAGTGTCTGAATGCTTCTTAATCTTCCGCTGTCTGTGAGCGCCAGTTGGCTCGCCTTATTAGTGATTCTGCCCTTGGGCACAATTATGCTTGTCGGGCATCCTCACAGACCTAGCTGGCCCATAGAAGGTGGAGCCCACTGTGCAAGCACAGGGCTGACGGGAGGATGTGGATAGCCCCTGGCTTAGTGCTGACTCTTGATCCTCCTGTAAGAGAGGAGAGCTGTGGACCCCACCCCTGCTCCGAGGAGGAGGCTCCAGAATAGAGGCCGACAGTCTGAGACTGCTCTTGTGGCTGCTGCTTTGGGGTTTGTGATGTGCTGACAGTTTCTGAGGCTGCTACTCCCGCAGAGTTCGCTCCCTTCTTCGGAGGGAGGCACAAAGCACACACATGCTCCTCCTCCACGGACATGAAAGTTCTCAGCATCTGTGCACACCCTCCACACACTCTGCTATTTTATCATTGCATGTTGTGACGGGGCAAACAGGGCTGTGGTGTGAGTGTGGAGGTCAGAGGACCACTCTGGGGTCAGTCCTGTCCACATCTCTGCGGGTCCGGGGAATTGAACTCAAGTCGAGTTTATGCAGCAAGTGCTTTTACGTGCTGAGCCCTCTTGGCGGCCCACCTCTGTGTCCTGCCAATCACCTCAAATTGGTTTGCACCCCAGCGCAGTGTAAATGCAGTGGGAACAGTTAGCTGTTCCATTCTACTGTCCAGGTGAAACAAACATGAAGTCCACACAAGTCAACACAAGCAGTTTCCCCTCCAAGCTCAAGTGAGCCAGTGTATATAGAACCTGTAAGAGCTGAGCGCACACAACGCCCCGCACTCCAGGGGCCACAGAGGGTACTGTCTAGGTCAGGATGTGCACACAGCACCCCGCACTCCAGGGGCCACAGGCCACTGTCTAGGTCAGGATGTGCACACAGCACCCCGCACTCCAGGGGCCACAGGCCACTGTCTAGGTCAGGGCTATCCAGTATGATGCCCCCCACTGACTCTAGTGGCCTCTAAGCCTTTGGCATATGACCAAGGCAAAGCAACATGAATTTTTCACTTTATTCAGTTTGGCTGAATCTAAACCTCTTCTCAACCCCTGTGGCAGTACATCGGGTGCCTGCTCTGAGGCGGAAGGCCCAGCAGCTGCTCCATGGGTCTCAGCAAGCCTGTGGTTTTTGGAGAGTGATTGGTGTCAGCTGTGGGCTTGGCGGACCTGGGAACACTCAGCATTTCAAGGGGCCAGGTTGCCGCCAGCTGCTCTGGAAGCTTCCAATGCTCTCTCTGGGTTCCTTGGTTTCTTCCCAGGGGAGGTCAGCCACCATGCCCAGGAGTCCTGGGTCTGAGCGTCTTATGGGGGAGGAGCAAGGTGAGACCCCTTCTCCAGCTGAGCCTTACTGTATTAGGGCTGGATTTTCCAGAAATCCAGAAAAACAAACAAGCTAAATGATCGAGGTGAGGAGCGAGTGAATTCTCTGGAAACGGAGGACTGAGGTACAGGTGGCCGGCCACTCCTTGCTCCTTCCTGTCGTGAAAATGGCAGTCACTGCTGGTGTCCCAGATCCTTCTGTCTGGCTGAAGCCTCCCAGCAGCCCCTGTCTACAAACTGGGGCAAGTGAGACACTGGTCTCAAAGGTTTCTAGAGCCTGTACCGTCCGTACCCCAGCATCTGAGACAGGACCACGGAGGAACACAAATGTCACATGATGCGTGTGTGTCTGTGAAGCCTGTCTTCCCCAGGCCTCTCTGATGCGTGCGTGTCTGCGAAGCCTGTCTTCCCCAGGCCCCTACCTGGCTGCGAGTGCCCCCTTGGCATGTTAGGTCTGTGGGGACGCAGCCTGAACCTGAAACATGGTGTTTGGAGCTGAGTGATGGATGCTCACAGACGGAGATGGGAAACAGATTGGGTTAGTTCTTGGGTTAGCTGGTTAGAAAGGTTCTCTCTGCTCAGTGGGGCTTCAAGACACATGTGCACTTATGAAGGCACTGGTTCAGAGTTGGTTGGTGCAAGCCAGGCGTTACCTGACTACAGAGAATGCCATACCTGGGTACATGCTACCCTTTGGAGCTGCACAGTGCCCTGCCTGGGTGGTCATGCCTGGCATTCCCTGAATAGTGACAGGCATGCTGTTGTATTATCTTTTCCTGAGAAGAGGGGAGAGGCTGGCAGGGACTCCCCATGGCAGCAAAGATCTCTCCCCTAAAGGCCACTGTCTGGTGCTTGGGGAGCTTGAAAGCCCCTCTGCCTCAGCCAGCCCTGACACAGCATCTCCATTGCTCTACAGAACTGTCAGGGCAGGAAGCCGTGGTGACCAGGCTCGAGGATTGGTGCTTGGAAATGAGGGCGCCCAGGGGAGGTGAGTCTACCCAGAGACCCTGCTGTCCTGACACAGCCCCTTAATGCCTTCATGCCCCCACCCCCGTCTCCAGCATTGGGCAGGCGGACGGGTGAACTTTCTGCACAGAGCCTGGTACACACCGGGAATACCAGCACACAGGACACTGCAGGTGTCCAATCTTCACGTTGTTGGAAGTGATCACCACTGTCCCTGCTCCCCTTGGCTGGAGGAAAATGTCTCTTGTCTACATTTTGAGCCAGCAAGCTGCAGAGGTGGGATTCGAACCTAGGTCTGCAGAACTAGTGCCTGCTGCCTTCACTGCTGGGACAGCAGTGGTTCTTCAAGCTGCCCTCTGGTTCATCCCACCTGCCTGAGAGAAGCCATTTTCTTCTGGAAAAGTATGGCTTCGACCCTAGCTGTGCAGCTCTGAGCATTCTAGAATTATAAAAACACAAAGTGCAGGTAGGGTGTTTGCCAGACTTTAGATTCTGAAACACACAGATGACTTAATGGGGGGCAAACTGGCTGCTTGATAACCTTTTCCTATCCTGTGTTCCTTTTTCCTCCTAGGGTCACTATGTCAGTCACCAACCACAGGTGCACACACGCATGCATGCACACATGCATGTGCACTGTACAGCCCCATTCTGCAAGCAGCCTACCGTTAAAGCACTCCCTCTATACACAGTGCTTTTTCACCCCTAGGGGCAGTGGTTCTAATTCCAGCTAGAGTGTGCTTTGCAGCTTCCTGGGTGTCCTGGTACAGCAGTCATTTCGAGTGGCAGAGTTTGGATCTCAGGTCCATGGGGCAAGGTTTACGAAGCACTTGAAGGCATCCTTCGATATCTGAGTAGCTGTGGCCTCGGCAGACTGCTCTGTCCCCTAAACATGCCTTGGAATCCGTTTTGCCCGGCACAGGCCCAAAATTGAAGCAGAGAGCAGCCCCAACATTAGCAGAAGGGACGAGCAGTTTCTTTCCTGGGAGAAGCCCCACTGTGGTCTGATGGTCAGCTTGCTGGCCCTGGGCAAGAGTTTGCAGGCACTTCTCAACCATGCAGCCCATTAAACCCAGTGGACTGTCCCAGAGTGTCTGTGGCAGAGATAGAAACTTGCTTGCCCAGAGATGGTGCCCACCAGGAGCCCTGACCCTGGCCTTGACACATTGGCCTCCAGGCCTGAGACTGCTTTCTCAAGGAATGTCTGTTTCTCACTTGCCATGCCCCTGTGGTGGCAAGCTCGGAACCTGGTCCCATGATGGTTTCTGTCAAGCCTCACCGATAAAATCCGATGTCATGGCTCTCCTGACCTCTCCAGACCCTCATGTGGTACTGAGACACTCACAGCCCCTGGTCACACAGGGTTCTCCCCCAGGGCTTTCACAGCGATTGTCGCCTCTTCCAGGAACACCCCTCTTCACCTGCTGCCTGTGAGTGCTGTCTGGTGTTTAGACCACAGCTTGGGGTGCAGTTGCAGCCTTTGCTGCCCCTCTTAGGGGATCTGTCGCCTCCCAGTGTGATCCCACAATGCTGACAGAGTTAGAAGTGATAGCCAGGGGTAAATCTGGACCCACCCAGCCGATTCCAGTCAAGGGAAGGCAGGGAACTCAGGCTCAGAGACCCTGGGGTCAAGTAAGAGAACACACAGCATCCCCTGTTGTCTGCACTGGCCTCCAGGGATCTGGGCAGAGCCTGAGAGTAGCTGGCTCTGCTTTTCATAGGAAGCCCCTGTTTGAGAAAGCACTGCTGAGTTCCTGCCCTCTGATCAGCAAGGCCTTGGCAGGGGAAGTGTGTTACCTTTCTTGTTCCAAGCAGTTGCCACCAGCCTGGTCCTGAGCCTCCATCCGGTGTCCTGGAGCTGCTGGGGTCTGGTCCGAGTTTTTGCTCTATCTTCATTCCCTTCCCTTCCCTGCAGCCCAGGAGCCCTCTCTCCACTCCTCTCCTGGGCTGGGAGCATCCTTCCCAGCACCCCGCTGTGGTCCAACCCTGCTGCACTAGCACGCAGCAGCGCAGCAGCAGCGCAGCAGCGGGGACATTTCCTCCCCTCTGGGTCCTCCCAGCAGCAGCCAGCTCATTATCACACTAAGCATGTCCCCTGTGAGTTCCCTTACTTCTTCACAAGGACCTGTGCTTTGGAGGCCACTGTCCTGGCTGCCTGTCTCCTGTCTGTCTAGTCCTGGGCTTGGTGCATGGACTTTAGTGTCAGCTTGATGAGCAAGTCCCAAGTGCAGGTGGAGGGGAGGACAGAGCCCCACCCCCACCCCCGCCATGGTGGGGTGTGTGTGTGAGGTGGAGAAGTGCTAAAGGAGACTGCCCCTGCCATGGGGCACAGGGACAGCCCAGTCTGGATCCTGGCTCGGCGGCTTTCTCGTTGGGTAACTGTGGGCGCCTCTCCTAGCCTCATTCCCTCCTCTGTGCCAGGTCCTGGTCATTCAGACACTCATTCCATCTATATTAACTGAGCAATAATGAGGGAGGCCATGCAGGGAGCTGAGAACACAGTCCCCTGCCCATGCGCAGGGATCAGGCCTGTGGGCTATTCCTGTGCTCCTGCCTGCCTGCCTGCCTGCCTGCCTGCTTGCTTTTTTCAAGACAGGACATCCTGTATTTCAGGCTCCTCTCAAACTCCTGATCTTTTGCCTTCACCTCCCACATGCCGGATGTCACAGCCATTAGCCACCATACCTGGTTTATGTGGTCCTGGGGGTCAAACCCAGGGCTTTGTGCATGCTAAAGTGCATGTCCACTGAGCTACATCCCCAGTAAGCGCCTGCACTTACATACCAGACCATGGTTACCTGATACGACTGGCAGGAAATTAAACCCAGCTTGGGTTGGAGGGGCCACAGCCAGACTAAGGCTGTGACAGTTTTATTGAGAGCTGTCAGACTTCGTATACCCTTATCAGAAACAATGGAAATTGCCAGGCTCAACACAGTTGTAGCTGCCCGGGATATAATTACGTAAGCTGTAGAGGACACATAAGATTAATGTCTGAGACCAATAGTCCTGTCAGAGAAACTCAGAATGGCCTGAATGCTACACAGCTTGAGTGAGGGAGTGTGTAAATCTCTCAGAAGGCACATCGTGCCCCAGGAGCCTTGGAGTCGAACCTGGAAAACCTGTGACCCGTACCTCTCAAGGCAGCGGAGTCAGGTTCACTCCACGGCTCCCTGCATCCATCCCTACTTTTTTTTTTTTTTTTTTTTAAATACACACAGGCTTGAACTTGCTTCCCAAGTAGCTCGTTCACAGGCGGGTGCTGGCGTTTCTAACATTTTAACAATAACCACCATCACTACCCCCTGTTATCGGATAACACGCTCAGTCGCTGATACGGAACTCCAGCTTACCAAAGCCCCACAGCCATGGTGGTGAGCCGGTTGAGTCTCGGAGGCCACCGTGTTCCCCTGGGGGGAGGGGCGAAGCACCAAGTAGGTACTTTCACCTACATGTCACTGAGCTTGTCGTCCCAGCATCCTGTTTGTGTCGCGATGGGCCTGCTGACACTGTCCCTCTCTCCACAGATGCATACCATGTGGACCTGCTGACCCGTCCATGAGGCGGGCCCCCTGGCTGGGCCTGCGACCCTGGCTGGGCATGCGCCTGTCGGTGCGGAAGGTGCTGCTGGCCGCCGGCTGCGCTCTGGCCCTGGTGCTCGCTGTGCAGCTTGGGCAGCAAGTACTGGAGTGCCGGGCGGTGCTCGGGGGCGCACGGAGCTCACGGAGGATGCGGCCCGAGCAGGAGGAACTGGTGATGCTTGGTGCCGACCACGTAGAGTACCGGTACGGCAAGGCTATGCCGCTCATCTTCGTGGGCGGCGTCCCACGCAGCGGCACCACCCTCATGCGCGCCATGTTGGACGCGCACCCTGAGGTGCGCTGTGGGGAGGAGACGCGCATCATCCCTCGCGTGCTGGCCATGCGGCAGGCCTGGACCAAGTCTGGCCGTGAGAAGCTGCGGCTGGACGAGGCAGGTGTGACAGATGAGGTGCTGGACGCGGCCATGCAGGCCTTCATCCTAGAGGTGATCGCCAAGCACGGGGAGCCGGCACGTGTGCTGTGCAATAAGGACCCCTTCACACTCAAGTCGTCCGTCTACCTGGCGCGCCTGTTCCCCAACTCCAAATTCCTGCTAATGGTGCGTGATGGCCGGGCGTCTGTGCACTCCATGATCACGCGCAAGGTCACTATCGCGGGCTTTGACCTCAGCAGCTACCGAGACTGCCTCACCAAGTGGAACAAGGCCATCGAGGTGATGTACGCACAGTGCATGGAGGTGGGCAGGGACAAGTGCCTGCCCGTGTACTATGAGCAGTTGGTGCTGCACCCCCGGCGCTCACTCAAACGCATCCTGGACTTCCTGGGCATCCCCTGGAGTGACACAGTCCTACACCACGAGGACCTCATTGGCAAGCCTGGGGGCGTCTCCTTGTCCAAGTGAGTGGGGCCCCACAGCTCCTCCCAGGCCCCAGGCGGCAGGTGGAGTCTGCCCTTCCTGAGCTGTGCTACCTTAGGCAAGTGTCTGTGCCTCTCTGAGCTTCAGCATCCTTCTGTGTGATGGGGAAAGAGTTGGGAATTGGGTCTCTCCTCCCCTGTAGCCTTTGTTGAAAAGCACAGACAGTACGTGGGGATCTTGACGCTGCAGACAGAAGGCCAGGCACCCACAGGAAGCTGCCGTCCTCGGGAACCTTTAGCATCAACACCAGTATTTGATGTTTTATTTTTTCAAGCTTAAGCTGCCCCTGATAGTCGTAGATGTGACAAGTTATTTTTAAGCACAAGCAGGGCTGGCAATATGGCTCAGCAAGAAAAGGGGCTTGCCATGCAAACTCAGTTTCTCTTGTGATGCTTGGCACCGACCACGTAGAGTACCGGTTTGGCAAGGCCATGCCGCTCATCTTCGTGGGTGGCTTGCCACGCAGCGGCACCACCCTCATACATGCCATGAGTTTGATACCCAGAGTTGATACCCAGAACCTACATAAAAGAAGAGAAGTGACTCCACAAGGTTGACCTCTGACCTCCACACAGGCACCATGGACATGTCCAAGCCATACACGTCACATGCACACACATACACACACATAATAAAAACAAGTAAACAAATTGATGAATCATGAGTAAAAGAGGAGCTAGGGAAATAGCTCAGCAGCTGTAACGTGCTCGCCGCTCACCATGCAAACATGATGGCTGAGTTCAGCATCTCTGACACCCTCGTAAAATGGTTGCCAGGGCCTGTACTGTGAGTCAAAGGGGGCGGAAGGCAGATCCTGGAGGGTCCCTGGCCAGCCTAACTGGACACAGCAAAGTTAGGGAGAGACTGCCAGAAAACAAATAGAGACGTGATAGCCAACATCAGCACCTGGAGGCCTACCCATGATAGACATGTGCGCGCACACATGCATGTGCACACGTGTGTATACAAGTGAAGGAACATGGATTCCGACCACAGCTCTGCCTCTTCACACATGCAGCTTCCATGAGGTATATAACACCCTGACTGATGAGGACAGGCTGCCCAGGGGCCAGGGATGCCCAACTGTCCCCCTGCCCCAAAGCCTGCGAGCAGGGAGCATCTCCTAACCTGACAAGACTCTTTTCTCCACAGGATCGAGCGGTCCACGGACCAGGTCATCAAACCCGTGAACTTGGAAGCTCTCTCCAAGTGGACTGGCCACATCCCTAGAGACGTGGTGAGGGATATGGCCCAGATTGCCCCCATGCTGGCCCGGCTTGGCTATGACCCGTATGCAAATCCGCCCAACTATGGGAACCCTGACCCCATTGTCATCAACAACACACACCGGGTGAGTGTGTATACACTGGAGTGTGAGCATAGGCTCTGGCAGGGTAGGGACTCTAGTCTTGGGGTCCTGACCATCATGTGGCCTGCCTGACAGAAATAATGGACAGATGCAGGTTTTCTACTTTGGCTTGGGCCAAAAGGAGTCTCAAGGCCCACAGGTGTTCTCTTACCCTGTTCCTCTCATAGCCAATCTGTTTGTGTCTCTGGTCTTACTTCACTGCATTTCCTGTTTCCCTGGCCACTCATGTTCATGTGTAATCCTGTTACACTTTCTGTCTCCTATCCCTGGCTGGCGTGCGCTTTTTCTCTCTCTCTCTCTCTCTCTGTGTGTGTGTGTGTGTGTGTGTGTGTGTGTGTGTGTGTGTGTGTGTGGTGTAGAGCCCTTTGAGTCTTGAGAGAACATACATAAAGAAAGAATGGACCACACCTACTGCCCCCTACGTTTTCATGTTGATTTCTCAGACTGGGAGCTGTTGACATCACTGTCCTCTGTGGTGAAGGTGACTCAGGGAAGTAAGTGGCTGTGACACGGGCATTTTGTAAGAGCAGCTCAGTAGCTCAGTGGTCAGGTCTGCTTGGCGTCCATCACCCAGCATCTTGAGTGGTTTGAGTAGTTGGCTTATGTCAATTAAAAATAAAAAGAGGCTTGGTGTGGAGTGGTGGTGGAGTCCTTACCCAGCCTGCACTGCACGAGCAAGGTTCCATACCTAGTAACAATAGTCTAGACTTAAACACAGAGCCCTCACAGTAACAGAAACCCAGCCCTGGCTGGGTGGCCACAGCAGTAGGAGGACACACTGGGGTTCTCCTTTTTCTGTGTGTGTGTGGGGGGGGGGGAGGGGGTAAGTGCAATTCTGTGTGTGAATGCAGTTGTGTGTTTGCGCCATGAGAACGTGTCTAAACCTCCCAGGGCAAGTCATATTCTATTGTATAGAACAGGAATTCTAGTGGATGCTGCTGTCAGATCAATCAGATCAATCAGATCAATTGTTTGAACCTTTTTTGTTTAAAATGAAACTGCCTAATTTTCTCCTAGAGAGCCAGAAACATTTTCTCCCTGGGTTTCTGGCCTTGGCAAGGGCCCTGTCTTGATCTCCATGGGGTTCAGACGTTATTGCAAAAGGACACCTCAGGGGAAATGCCATGTGGGAGCCAGTGGCCAGTGCCAGGCATAGGTACCTGAGCGCTCCGGGCAGTCTGTCTCCCTGTCCTGGGCCCTGGGCCTCAGTAGCTCTGTGATGAGACGCACATTCACGAGATTGTTCCCGTGTGGTTGGGTCCTGTGGCTGCAAGCCGCAGGTGGCTCTGACACAGGAGCTAGGCCTCACGTAGGGCGCTGCCCATACCCTTAAGGCTTCAGTCTTACCCTCTGCCTGAGCACTTTGTCTTCTCTGTCTAAGCTAGCTGGTTTTACTCGTCCTTCGGGTCTCACCCCTTAGGTGGTTGCAGCAACCCAGGGTCACTCCCAGCCACACCCCTCTGCCTCACTGCCTTCCTGGTACATCCCGGGGCTTCACAAGCCTGTGGTGGTTTATGAGTACTGTTACCTGCAAGTCATCTGTGCCCCTGTCGGGAATAAATGCTGCAGGGGAGCAAGAACTCCAGTCACCTGATTAACACTGTCCCATTGCACTCGGCAAATGTTGCTAAAGGAAGATGGGTGGGCAGATGGATGGACAGATGATAGATGGACAGACTGATGGATTTATGATGGATAGATAGAATGATGGGTAGGTGGGTGGGTTGATAGGATACATAGATGAAAGGAGGGGTGTGGGCGAGAAGTGTGTGCCTGACAGGTAGGTGGAGGGACAGATGTGTCAGTGATGACCTGGATGTCATTCTCTGCCATTTCTCCCACAGTGACACTTACGTTCTTCCCTAGGTCTTGAAAGGAGACTATAAAACGCCAGCCAATCTCAAAGGATATTTTCAGGTTAGAAAGCCAGAGTGGGGTTCTGCTTTGTTTCCCAGGCTGGGCCCCAGCTCAGAGTTGGTCCATAACTGCTCCACATTGCCCTGGGTGGATGGGAGGGTGGGTGGGTGGACGGACGGACGGACGGACGGACGGACGGACGGGTGGGTGGGTGGGTGGATGGATGGATGTGGATAGGTGGATGTGTGGATGGGTAGCTGAGTAGATGGGTGGGTGGGTGGATGGATAGATGGATGGGAAGGGCAATGGATGACACTTCCCTGTCATAAGCCTGGGTAGGACTGTGTCAGGGGTGTCTCTAAGTGACTCATCTAGTCAGGGTCAATCTCCACAGTCCTTTTCTTGAGCTCTCCTGCCCCTTACCTCTGGCTGGAAGGTGACTGTGGAGTCTGTGAGGACATTATGTTTCTAACTTAAACCCCATCTGATTAAGGTGACAGTTGACAAGCATATCCCCAGGCACACTTTTCTTCTGTGTCAGGAAATAAGAGCTACAGGATCTCAGGGTGTATGACTAAATGGCCACGAGCCATGTTTCCCTAGGCCTCCCACAGGTGGGCTTAGCATCCTGAGATTCCCCTGAGGGGCTGTCCATGCAGTATCAGTATCGGTAGAGCCTATACCATCTGACAGCATGGGCTTAGCTGTCAGCATTGTGCTCCTTTTGGGGCTAAGATGCTGTCCTGAGATGAGTCACCTTGTGTGCCCGTTTGTTTTTGCTTGTTTGATGCCGTGTGTTTGTACATATGATTACATGTTCACAAGGAGGCCAGATGCAAACATCAGGCATCTTCCTTGGTCTCCACACATGCACCCTTTCCACCTTGTATTGTGAGACAGAGCCTCTCAGTGAATCAGGCTTCACCGACTGGGCTGCACCAACTGGCCAGTGAGCCCCAGGCATCCTCCTGCCTCCCCTTCCCAGCTGTGTGCCTCCTTAACTCCTTGTCTAGGTGGTGCTGGGATCTGAACTCAGGTCCTCAGGCCTGCATGCCAAGCACTTCAGCTGAGCCGATTCCCCAGCCTATGATTCATTCATTTTAGAAAAATAAAGTGTGGGACCGGCCCATGGAAGTCACCATTTTAATGGTCAGGTTATCAGTCTCTGAGTTCAGGGACAGCGGCTTTTTGCTGTTGCCTTTTTTTGGCCCACTGTGTATATTTTTGTGCTGATTGTCCTTCCATGGCATTGGGATTCCCCTCTCTGGTGGGTGAGGTGTTGACCCTTTTGGATGACACATTGTGTTTACTGATGTGCCTAGCTTAACTGGCCCAGATGCCTTTTTTCCGTGAGTTCTGAATGTCCTATGTGGGGACCAAAAATAACAAAAGCAAAACCAAACACCAAACGTGTTCTCTTAGATCACAGCTTTAAGGATGGGGCCGGCACTAGGGTTGGAGGCCTGGGGTGTGGGACAGATGGATACAAGCAAACTATGGCCCTGTCACCTAGGAGAGCCTAGGGACACAGCTGCAGTCATCTGTGTCCTAGAAGGAAAAAGCAAACCCCCTCACCCACCACTTGGGCTTGAAGTCTTCTGTGTCCCTGCAGGTGAACCAGAACAGCACCACCCCACACCTGGGAAGTTCGTGATTTCCAGGTGAGCTTTCCCGCTTTGCCACTGAGGCGGCCAGCCCTGGCTAAAATGCCTGTCCTTTAAACCTTCTCTGGGATATGTCCACCAAGGTGGACAGACCCAGCCCCATCTCGTTTCCATGGTGACTGGCTAGGGAGCTATTTATAGCATGGAGGCTTACTCTGAACTCTGGATTGGGGGTAGGGGGAGGGGGTTAGTAGGGATCCATGCTAGACTGAAGCAAAAGGAGGCTTCTCGTGCCGGAACAGAGCTGGAAGGACCGTGGAGATAGAGACCCTGAGCCACACGGATACCTAGTACAGCCTGTCAGTCATACCCGCCCAGATAAACAGCCCCAGCGGTGACTCAGGGCAGCCAGTGTTCTCAGTAGTTATCATTGGGCTCCTCTAATAGTGCTCAGGGTATTGGGCCAAATGCCGCCCTGCACATAGGAAAGAGACACGCAGGTCCACCCCTGTAGAGAGCCCCCATGGCCTTCTGTGTCACACGGCGGGAGGCTGGCTCTGTCCCAGTGACTCTAAGTGCCTAGTGCTTATTTTGGTAAGAGGTAGGGACGGGATTTTGAGCTGGGATGTTCAGTCTCTGACTGTCAGGACTTCCTCAGTGGCTGTGCTGATGGCTTCATTCCAGAGAAGAGAACTCGGAAGCGAACCCCACCCTGTGCTGCTTCCCCCACCTCCTGGGGTCTGTTAGGATCCCAGACAACCCTACAGCCAGTGCTAACCTGATTGGCCATTTAACTGAGATGCCACATACAGGGTTTACCAGAGGGCCCCGCTTGGATTGGCCTGGGACAGGCGTATCGATCCCTCTTTCCTCTGAAACTCATTGTATTGAACACGTCGCTTTTTGGAGGGTCGGGACTGTTGATGCCAAGACTTCATGCAGTGACCCTCAGGCCTGGCTCAGGCAGGCAGGAGATCTACCGAGAAGCTGTATTCCTGCCCTCTTTTACTTTGAGATGGGAAGATGGGACCTCACTGAGCTCCCCAGTGTGGCCTTGAACTCACTCTGGAGCCTTGACAGCTCCCAGAGAAGAGGATCGTTGAGGCCAGGTTAAAATGTAGGTGAGAACCCAAGAGCCAGTTTTAGTACAGATTCTCCCCGGCCATCTGGAGTACCGCGCACTCCTAGGAACAGAGGCCCGTAGGAGGCAGAGTGGGCTGGATCTCTGTGAGTTCTAGACCAGCCTGGTTTATATATGGAGTTCTAGTACAGCCAGTGTTATGCAGCGAGACCCTGTCTCGAAAATTAAAATAAACAAGCAGAAATGCTCTCTATTCCAGCGTTGCCCTCCCTGACACCACCTCTCCCTTCTCAGTCTCTGCAGGGCTCAGACACGTGAGTCCTCGACCTGTACATGGAAGCTGGACTAACTCAAGCACATGGCTTGCTCTCAGTCATGCCAGGGCCAGCCGGGATGGAGCGTTCATACATCCCTGCCTAAGCGGGCTTGGAACCTCTGCTCCGGGGCAACACCGAGGGAGAGACTATTCGGCTTCAGAAACTTGGGGATTTTCTATTTTTTTTCTCCTTGGGAACTTTTTTTAAAAAAGAATTGAATTTGCTATCTTCCCTAATGGACAGGCTCCTTGGTGACCTCATCTCCTGGGACAAGACCTGTGACCCGTGCCTCTCCTTGACTGGACGCTGAACTCGAAGGATCTATTTAAGAGTTTAATATATGGGCTCTCCTTGCTCTAGGCCTACTCAGTTTCACAGAGAAAAGAAATTAATTATTTGAATAAAGTAGACAGGCTGCTGTCTGTGCCTTACTTCACACGAGTGTATAGGTTTCTTCTCTTCCCTCACAAGCGGGAACTGCTGGAGAACACCGCTGGGCTCCTGTCCCCCCACAGTAAAGGAAAAGGCGGGGCTCACAGCCAGAGTCCAGAAGGATCAATGTGGGGTAAGGTTTGTGAGCATGTAGGTGATTCCACAAGGATGAATGACAGCAGGGACTAGCGCTCAGACCCTCGGGTTCCATCGGAGATGAAGCAAGGAAATCATATCCACCAGTCCCTCTGAAGCACATGGCCTGAGGTTGGCTCCGCCCTCTGGGGAAGGTGTGACCTGAGGCTGGCTCCACCCTCTAGGGGGTGTGGCCTGGGGCTCCCTCTTTACATGTTTTTGCAGACCTTATAGACGCTTCTCTCAGGGAAAATGTACCAGTGCCTTGGAAGAGATCTCCCTAGGGCCGCCAAAGACCCACTTTCTTTTAGCCATGGGCCTGCTGAGTGGTCCCTAGATGCTCTATAACCAGCTGGGCTAAGAACAACTTCATAAGGGCTGAGAAGCACCAACGCCTTGCTTGACTTGTTGGGAGCCGCTGTGAGGCTTAGGGAGGCCATAGCGGGTATGGATTTTGGAGGCAGGCTGACTTTTGTGTTGCTCCAATACCTGGTATAAGCAATGGCAGATTTACGTTGGCCCATAATTACCATCATGGCAGGACGCATGTGACAGACTTCAGGTCACAGTGGGCAGTGACGCAGAGAAGGGAGTCCCGGGGCCCAGCTGGTCATCCCTTTCCTGTCTTGAGTCTGACCCCCAGCTGTGGGATGCCGCTGCCCACATTCAGCCCACATTTCTTTTAGCTCGCCCACCCGTGTCTGAAAAAGCCCCTGCAGACATCCAGAGCTCTGCTCATTCGATCTCCCAGGTGCCTCTATTATGCGATTACTAAGAAGGACCAAGGGTGGCAGGGCCATTGCTCTTGTGCAACAGCGTCTGACTCTTCCAACCAATGAAAGATAGCCAGGCCTCTGAGGTGTGTTGGTGCACACATGCTACAGAATATGCGCAGAGGTCGGAGGACAACTTGTGGGAGTCCGTTCTGTTTTACCACGTGTAGGTCCAGGGACTGAACTCAGGTAGCCAACACCTTTGCCTGTGGCTTCTGAGATTTTTTTTCTCTTTGTTCAGCGAGATCCTCAGTTTGCGGGATGTACTTCCTTCCCTGCCCTGCTGGCACCAGGCATTCCTGACCTCCGTGTATATTTGCATACACATCCTTGGAGCCTGCCCCCTGTAGCCTCCTCTGGACATTTACAGGATCAGCCAAGTGTGACTGAGAAAACTGTTGACCGCTTGGCCTGCTTCTGGTCAGTGGAGTCAGGGCGTGGTGCACCATAGTGAGCTGGAAGCCAGGCTATACAATGTGAGACCCTGTCTTGACGTTTTTTAAATCTTTTTTTTTTAAAATATTTAATTCTGTGTATGTGTTTGTGGACTCAGGCATGTGTGGGATATACACTACCGCATATGTCTTCATGTGGATGCAGGGTTTCCAAACTCGTGTCCTTCATATGCAACAGCCTGGACTACATAAGTGGGACTCCTATCCCAAATTTAAAAATTAAATTATATATATATATATAATATATATATATATGTATAAAATTGTATTTTAAAAATTTTTTATATATATATATATATATCTTGAGCTGAAATAGGGCTCAGTGATACAGTACTTACCTAGTGTGCATCAGGTCAAGCCTTTCTGGGCTGCAGAGATGACCAAGGAGATGCAATGGTTAATTTTAACTTGCCACAAACTACAGTATCGAGTCCCCACCACCACCCCACCACCACCACCACCACCACCACCATCACCACCATCTTCTGGTAGCCGTCTTGATAAAGAGAGAGACAAAAAAAATCATCTGCCTTTTGCTCTCATGGCCTCCCCCTCACCTCCATGTTGATTGACATCAGAACCAGAGTCTGGGCTTCCATTGTTGACCGAGCAGCAGCTATCCAGGAACCTTCTAGAGTGTTTGAAGCAGATGAGATTGCAGGGATAGCAGCCCTGGGGATTTGGCAGCTGCTGGGTTGTTGGGTCTCAGATGTGAGACGGCGGTTGTTATTTTAGCGTAAGCTGACTTAATAAGTTCTCTTACTGTATCTATTCATCCTGTTGGCGCCACTCCTCTGGAGAGCCCTGACTAATACAGTGAGTAAGAGGCCCGCTCTGTAAGCTCAAGGGCTGAGTTTGAATCCCTAGTCCTTACAAATCTGGGCAGGGGTGCATGTGCCTGTAGTCCTAGCCCTGGGGTGGTGGTGCTGCTGGTGACAATGACATGTGGATCTTGAGAACTTGGTGGCCAGCCAGTCCCACTGACAGTGCAAACTTCAGGCTCAGTGAGAACTTACCTCAAGGCAATAATATGGACACACGTATACACATGGTCATTCGCACCCACACATCTGTGCATGTATCACACACACACACACACACACACACACACACACATTATATAAGACACAATACATAATAAAAATACAAACCCCTCTGTCTTACTTAGGGTTTTACTGCTGCGATCAGACACCATGACCATGTCAAGTCTTATAAAGAACAACATTTAATTGGGGATGGCTTACAGGTTCACAGGTTCAGCCCATCATCATCACTAAGGCAGGCATGGTGCAGGAGGAGCTGAGAGTTTTACATCTTTGATCTAAAAACTGCTAGCAGGAGACTGGCTTCTAGGTAACTAGGATGAGGATCTTAAAGCCCACACCCACAGTGACACACCCACTTCAACAGGGCCACACCTCCTCCAACAAGGCCACACCTACTCCAACAAGGCCACGCCTCCTAATAGCGCCACTCCTTGGGCTGAGCATGTACAAACTATCACACCCTCTTCCCCCTGGGGGCTCACATCTTTGATCCCAGCACACAGGAGGCAGAGGCAGGGGATCTCTGTGAATTGATGCCAACCTTGTGTACATAGTAAGATCTAAGCCAGCCACCAGACAACAACAAAAACCTTTTCCTATATATATCCAAAGAGGAGCCCCTGCCTCCAAGGATGGACACTTGTAAGGTGCACGGAGGCTCATGGCTGAGCAGCAGAAAGCACACACCTTCCCCGTGCTTCCCGCTGGGCTTCATGCAGACAGTTTGAGCTACTATTGTGGCACCTTCAGTTCTGAGAAGCTCCATGACACTCCAGGCGGAAACTGACAGTCTTATCTTCCAGAGGCTTCCTCATTCCTAGCCAGAGTTCCCGGAGGCTTCCTGAACATCCAGTAAGTGCTCTCAACACTCCTAGCAGAGCTTCCTTACCACAGGCGGTCTAAGGTAATCAGGCTGTCCGTACTGTCCAGGCTTCCCTGAACAGATGTTTCAGAAGTGACCACACAGGTTGTTCCTTTGGCACTGCCCACTCGTTTTTGAGCTAGGTTCTCTCTCTGGTCTGGAACCGGCCAAGGAGGCTAGGCCGGCTGGTGAGCAAGCCTCAGGGATTCAGCTTTCTCTGCCTACCCGGGACCGGGATTAAACGTGTCTGCCTTCAGCTCACTCTGTAGACCAGGCTGGCCTCTATCTTCTAACTCAGAGATCTGCCTGCCTCTGTCTCCTAATAGCAGGGACTAAAGGTGTGAGCCACCACACCCGGCCTAGGTGCTCAGGCTTTGAGGCAAGGTCTTCCCCATTAAGCTGCTTCCCCAGCACATCTGTGTGCTTTAATTTTTTTCTCTAAATATTTTTATTTTTCTATGCACGGCTGTTTTGCCCACATGCATGTCTGTGGACCGCACGTGTGCCTGGTGCTCAGGGAGGCAGAAGAGGGCGTTGGATTCTCTGGAACTGGAGTTACAAACAGTTGTGAGCCACTGTGTGGGTGCTGGGAACCGAACCCAGGTCCTCTGCAAGAGAAACAAGTGCTTCTAACTGCTGGGCCCTGTCTCTGGCCCCTCCCTCACACCCATGTGTGCCTTTGAGAGTCCTGGCTTTGCAGATCTCATCAGGCAGCCCAGCTCTCTCCGTGGTGCAGGGCCTCCTGGGAGACTAAAGCTGAAACCATGCGCAGAGCATTTTAAGGGAAACCAGGTTTGCTGATCTCAGCCCATCTGGGTTTCCAATCCTGCCAAGTTCAGTACATCGTGTCTATTTTTGTAACAGACTTCAGAATAAGAACGGGACATGTGCCACGGCATAATGTCACAGTCCTAAGAAAAAGTACATGTGCTAGACTTTAAATATATCAGCTTTAAAATTGCCACCTAAGGATTGTTTCTATGGTACCAGCCTATTTAAAGTTGTAACTGAGCCAGGCTCCCCACATCCCACATGATCTTTTGAGTGGATGCAGAAACTTCACGGGGAGTGGTGGGGGGCACGGGGAGTGGTGAGGGGCACGGGGAGTGGTCAGGGCCGCGGGGAGTGGTCAGGGCTGCGGGTCCTGAGGTGGCAATGGAGATGCTTTCTGTTACCTTAGAGAAGAAAGTGGATACTAAAACTGATCTCCTGCATTCCTGGGGGTCAGACCTGGTTCTGTTCTTCAACTTGCTGCACACTCTAGGCATTTGCCCTTTTCCAGGGCCTTTGGGGGTAGGGGGGATGAACCATGAGTGTCCGAGGGCCTTGCCATACTCCTGATGGGCTTTGTTGTTTACAACCCCCATCTGAGACAGCTACAAGTGTAAGTACCTCTCTGGGAATCTAGACATGGGCCTGAATGTCCCCAAGTCTGAAGGCTAGCATTTGAACTGAGAAGTTTTGGGGTGGGGGTTGGTTTGAGACAGGGTTTTAGGCAACAGGCTGTGGTTGTCCTGGAACTTGTTCTGTAGACCAGGCTGGCCTTGAACTCAGAGATCACCTGGCTTTGCCTGCCAAGTCCTGGGATTAAATGTGTGTGACACCACCATCTGGCTTTTTGTTGTTGCTGTTGTTGTTTGTTTGTTTTTTGTTTGTTTGTTTTTTGTGTTTTGTTTTGTTTTTTGACAGGGTTTCTCTGTGTAGCCTTGGCTGTCCTGGAACTCATTCTGTAGACCAGGCTGGCCTCGAACTCAGAAATCCACCTGCCTCTGCCTCCCAAGCGCTGAGATTAAAGGCGTGCGCCACCACTGCCCGGCACCATCTGGCCTTGAACTGAGAAATCTTGATGAAAAAGGACATAGCAACAACCTTTGAGGTTGGGGGTCTTTCCAAGTACAGTGAAGTCGTTCGCTTAAGTTCCAGGGTCTTATATCCATCCTATTTCCTGTCACTTCACAGGAAGGAAGGAAGGAAGGAAGGAAGGAAGGAAGGAAAGAAGAGAGGGAGGAAGAAAGGAAGGGAAGGAGGGAGGAAGGAAGGAAGGAAAGAAGGAAACTAGCTGTGATGGCTATGGCTTTTCTCAGTTGTCAACTTGACTATATCTAGAATGAACTACAATTCAGAAATGGGGGCCTCACCTGTTAGCCCCATCTTGAGGCAGGAAGACAACATCCTTCAGTCTGGGTCTTGAGGCTGGAAGACACTCGCCTTTGGTCCAGATCTTGAGGTGGGGTGACACACACAATTTATCAGGATCAATACATAGCTTTGATCTGGGCCACACCTTCTGCTGGAGGCCTATATAGGGACAATGGAAGAAGGTATTCATTCTTCTTTGTCTGCTTGCACTCGCTTTGTGGGTACATCCAATGAAGCCCTACTTCCTCAGGATTCAGTTTATACTGCAGACCAGCTGAGACAGCCAGCCTGTGGTACTGAGCAGCTACTAGATTCTTTCCATTCAAGCTGGTCAGCATTGTTGGGTTAGTTGGACTGTAGCCTGTAAGTCATTCCAATAAATCCCATATCATATATATATATATATATATGTCATTCCAATAAATCCCATATCATATATATATATATATATATATATATATATATATATATATGTATATATACATTACATTAGCCTTGGGAGTTGAGGACATCCAGGCTTTTATATGTCTGTGAAATGTCCCCATCCTCAGAAAAGTATAAAGACAGACCACTATTTCTTCCATGTGGTTTCTGAGTCCTCTACAGGAAGCTCCTGTCATACTGTCTACCTCTGGTGCTGGAACCCTGAACTCTCTCCCTCAGAGCATCTGCCATGCTACTCTCTGTCTGTCTTTCCCTGGTGTTAATAGCTTTTATAATGAACTCATCTCTAAGCAGCGATCTGTTTCTGTGTCCCTCTTAATGCTCCCTGCAAACCCTTCAACCATATTGTTTAGTATACTGTTTGGGTCCAGCTACTAAGAACTCAGTACATTTTAAAAGGACTAGTGAATGAATGAATGAATGAATGAACGAATGAATGAATTTACCAGCCATTTCTAAATGTCCTAGTTGGCTTGAGCTGTTAACTTGATACAGTCATCTGAAAGGAAAGTTTTGATGAATTATCCAGATCAGACTGGCCTGTGGGCATATCTATTCGGAATGGTCTTGATAGTTACTGTTGGGGTCTGAAAATCCAAAACATCCTAAGTAGTCACAAGAGTCCAGCAAAGCAAGATCTTCATTTTAATAGGGAGCAAAAACGGACCAGTCAGGGACAACAGCACAGACTCCGGAGCTGGCTGCATCTTCAAACTTTCATCTAAGTAAATATTGTACTCAGACTCCTACTGCTTGATCAGGGCCACAGAACAGACCCAGGAGCTGAACTGTGACCCCACGCCAGACTGTTACAGAGCTTTGAAGGCCGAAATCCACAAACATATGTGCCAAGTTACAGTCAGAAGCATTTGTTCTCTCACAGTTAGGAGCAATCATTATGCTTTGCATTATGGGAAAAAAATTGAGGAAATCGGCTAGCCAAATGGAGAGCTACCCTAGAGCCCTGAGAACCTGAACTTCATTTCTCCTTCTGATCAAAATGGAGTCTGAAAACAAAATGGCAGTACTTAGGATAAGACTCATTTGTTTGACCCTAGCATTACTGGATGCAGGAGGACCCCGCCCACTGTGAGCAGCACCTTTGCAAGTGGTTCTGGGCTGGATAAACATGAACCAGAGCACTCAGCAAGCAGCATTCCTCCATGGTCCCTGCCTTGAGATTCTGTCCAGATTTCCCTCAACAACACCCATTAAAGAACAGAATCTGCCCCTAGGGCAGTGGCTCTCAACCTTCCTAAGGCTGGTGACCCCGACCATAAAATTGTTTTTATTACTCTTTCATAACTGTAATTTTGCCACTGCTACGAATCGTAATGTAAATATTTTTGGAGATAGAGGCTTGCTAAAGGGGTCATGACCTGGGCTGAGAACCACTGCTCGAAGTGGGGTCCTTGCTTTTGTCTCCTCCCTTAAGGGTTAATCCAGTGGGGCCAAATCAAGGATCTGCTTGAAGGCGCTCATCTTAAACTAATTACATTCCCAGACAACATTCACCCAGGTTCTGCTGTGTCTTTCTGACTCAGAAGGGTATAACTATTTCTTTTCTTCTTCCTCTCTCTCTTTCTGTCTGAGAGACATTATTATTATTTTTAGTTTTTGGTTTTTCGAGACAGGACTTCTCTGTGTAGCCCTAGCTGTCCTGGAACTCACTCTGTAGACCAGGCTGGCCTCGAACTCAGAAATCCACCTGCCTCTGCCTCCAAAGTGCTGGGATTAAAGGCATGCACCACCACTGCCCGACGAAAGTCTCATTATTTAGCCCTGTATGTCCTGGAAATCTACATCAGGTGTCACTGAGATCCAACCATCTCTGCCTCCCCCAGTGCTGGGATTAAAGGTGTGTGTCACCAGATTTCTTTTCCTTTCCCGTCTTTTCCATTTGGATTCTGGTCACAGCCACAGTGTGAGAAGGATATTTTTGTTTTTATCAAAGATGGCTAGCTTGCCTAAAGTGCAGTATTCCATAGCCTTCCCCTCCCCCCCGCCCGCCCCATCTTGTGACACTCCTGTAGTATAGGTCAAGCCCCAAATACCAGACATTTTTGAGACTTGCTCCTAAGCTTCCTCTTTGTGAGGATTATGTGCCAATCACATCAGATTGACGCTGAGTTCCTACCAATGGGGTGAGTCGCAGACAGCACCTGCGTCAGAATGGAACAAGTACCCTTATAGCTTGGGTGTGCTTGCTTGTCAGCTTGGGGTCACTGCCCTGCTGGTTTACTTTCACTTTGTTCACACGCAGGGATATTCTTTCCCAGCACAAGTATGCATTTAACTTCCCTGTCCTGGGATTCCTTGCTCATTCTCTGAAGGCCCCCTCCCTGCTTGTAGCCGACCTCCACGCTGGCTCTCTCATCTCCTCTGGGCAGCTGTGAGTTACAGCTTGCCTGTCTCCCCCCCTACCCCTCACCCCAAGCTCTCGTTTGTATCAGTTCTTAGATGCTTTCATTCATGTGACCATAAGCCCCAAGAAGGGACCCTGATCCCAACAGTATCACGTTGGCTTTGACCCACTCCCCAAGAGCCTCACTAACAGATCTTCCCAAATATTTTAGTTAGGTTTTATTGCTGTATTGTAAAGACCATACCCAAGAGCAATTTGAGAAGGAAACGATTTATTTGCTTTACAGATTACAATCCAAGGTAGATATTTTAAAAAGAACTGATGCAGGAGCCACGGAGGAACGCTGCTTATTGGCTTGCTTCCCTTAATCTTCCAGCCTTTGAGCAAGGGTGGCCCCGCCCATAATGGGATGGGTCATCCTACATCAATCATCAATCAAGCAAAGACCCCACAGTCTTGTCTAGAGGTCACCCGATGCAAGCATTGAAGGGTCCTTTTCCTAGATAACTCTAGTGTGTGTCAAGCTGACAGGGAAAAATAAAAATAAATCCAGCCAACAACAAAACCCACCACGACACAGCCTTTTAGTGTACTAGAGAAAACTAACCTTTCTCAGAACCAAAGATCAGGCTATGTGTAGTTTTGTAAGATGTGTCAAGTGTAAGATGAAAGATGCCCCTTCTTGTGGGCCAGAGGTGGCGCACGCCTTTAATCCCAGAACTCGAGAGGCAGAGGCAGGCAGATCTCCGAGTTCGAGGCCAGCCTGGTCTACAGAGTGAGTTCCAGGACAGGAACACAGAGAAACCCTGTCTTGAAAAAACAAAACCAAACCAAACCACCAAAAAAAAACAAAAAAAACAAAAAAAAACAAACAAACCAAAAAACACCCAACTCCCTTCTTTCCCAGCAACAGAGAAATAACTAGAGGAGAGAGGAAAACAATAAAACTACTTCCTCCTGGAGAGAACGCCCGGGCACGTCTCCCGCTATTCATCCCTTAACTGTTTTAGGCCCACGCTGGCTTATCCTTACAGAGCAAAAGAAAAAACGGATTTATTACAGCCTGTCCACAGCTGCCAAGAGATCAGTACTTAGTTTCCTCAGCCTTTCCTGTTTACAGAGTTACAGAAAAGATAAAGCAAACGCCAGGGAGCCAGCATGCCGACAATTCCGCGAGGACCTCCCTCAGCCAAACGCTGCCTCTGGGGTTAGGCTCTTAGCCTTTCCTCCTCGCGACATGGGGTCCTGAGGACATTTTAATCACTCAGAGTCCCCGTGACGCTGGCTCAGACGGGCTGGGCGCGGCGGCTTTATCCGGGGGTGGCTTTCTTGGCGTAACGCCTTCTCCGCCTTTGACAAACGAAGACGCCAGTGGCTGACGATCGCTTGCCCTGGAACCAGACCGCCACACGCCTTCAGTTCCGATGGGAACCGGAAGCAACGCGAGGCGGGATCACCAGCTCTTCCGGTACGCAGACACACCCCCCTCTGGCGTTAAGTCGCTGCCGGGGCAACAGCGCGCCGGTTCCGCCGCCGCGTGACGCACTTCCTGTGCGCCGGCAGGTTTACATCCGGGTTTGGGCTGGCTGGTCTCTCGCAGTCTCTGGGACCCTGGACGAGGACTGTGTGGCTCACGGGTGCTGAGCGAGGTAAGCAGGCGGCGGGGTGGCGTCCGGAGAGCGTGGGCTGAGGCTCCGCGGCGGCGGCCCCGCGGTCTCCCTGCGCCTGGGTCTCCAGCCCGGCCCGCTGCGGGACGGGACCTGGAGGGTCCTGACGCTGACACTGAATAACCAGCCCCGAGCGCTTGTGAGCCGAGCGTCTCCTAAGCACTGTGGGATTTTTATTATCCCCTGTTCTGGGGAGATGGCGGTATTGTATTCCCGTGGGCCCGGCGCTTTCTGCTCCTTTAAGAACTTTGCTCGCAACGTGCAAAGCTGAGGTTGGAACCTGTTCAGGTTAACATTGTGCATAGTGAGGAGAAGGTGTAGGGAGATCCCGCTGCCAGTCACTGGTGCACCTGAACACGATGGTGTCACATAGTGAGGACGTTACTGCTGCACCGTATCGGGACCTTTGTATGTAATACCCACACACAGGTGTTCATAGAGGCGTGATTTAAACTCAGGCTGTGGTGTTAAGTGTTCCTGATTTTCACAGTCGTTTCGAAGGGTTCACTTCTCAATCCTGACTGGTAATGAAGGTGAAATTGGAACCCGATCATGGGATGAAATAGAAGATGCTTTTTTTCCTCTTCCTTTTTTTTTTTTTTTCTTCTTCTCTTTGACCCTATGTTTTCTGTTTTTTTCGACACAGAATTTCTCTGTGTTACAGCCAACCCTGGCTGTCCTGGAACTTGCTTTGTAGACCAGGCTGGCTTTGAACTCAGGTCTGCCTGTCTCTGCCTCCCTACTGCTAGAATCAAAGATGTGCATCAGTATGCCTGGTGGGGATGCTGTTTCTTGAGCACCTACTGGGAGTTCAGCTTTTGTTGTTGTTTTTTCTGTTTTGAGACCACGCTGGCCGGGCAGTGGTGGTGCACGCCTTTAATCCCAGCACTTGGGAAGCAGAGGCAGGAGGATTTCTGAGTTCGAGGCCAGCCTGGTTTACAGAGTGAGTTCCAGGACAGCCAGGGCTACACAGAGAAACCCTGTCTCGAAAACAAAAAACAAACAAACAAACAAACAAAAAGAGACCAGGCTGGCTTTGAACATACAGAGATGGACCTCTCTCTCTGCCTTCAAAGTGCTGGGAGGCTTTGTTTTTCTAAGGTATCATCTTTAATCAGTCCTTACAAGCTACTTCTGGAATTGAATGAATGCAGTTTTTTGTTGTTGTTGTTAGGGTTTTTTTTGTTTTGTTTTTTTCGAGATAGAGTTTCTCTGTATAGTCCTGGCTGTCCTGGAACTCACTCTGTAGACCAGGCTGGCCTCGAACTCAGAAATCCACCTGCCTCTGATGAATGCAGTTATGAGAGAGAGCTGAGTAGATACCTGGGTAGAACAATTTTTTTTTTCCACACTCTCCAGGTGTGACTGAAAAGTGGCATTCATAAAGACTGCAACCTTTGAGTACCCAAGAAGCCGTTCAGATTTGGGAAGGGAACCTTCAGTCTCGTGAAACAGTATTTCAGAACAATGCTCTGAAGTTTCCCTGGACCTGCGAATTGGCTAGATACAACTTTCCTGGAGAAACAAAAAGACTGGGTTCCAACCCAGTTTCTGAGGTAATAACACATAGAGCTGTTGGCTTCATTTCTGTGGCATGTGTGCCTGCCTGTCTGCGGCCCGGCCCCACACTTGTGTGATGTTTGACTCTGACAAGGCAGTGTGTGTTAGACCCATGTGGATGGTGGGTCATTTTGTCCTATGTTTAATGGCTGCTTTACTGGGTCGTGTCTTGAGGCTGATGGAGCTTCTGCTGGACTCAGGTTCTCACAGTGCTGTTCTTGTCTCCTATCCTCTAGTGACTGGCCATGTCTCTGTCCCACTTATACCGGGATGGGGAAGGTCACCTTGATGATGACGATGATGAGCGTGAGAACTTTGAGATCACCGACTGGGATCTCCAGAATGAGTTCAACCCCAACCGGCAGCGCCATTGGCAGACAAAGGAGGAGGCCACCTACGGTGTGTGGGCTGAGCGTGACTCGGATGAGGAGAGGCCCAGTTTTGGAGGCAAAAGGTACTGTCTACTGGGCTGCATGCCCTGGCTCTGGAGGATGAGGAAGGCACCCCAGAAGAGTTTTCTACCTTTATCAAGTCCAGATGCTACAGCATCTTGCTATGTGTTGTTGAGCTGGGTGGCAGTCCTCAGCAGTTACTGTGTGATGGGAGCAGGACTATGTATGGAGAGAGAAGTGCTGACCCACCCCAGGCATGGCAGCCATGGGCTCATACTGTGTCAGGGATCACTCACAGGGCACTAGAGAATAGGAAGGTCAGGAAAGGGTGCTTTGGAGAAGACACTGTTGGCTCAAATGAAGGTAGAAAAGTGAGTAGGTCCACAGGGGAGTGTAGTACAGCCTAGGCTACATAGTAAGATGCGGTCTCACAAGACAAGAAAAAAAAAGCACGTGCCTCCCACCTGACTATACTCAGAATTTTTTGATTAATTTTAGGATTTTTATCTGAGTTGTTCTGAGTTTTATACTTGAAATAGTATCTAAAACAAATATTGTGTGTGTGTGTTTTACAGGTATCCTGGATGAGTGCTGTACCACTCTAATACAAACACTAAGCTAAAACAATCTTTTCAGTTGTAAAAGGGGGTCCAGTTTGAAGGCTCAGAGGTGCCGTGTTTGCCGTGCCTAGCTAGCTGAGTTCAGTCACCAGATTCCTACATGAAAGGTGTCAGGGACGAGCCACTTTACAAACTGCCCATACACTGTGATAATGGCATTTCCGAAAGTGTCAAAGGGAAGTAAGATTATTACATCCTAATTTGAATTTGTAATCCACTGTACCGACAGTGGCAGGTCTCAGCTACAGGTTTGAATTGAGCAGACACCGTGAGTGTTAAATGTGGGCTGGAAGAGGACTCAGTGGCAAGTAAGAGTGGACATTGCTCTTGCAGACCTGAGTGAGGCTCCCAGCCAGTGCCCAGTCCGGCAGCTCAGTCTCATGTGCTCATTTCACAGACAGTTACAGCATTTTAAACAATGTTAAATGTAAGCTGATTGGAGGTCAGGTCTGAGTCTCTTTTGGCATTTGGACATAAATCAGCATATTACTGCTTTAAAGTGGATTCCATGAGGGCCTCTGTCTCTCTCTAAGGAATTCTCTTGTGAGCAGCTTCTAGGATAGCGTGCTTCAGAAGTGTTCTTTACGGACTTGGAGGCTCTGTGTCTGTCTGTAGGGCCCGAGACTATTCTGCACCCGTCAACTTCATCAGTGCGGGGCTCAAGAAAGGGGCAGCCGAGGAAGCAGACTCAGAGGACTCTGATGCCGAAGAGAAGCCTGTGAAGCAGGAAGACTTTCCGAAGGATTTAGGACCAAAGAAGCTAAAAACGGTAGGTCCCGCAGGATAGTCTCCATGTGGCACCCTTTGGAGGTCACCAGTGCAGTGGCTTCCTCACAGGGAGCAGCCTAGTGAGCACCTGTGTGTGTGCTGCCCTGCAGTTTCTGTCCTCCTTCCTCAGTGTCACTGATGTGGTTTTGGTCCAAATGCCGCTGTTCGTAATGCAGTGCAGCTGTATGCTTGAGCTCGCTCCGATCTGTTTTTCTCTCTCACCCAAACTCATCTTGCCTTCTTTACAGGGTGGCAACTTTAAGCCCAGCCAGAAAGGCTTTGCAGGAGGAACCAAGTCCTTTATGGACTTCGGCAGCTGGGAGAGACACACAAAAGGGATCGGGCAGAAGCTGCTGCAGAAGATGGGCTACGTCCCTGGGCGGGGCCTGGGGAAGAACGCCCAGGGTGAGTGTGGCGGAGGGAGGCACGGGAGGCTCACCTTATCTGCCTCTTCCCTGTAGGAAGCTCAGCAAGCATGGATGATGCTCTTGGTTAGCGCACAGGCCATGAGAAGGACACTTAGGCTCAAAACCAGACAAGAGTAGCTGTTAACCCCGCAGCTGGCTTTGGCAGCATGGGCCACTCGCGCTCCCCGGATGCTTGGCTTTCTCAGAACTCAGTTTCAGTAAAGTAATTGGTTAAGTCAGAAGTAAAGTGCTAGGGTCTAAAGTAGCTGCAAACACATGGCTGCTTTAACCTGGCCCATGTCTCTGAAGAAGTAACTGCTGATATTTTAAACTCTGACAGTCTCGCCTAGAACTCTAGATTTTGCCTGGCAGTAGTTTGGCCTCTTCACAGCTGCCTTTGCGGCAGAGTGTGCTCTTGTAAGCAGTGTCCTCAGCCTCCTGGTCCTGCCACCTGCCCTGCTGCGATCACTGTGTGAGCCTGCCTGGGCTGTTAGGCCAGTTTTGTAGTCCCTGCTTCTATGAATGATCTTCTTAGTCTGTAGTTCAGCGTCAAGCCGGCCAGTGCCCAGCATCTGTAATTCAGTGTCAGGCTGGCCAGTGCCCAGCACGGCACAGCACAGCTGCTTTTGCCAGCTAAAGACACACCTGTGCTGCTGGCTGACCAGTACCTACGTTCCCCTCCCAGCCCCATTGAGAAACAGCCCTTGCACACACAGCTCACCACCTTGGCTCAGAGGCACAAGGAGCAAGCACTTAGCCTTTTTTTTAGCATGAACTGGGTCCAGTCAGAAGTATCCTCTGTAATGCACACCCCAAGGCCTCCCGCATTTGTCTCAGGTCGTGCCGGGCATCGTGCTGGGAAGAGCACGGCAGAGCATCCCTAAGGTTTCAGTAGTGCTGAGTGAGGAAGTGGAAGGAAAACCCGGAGAGGGGAGGAATCCCTGTGAAAATGCTGTTCCTGTTTACTTCCAGGGCTTAGCCATATTACAGGTTAGCTGTGAGCAATGTGAGCCCCTCACCAGCCCACAGCTGGCCTTCAGCCAGTCAGCATCCCGGGTTACTGTGTCTGTGTTGGCCAGTGCAGTGAGGCTGAATCCTCAGAAGTGGTTTCAGTTGTTGAGTCTCAGGTTGGCGCACTGTGGTGTGGAGCAGGCAGTGCTCTCTTCCTGGTGTCCACATCGGTGGCCACGACCTGAAAAGTCTCTCGTCTTTCTCCTGCCCTTGTTCAGGTATCATCAACCCCATTGAAGCCAAACAGAGAAAAGGCAAGGGAGCTGTGGGGGCCTACGGCTCAGAGAGGACCACCCAGTCTCTGCAGGACTTCCCCGTGGTCGACTCAGAAGAGGAGGCTGAAGAGGTAATGAGAGGGTGGGTGTGGGTGGCGCATGGCCTGGACCATTTCATGCAGCTGCTACGCGTGGGCTGCACATGCTGATGGCCTCTGCGTGTCCCCTTACCCACTTATGTGGTAGGCCCTGCTGGCATCCTTGCTCACCTGATGCCATAATGGTATCTTGGGCTTAGGTGTGCACTTGGGCAGCTGTGAGACAGTGACAGGGAGGGGATGGAGACACTCGGGTGCAGGCACTCTGACTGCAGGGTAGTGACAGGGAGGGGACTGAGGCACTCGGGTGCAGGCACTTTGACTTCAGGGTAGTGACAAGGAAGGGACTGAGGCACTCGGGTACATGCACTCTGACTGCAGGGTAGTGACAGGGTGGGGACTGAGGGATTTGGGTGCATGTACTCTGATTGCACGGTAGGCTCTGTCAGCTCAGAGATCCTGGGAGAGCAGGTGCCATGATTCCTGAACAGAAAAGAAATGACAGGTTAGGTCAGCCTGAGAGTAAAATGGCAGCCACAGGCGTGACCTGTAGGGCGGGCGCGTCCTCACGCACTATCCTCTGCTCACCATTCTTGTGGAGCTCTGCCGGTGGGGCCAGTGTTTTCTGATCCTCAGTGCGAGAGTCAGCGGACGACCAGCAGAACCTCTCCCTTCCCAAAGCCTCTGCCTTTAGCATCCAACTGTGTTATGCACAGCTGTTGGCGAGCGGTACTTGGTGGCTGCTGGCATGCTAAAGGCCTTGGCCCTGGCTGCTGTAGAACAGGCCCCTCCTGTTTTCACTGACTGCATCCCTCTGCCTCAGGAATTTCAGAAGGAGCTGAGCCAGTGGAGGAAAGACCCCAGCGGGGGCAAGAAGAAGCCAAAGTACTCTTACAAGACTGTGGAGGAGCTGAGGGCCAAAGGCAGGGTCGGCAGGAAGCTCACAGCACCTCAGAAGGAGCTGTCTCAGGTCAAGGTAGGAGGGCCATCCCAGTCCATGCTCTGAGGTCTTTGTCTGATAAGTAGGTTATTGGTGTGTGTGCGTTGACTGTGTGTCTGTGTCTGTGTAAGCATGTATGGGGGCGTGTGTGTGTGTGTGTGAACGTGTGGGTGTGCTTATGTCCAGTGAATTCAATAACATTTTTAACATAAATATTCTGTGAGCAGTGAGCATGGCAGGTGCCAGGCCCTGGCTTCCCATGCTCCACACCGCCCCATGCTGACTGTTTGTGTAAGCATAGCTGCCAACTCTGGAGCCTCTGTGCAGCCTACAGCTTCCTTTGGGTTAGGCATAGCTTCATTTGTAGGTAAATTTTGCTCTATTTGAGACCGGGGTTTCTGGGAGTGCAGTAAGCAGCTTGGGAAGGCCTGCTGATGGGTCAGGAGCGAGACCTCTCTCTCCTTTAAGGACTTGTGACATCTGGTTCTGACTGGCCCACAGGTGTCAAGGCCTGTCATAGTTGTGCATGAGGTGGGGTAGCTGGGATGTTGGGGAAGGCCACCTGCTCTATGATGGACACATGGTGGTGTTATCGCTTTCCATGTAGCTAGTCAGCAGTGGTGGCGTCCGCCTGTGACTGGTTAGTGTGAGATGGTGTGGGTCTGTCCAGAGCGTAGAGCTCTTGACTTGTTCTGTGTCACCTCTCCCTGCTCAGTGATGCTAACAGTGGTCACCTGACTGCCTCCTAGGTGATCGATATGACAGGCCGGGAGCAGAAGGTGTACTACAGCTACAGTCAGATCAGCCACAAGCACAGTGTGCCGGACGATGGCGTGCCGTTGCTGTCCCAGCTGCCGCCCACGGCCGGCAAGGAAGCCAAGGTGGCCGGCTTTGCGCTGCCTGAGCTGGAGCACAACTTGCAGCTGCTCATTGAGCGCACAGAGCAGGAGATCATCCAGAGTGACCGGCAGCTGCAGTATGAGCGGGACATGGTGGTCAGCCTGTCGCACGAGCTTGAGAAGACGGCCGAGGTCCTCGCACACGAGGAGCGAGCCATCTCCAACCTCAGCAAGGTGCTGGCCCTGGTGGAGGAGTGTGAGCGCCGCATGCAGCCCCACGGCGCCGACCCCCTCACGCTGGATGAGTGTGCGCGCATCTTCGAGATGCTGCAGGACAAGTACTACGAGGAATACCGCCTGGCGGACCGCGCAGACCTGGCTGTGGCCATTGTCTACCCGCTCGTGAAGGACTACTTCAAGGATTGGCACCCCCTCGAGGTGAGCTAGGGTGCAGCCTGCTCTTGGGCTGGGGCGTGGTTCCTGCGGTGGGAAGGCTGACACTGCTGCGCTCTGCAGGACAGCAGCTATGGCACCCAGATCATCTCCAAGTGGAAGAGCCTCCTGGAGAACGACCAGCTGCTGTCTCACAACAGCCAGGACCTGTCCTCAGACGCCTTCCACAGGTACAGGCCCCACCCCAGGGTACAGCCTCATCTCCTCAAGGAGCAGAATTGTGCTAAAGGCTGGGTGACAGCCATTCACCCTGTGGACCCTGCTCCGCCCTGGCGCTGCTCTGGTCTGGGGCTTGGAGACCCATGTGTCTTTTGAGTGTCTGGAGTGTCCAGGAGCTGGGCCCACCCTGACCATGAGCAACTTTCACCCAGTCTGGAAAAGGCAGTGCAGGGGATAGTGAGAACCAAGAGTGCACCAGGTGTAGAGAGGACAGGTGTCTCAGGAGGGGACATTCAAGCTGTGACCTCGGGTGTGAGCAGTGCTGTGAACTGAAGCCCTTGTTGGGAAAGCAGCTGATGGGCCTGTAGCTGCACTGAGGAGCCCAAGGCCGAGAGCCAGGACGTCACAGGGGCCTGTGGGCACTGCCTTGAGATCTCCTGTGGGGGTCTGTGGGCTGGCATACTGTGAGCACTGTGAAGCCAGCAGTGTGGCTGACCAGCTTTGCCTCTCACAGGCTCATGTGGGAGGTCTGGATGCCTTTTGTTCGGAATGTTGTCGTCCAGTGGCAGCCGAGGAATTGTGAGCCGATGGTGGACTTCCTGGACAGCTGGGCACACATCATCCCTGTGTGGATTCTGGACAATATCCTGGACCAGCTCATCTTCCCTAAGCTGCAGAAGGAGGTAGGACAGAGCTCCGACAGTGTCTCTTACCTGTGCACAAGAGCCCTGAGGTAGAAGGACTGTCAGCATGGCTGGTGGCCTGCAGTGTTAGTTCTAGCCTTCTCCATAGTACCCCCTTCCCTACCTCCCTCGAGTGGGAGTTGCCTTTCTTGGTGCTTTTATTGAAGCTAAGCCGTGCTGAGGTGTGAGTTGGTGGCATGAGTGTTTGATTTTCTTCTGTGGGGGGACCTAGAGTACAGAGCACCTACTGTTTACCTCCACAGTGGGTCTCGTCCTCCGTACACACTGACGACTGTGGCCCTTGGTCAGGACACACAGGCCTCTCTCTAAGGACAGCACTGCTGTGTCATGAACTGTCCATGGGCTGCAATGCTCACCCCGCTCACCCTGCAGGTGGACAACTGGAACCCCCTGACAGACACCGTTCCCATCCACTCGTGGATCCACCCGTGGCTGCCGCTCATGCAGGCCCGCCTGGAGCCGCTCTACTCTCCTGTCCGCAGCAAACTGTCCAGCGCACTGCAGAAGTGGCATCCCAGCGACGCCTCAGCCAAGCTCATCCTGCAGCCCTGGAAAGAGGTCCTCACCCCTGGGTCCTGGGAGGCCTTCATGCTCCGGAACATCGTGCCCAAGCTGGGTAAGGACAGGGACTTGTGGGTGAGTGCAGCTTACTCAGTGTCCACCACAGGTACCACTTAGGGCAGAGGTGGGCGGGACTGGAACCAGGGCCTTGCTGCTGTTCCTTCACAGCTTGACCAAGGTCTGAGTGCTGACTCTGGCTCTCTGTGCCTAGTGGTTTTCCTTCAGGGCTGCCTGGATGTCAGAACCAGAGAGCTTCTGGCCTCTTTTTTTTTTTAAAATATTAATGTACGTGAGAACACTGTTGCTGTCTTCAGACACACTAGAAGAGGGCATCAGATCCCATACAGATGTTGTGAGCCACCATGTGGTTGCTGGGAATTGAACTCAGGTCCTCTGGAAGAGCATTCAGTGCTCCTAACTGCTGAGCCATCTCTCCAGCCCCAGCAGTGGCCTCTTAAGTGCCTGTGAATCATGGGAATTCACTGTGCGTAGAATGGAGGGGCAGACCGGAGACTGAAGACTTTGCCCTGCCGTCTCTTGCAGGCATGTGCCTGGGGGAACTCGTTATCAACCCCCACCAGCAGCATATGGACGCCTTCTACTGGGTGATGGACTGGGAGGGAATGATCTCCGTCTCCAGCCTGGTGGGCTTGCTGGAGAAGCATTTCTTCCCCAAGTGGCTTCAGGTGAGCGGTGTGGTCCTGCAGGGATGTGGGGTGGAGGTGCTATGTAGAGATCAGGGCTTTTGTACACCGAGGCCACAGGCTGGCTCCAGATTTTACTGGTCACTGCTACATGGTCCAACGTGTAGCCATTAGCTCAGTGTCCTGTGTCCTTTGGCAGGTGCTGTGCTCCTGGCTCAGTAACAGTCCCAATTATGAAGAGATCACCAAGTGGTACCTGGGCTGGAAGTCCATGTTCTCAGACCAGGTGCTGGCACACCCTTCTGTCAAAGACAAGTTTAATGAAGCACTCGACATCATGAACAGGGCTGTGTCCTCCAATGTTGGTGAGTAGACGTCTAAGTCAGGGTTTCATTGCTGTGATTGACACCAGGACCAAGGCAATAAGGTTCAGTCCTTTATCAAGGGGGAGCACGGCAGTGTCTAGGTAGGTGTGGCGAGGGAGGAGCTGAGAGTTCTACCTCTTGTTCTGAAGGCAAACAGGAGCTTTCTCAGGCATTAGGAGGAAGGTCTTACAGCCCATGCCCACAGTGACACACTTCCTCCAAGGCCACACCTCCCAATAGTGCCACTCCTGGGCCAAGCATATTCAAACCACAGTAGTAGGGTTCCTGTTGGGGATGTCCTGGGCCTGTTTCCTAAATATGACATTGACTTTTTTTTTTTTTTTTTGTCCTTTGGGAGGCCACCTTAAGTGTCAGTTCGCTCTCTAGACACTGTCCAGTGGACTTAGCTATTTATGCTGTCTTGCGACAGGCTAACAGGAGCCGAGTCTGGCTCCAGGGAGCCTTCCCACACTGCTGTGCAGAAAGCACTGGATAGTTGCTCCCCTCTCCAATGCTCTGTGCCTTGAAACAGTATTAGTGCCTTCGTCACAGGCTACTCGAGGGCTAAGCTCATGCCTACGGCGATTGGCCGCTGGTCCTTGTGAATCACTGTGCACTGCTGAGGCCCAGGGCGGCTGCGTCATGCAGTCGTAGCAGAAGCCAAGGCTGCTGTCACTTAGCTCGATGCACAGCACGGGCCTAAGGCCGGGCTTAGGGAGGGGAACTGCTGTCTCTTGTACCTGTCCCCACCTCACCTCACCCCAGCCCATGTTCCCAGCATTGCTTCCCCTGCACCCCTCACAGATTTGCATTTGGGTCACACTGTGATCCTTCAGTCACCACTCTCTAGCTCCCCAAATGTATTTTCCATTTAAAGTTTCACAAGTGCAGTGCCATGGACGGAAGGGTCTCAGATCCCTGGACCTACCTGGAGTTAGAGTTGTGGGCCATCTCAAGTGGGAGCTAGGAATCAAACTGGATTCTGCAAACAATACATACTCCTTACCAGTGAGCCCCATTTTCTTTTCTACAGAGGGGCCTCTGTAGCAAGGGATAGTAGAATGAGTGTAGGCCAACGTAGACTACAAGGTGACCTCATAAATGGTGACTTTGGTGGGGGGGGAGCACATTTGTGGGCTCAGCCCTTATCCACATCTCATGATACTGAGAGAATCACGTCTGGTATCTTTCTCAGGTGCCTACATGCAGCCAGGCGCGAGGGAGAATATTGCCTACCTCACCCACACAGAGCGCAGGAAGGACTTCCAGTACGAGGCCATGCAGGAGCGCCGGGAGGCTGAGAACATGGCCCAGAGGGGCATCGGTGTAGCTGCCAGCTCTGTGCCCATGAACTTTAAGGACCTCATTGAGACCAAGGCAGAGGAGCACAACATTGTGTTCATGCCCGTCATCGGCAAGCGGCACGAGGGCAAGCAGCTGTACACCTTCGGCCGCATCGTCATCTACATTGACCGGGGGGTGGTGTTCGTGCAGGGTGAGAAGACTTGGGTGCCCACCTCCCTGCAGAGCCTCATCGACATGGCCAAGTAGACATCGGCCACACCAGGCAGGTGTGAATAAACAGCACTGTAAAGCAAGCTCAGAAACAATGTCTATTTGGGAGATCAGGCCACCAGGGCAGGATGTGACTCAGTGTCCCCAGTCGGGCTGTATTCCTGGCCTGGCAAAGGATCTGGTGTGGCGTGCACCGTGGGTGGAGAGAACTGTCCTACTTCAGCTGAGCGGTCTGTGGGTCTCCTGATGATCTCCAGGTCCTCGCAGTTCTGGTAGTCAGGCTCTTCCCGGGATGCCCACAGGTCCCCAGGCAATCCTCCCAGCTTCAGTAGTGGGAACCAGTGAACAGACATGTCGTTAAAGGTGTCGGTGTACTGGGGAGTCTGAGGCAGTGGGACCTCCTCCAGGCCATTCAGAATCTGAGCGGAGAGGTCCAGACACAGGCATTAGTTATGCCCCACTCTCCGTGCCCCTGGCTGGCCCCCCTGTCCTTTTGAGAAACAGGAAATGGGGATTTGTATTCCAGTGCTGTTCAGTCCCACAGGCAATGGGAATGCGGGGCTCACCCTGAGGATGAAGGGCAGTGTGGCTTTGCACACCCCCCATCCCCCACCCCCCGACCCGACTATGCTGTCAGATACCTTTGCAATGTAGGGATAATTTTCCTGCAGAATCCTCGCCAACAACCTGCAAATAAAAACATATACACAATTCGGAAGGATATAGGTGTTTGCTTTCTTTTTCAACTTAAGACAGGTAAAAACAAGGTGAGTTCAGAAACGGTTGAGGGATATGCAGGAGGGCAGCACAGGCGGGCACTGTGAAGCAGATCGGGCGTGTCTGCGCACTTAAAGCATGGCTGCCCACACACCTCTGCCCTCAGAAGAGGGATGTCTGTAGATTCCTTCAGTGCTTTAAGCTGGACCCTTAAACCTTTTACCCAGTTCCTCGCGGGGAAGATGGGTCTGGCATTGCTGATGGCTCACCGTTCCTCGAGGCCTCGGAAACTGTTCCCGATGATGACCACCCTGGACAGGGCGTCTGCAGACCAGTTGCTCCACAGCAGGTTGTTGTACAGAGCTGTCCCACAGTGCGGCATGTAGAAGACAGTGGGCTGGCCCTGGACATTGCGCTTGCCTTCCTGTGGAATCAGCAGAACGTGTGCTAAGGAGCGGAGGGCAGAGCCCAGCTCTTCGGTGGCAGGGCTGCATCACGAAGGTTAAGTAAGTTGGATGTCTCTATGGGACTCAAGGACTCCTGTCCAGAAGGAACCCATGCTGACTAAAGGAAGGTGATGACTGTGCCCATGTCCTATATTCCAGGTCTTCCAGGCACCCTGCATCACTGCAGCTCCTTACCACAGTGGGGACACAGTCACCTAATGGCTGTCTGGCCATGCCCCCTCTGTGTGCGTCTCTCCCTGCAGTTTCTGTCAGGCATGAAGCCATGTTGGTGTCCTATTGCTGCCTCCACAGGAGCTGCCTGTGGTCTCGGACACAGCCTTCTGATGGCTCTCAGTGCACAGGCCAACCTTGCTGCTGTGCTTGGTCTCTATAGGTTATAGGTGACCTCAGGCCTCAACTATTTGCTCTTCTCTGCACAGAGCCAGCACTCAAAGGCTGGTCTGAGGCGACTGTTTTAGGGTCTCACTATTGCTCAAAGCAGCAGGATTATGAGGCTGAGACTATCCTGGGCCACAGAGACCCTACAAAGGGGTGGAGGGTAAAGGTGCTTGCCACCTAACCAAGCCAGTCCAACCTGAGTGATTCCTGGAACTCATACAGAACAAGATAGGACCCATCAGGTTCTATCCATGTATGTGTTTCTGCTAGTTCTTTATGTGTTTTCCATATGCATGCCTGATGCCTGCAGGGGCCAGAAGAGGGCATCAGGTCTTCTGGAGCTAGAGTTAGAAGTGACTGTGAGCCTTAGAACATGGGAACCTTCCACTGAAAGAGCAGTCAGTGCTTTTAACAGCTGAGCCATCTCTCCAGGCTCTGGACTCAAGGGTTTTGCAAGCCTAACACATTACTTCATGCTGCTGATTCAAGTTTTCACAGTATGACAGTCCAAAATGGGGGTGATACTGGGCTCTAGGAAGGCCAGCATGCCAGGGCCAGTGGGAAAGCCTGTCCACTAGCAGTGGCAGGTGGTCTGTCTAGAGGAGATGAAAGCACCTACCTCATTCTCACCGAGGACAGTCACACCGAGAGAGGTGAGAACTGAAACTTCAGTCTGAGTGAACAGAGGGTCATAGACGCAGCACTGGCTTCTGGGGATCTGGAAGGGATGAGGGATACTTCAGCTCCAGGCACACATGCACCATGTGCCAGGGGTGGGAGAGGAAGGTAAGCTCACCTGGCACTTCTCCAGAAAGAGAAGCATAAAAGCAAGCTGGATCCGAGCAGTGGGGCAGGAGGCAAAGGCCCCAAGACCGTAGCACACACACTTCACACCGGAAGGGCTTGAGGCCAGGGGCTCCCCCGACCCACCAGGCGATGAGCCAAGGCACAGCCTTCCAAGGGCCTCCGTCAGGGGTTGAAGTTGCTCCAGCTGTTTCCTAAGACACTCGGTGATGGTTTCTGAAAGACCATTTCCCCAAATGTGGTTGCACTGATCCCTGGAGCCAGGGCTCTGAAAGAAACCCAACAACCCTCCACACCCAGACAGAAGCTGCCCCAGATCTGTGTCCATGCCACTAGAGGTGGGGTCCTGAATTCTACATCCCTGAGCCTAAAACTGCGTTAAAAGGTTTTCATTTAAAGCCGTATGTCTGAGGTGTCTGTGCTCTCGGATGCTGATGGCCTCGATAAAGGCGACTGAATGGCTACATTCAAAACCACGGCCCACATCACCTCCTGACCTTCCTGTTAGGTTGCCATCCTAAACAAAAGAAGCTATTCGTCCCAGCACTAAGGAAGCTGTTTTTGTTCGCTGACATGTCAAAGCCATCTTTGAACAGATACTCCAGGTGAGGACAGGCTGATGCAGAAACTGTAAGTCCTTGCTGGGAAGAGAACCCTTAAAACCTTTTTGGATGGTAGCTCAACTCTGGGGACTGCATCCTACACCTGTGAGGCTCATCTGATTAAAACAGGAGCCTGTGATATGGTGTGAACACAACTTGTCCGTCCCTAAGGATCAAGCTGAACAAACTCTATCTAGAACATATCTGCAAGGGGGAAGGTCTACACTAGAAAGGAAAAAGTGGGATCTGAATACCATCTAGCCGTCTTGGTGACTAATAGCACACACTGCCTTCTGTATGAGAGCCAAGCACCTCTCACCTTACTTCATGCTCACGACGACACTGTAGGACATATACACCTCCACCTCCACTGCAGTGGTCAGTGCCACAGACACAGTTCTGAGGAAGTCAGCATCAGAACCCACCACAAGCAAGGCTGTGAAGCAGACTGTCCTTGGATGGAGAGTGCCCTTTGCCCACCTTCAGGCAGAGGCCCCCCTTCCACTCCCACACCTCCCCTACTCACCCAGTGCCGAACTGCAGAAATCAGAGATCCGCAGGTCCTCCCTGTTGAGAAGACATGGCTTGCTCATTTCCCTTCTCTTTGAGCCATCTTAGTCCTGACCATGAGCCAGATGCATGGGGGATGGCGGACCCTCCGATGTACAGTCAGCCCTGACTGAATGACATTCCCATGGCCTGGCTGTAGACTGCTGGGTCTTTTTAAAAAAAGATCCCCATCAAGAGGCCCTGGTTGCCCCAGGGATGGTCTGGGTTTGTTCTGCCTCTTTGGCCTGGGAGAGATGCAGTTCAATAAACACTTGGAAGTCCTTGGACTTAGGTTTTCTAATGGGAGTGTCCTCTCAAGACTGGAGAGTAGCAGTAGAAATGACTGAGTTATTCAGTAGGAACTCAATAGACTGCTTCCCCACTATAAAGAACTCTAAAGGGAAAGTCAAAGAGAAAGTCCAAGGGTCTGGTTGGTTCTTTATTCAAGTCGGCCAGTTTCCACAACCTAGGGCAGAACAATCAACAGTGGATTTAATATGCCAGAGGCAATGTTTAGCGGGGGAGAGGGAGAGAGAGAAAGAGCGGGGGAGAGGAACTGCCCCCAGGCAACCTACGTTCTTCAAGGGAAAGGACTGCCTGATACCTTGAGATTCTCTATGCTCTGGAGTGATGACCACACCCAAGGAAGAATGCTGGGAGAAGCAGGGCACTATGGGAGATTCCAAAGCAGCCGAGGAAACTATCTGGTGTGTGCCTTGACAGTTCAGGCACTAAGCACCTTCATCTCAGTAATCCCGAGACCTTAAGGTGCTGCTTGCGTCTATCTGTCCCTCCCCTCAGCCACAACAACAGTAATTTCTCCATGTTCTGAGATAACTTCTGGGTCACCATTACTTTTCGGGTCTAACTTGCGCCCCCTGTCACAGCCCTTGTGACCCATCTGAAATGCTACCAACATTTGTAACTTAGCCCTGTAAGACCACAACTTTATAGTTGCCTTTTATAAGGCAAGAACATGGCATAGCCTGTGTATGGTGGGCACTGTCTATGTGCCCTGTAAGAAGGTACAGACCTAGCTGTGGGGAGATGGATGTCACGTGAGAGAGTCTGGATGGAGAGGCAGAAGCATGGGGTTTGATGTCACCAAGGCCTGGTCCTGAAACAACGATCTTAGTCTCTTGGAGTGCCCAGGATCCTACTGAGGCTGCAAAAGTCTGTGCGCACACAGTTGCTGCGCCGTAAACCATTGATGCACATGATGACATCAGTGTCTGCTGCAGCATCGATTTACAATCTTGATAATAAGCAATGCGGTGTGTGGCCCACACCTGTAATCCTAGCATCAGGAGAGGCAAAGGCGGGACCTCCTCCAGTTCCGTGGCCTGCTGGGCTAGCCTAAGCTATATATAGTATGAGATCCTGCCTCCAAATCCAGAACTGATGATTTATAAGGTAAAGGATCTTGCCACCAAGCCCGACATGACTTCGATTATCCTAACCTACGCAGTGAAAGGAGTGGTCTTCTGAGCTCCACACACGCGCCATGACACCCTCCTCCTCCTCCACCTCAAATAAATAAAATCAAAACCAATGAACTAAAAGGGAAACAATCATCACTGGGCCTAACATGAACTGTCCACCCCCGCCCTGAGCTTCTTTACGGTCACATCACATGATCCTGTGTGTGCATCCCTATACAATGTTTGAACCTCCATCTCCGAGATGGCAGACGGGGGCCACAGAATGACAAGCTGCTGTAACCGCAGCGACGGGAATGGCAGCTTTACTGAGAGCTTGCTACAGTGCAACCCGAGGGGAACTCAGCCTTTCCCCAGCGGGTTGGCACACCCACTTCCAGGCTAGGGAGACTGAGGCTGGAGCGGCCTCTCGGCGCTGCACTCACTCGGCCTCCCGCAGGCGGGGCAACACCGCCTCGCCGTCCGCCTCCGGCTCGGCCTGGGGCCCCTCGCCCCGCCGCGGCCGTCTCCCCGCCGCGCGCTTCCTCCGCGGAGCCACCGCGCTCCAGGGCTCCGGAGCTGCCACGGCCGCCGCCATGCCACTGACGTCACCAGCGCGCGCCAGAGCCGCCGCCATGCCGCGACGTCACAGGCTCGCGTCACACCGTACGTCATCGCCAAGCCCCCACAGGCGGGAGGTGGGTCGGTGCGTGAGCGCCGGGCGGCTTGGGTGCAGGTATCGGGTGCTGTCCCGCGGGCCAGACGGAGCTCGGTCTCCCGGCGGGCGGGGCGGGCGTGAGACCTGGGCGATCGGGCTGCAGCGTCTCGGCTCCTGACCACCGAGGGACTTCCCTTTGTCCCCGCGCGCACCCGGACGGTCCTCCTGCTCTCCCCTCAGGGTGCCAGGGCCTCTGCAGGTCCCTACCCATAAGACGATCTCTGACCTCATCCCGATTTTTGTGAATTAGCTGCTAGGCCCTCCGACCAGGCAGGCGTCTGGGAATGGGAGGGGTGGGTTCCAGGAACTGAGATGCCCTGCATCTACATCCCTGTGCGTGCTGTAGAACGAGGTGTGTGTAGCTGAGGTGACAGATATTGAGGCCCTTTCGGGTTCGTGGGGGGATGCCCCTCGGGCACTTCCTTCTTTCTAAGTGAGTTTACTTGCTTTTAAGAGAGGGTCCTGATTTGTAGCCATAACTAGCCTGGAACTCAGCAATTTGCTTGTGTCTACTTCCCCGGCGCTGGGATTAAAAGCTATCATGCCTGGCTCCCTCTCTGTGTTTCCACAAATGGCAGATTGTGGCTAGCTTTGGAGGCCGTGTCCTTGAAGGAATTTTAACTAGATAAGTGGGATTAGGATTATGGATGAAAATGACCGCAAGTTGTCAAGGGAAAGGATTAAACCATTTTTGTGTTTCTATGCAGTGTTATCCACACAGTAAAATACGACTGTCAGGAGGTTTCAGATAGTAATTTTAACACCTTGAATCACCTGTTTCTGGACAGTTCCCTCGGAGGAGCCAAGGATTAGAGTAAGTGAAGCCAAGGTTCTTTCTGGCAGAGTATTCCTTGTTACACTGAGTTGTCTTCCCCTGGTGGGAGTTTGAAATGAAGGGCACTCCGTCAAAGTTCTCTCCTGCACTCTGCACATTCTGATCAGGCTTCTGCGCGCCAGTTCCTTAATTTAAGGACCATTTGATTTGTGTGGTTCCATCCACACAGCACCTTCAACACTGCTTGTCTGGTTTCCCTTCTGCAAAGCTATTTTCTGCTTAAAAAAAAAAAAAAAAAAAAAAAAAAAGGGTCTTTGAAGTATCTGCTACCCACTCTCCTTTTACTGTGAAACACAAGCTTTGAAGGCTGGTTTGAAATCAACTATTTATTGAATCTTGTGAGTCACATGCACAGTCATGGGTTTCTGAAAGAATCAACTCTTTGTTCTTTCTTCCTCAGAGCTGAGATACCGGTGTGTGTGTGAACTGGAAACTTTGGATCTTTTGAAGGGACTCCCTGGATAGCTTTGAACTGTACACAAAGTCAGAGATCCTATCAGAAGCTGCCTCCGCCCATCCAGCATGCTTCTTCCTGCCTTGGAGCTCCCTGGGGGCAGTTAGAACAAGTCCCAGTGTAGACAGCCATGTGGATGCCCCTGACAGCAGACCACAGACTGTTAATAGTCCACCTCCAATCCGTTTCCTCTTGGACTTCTCAGCGGCGGGCACAGAGATACTTCTGGAAATGAACCTGCCCGGAAGGGAAGTTGCCTTTTCATATTGATTGAAGAGTGAACTAGAGACAGAAACCACCTGGCTTGACCACACCTGGCATTACTGGGCTGGGGACACCAGTTGGGGACAGACGAAGAGGATGAAGCCATCTGGAGAGTAAATGGCCACCTCCACTTCTCCAGAGACAAAGTCAGCAGCCTGGTGAGTGTCCAGACCTGTTTGAAGCTGCTTCCAGGACCATTTGAGTAAACTGGAAGCCTCAGCCGGCTAGTCTTGCTGTTCTTCTCAGAGCAAACTCATTAAATGTGGAAGCCAATTTTTTCTCCAGAGCATATGTGTTTGAACCTTGCAAGTTTGGGGCTAGATACATCCCAGTGGTAGAGTGTTCACCTAGCATTCCAGGGGCCCTGGGTTCAATCCCTAGTACAGCAAAAATAAGCAAAACCCAGAACACCTTGCCAACCCCACCCCAGGCACTGCAGGCAGATGACTGGGAGGGTGCAACCAATCTTGATCGCCTAGGTGTATCTGTCTGTGTCTGTGGAGAGGCAGGGTGGCCGAAGTTGAGGTTTGGCCAGTCTGGATCTTGAGACTGTTGCACAATGTCTGCCTGAACCATGGTTCCCTTATCCACCCTCTGTAGCTTCATCCTTTTTCATAACCTTGTTCAGCAAGTGCTCCTGAGAGGTGACAGTGAAGGGGGCGGCTTGAGTAGACTCAGCAGACCTAGCAACTGCTTACATGAGCCATTCCAAATGATTGCCTGAGGTATACTGTATGTGTGTGGGGGGGTGGTGGTGGTGGTTTCAGAGTGTGGGAGGGGAGCCGGGTGGCTGGTGGTCCACAGTGGGCTTTGAAAATTCACAAGTGTTTTTGATCACCATTTAACCTGTGACCAGTTGCACACTGAGCCTTGGAGCTTAGCAGATGATATTGGGACAGGTGTTTGTCATAAGGAAAGTAAGGTGGGCTACCCTGGCCTGGTCCTTGTGCTTTCAGAGGCTGAGAGTACAACTGAAGCCCAGTCTCTGCATAGTTCACCTCGTGCAGACAGGTGATGACCACCTCAGAGTTAGTCTTCCTCAGCCAGTCCCAGAACTTGAGAGGGAGGCACAGGTCGGAGGCTGTGCAGTTTGAGGTCAGCCCGGGCTACAGAGCAAGACCTGTCTGGGTCTTTAGAAAAGTACAGAAGTTGCTGGAAACTCAGAAGAAAGATTCCTTTACACTGAGGAATCTGAAAAGGTGGGAGGGAGCCAGATCAAGCTGCTGTTAAGATTTGAGAGAGTATGGAGGAGTTTGGTGTTTTTCTGCCTTCTTTCGAAGGCTGCTATCTCCCTGTTCTGGATGAGCATGTCTGATCCAGGCCCTCCGCACACATCTGTTGAGTCCACGAGTCCTCAGAAGGGCTGCTTCCCACCAGCATGCTTCTGGGTTCGCTTTGTTACCAGAACCTAGAGACACAGCACGGAAGCAAGGCAGGCCTTGTGTTTGGGCTGTTAAGGGTGAGGATTTCAAACAGCAGCCCCCCTCCCCCATATGCTTCCTGCAGGAGTGGCTGCCTCCTCCAGCAGATGGGCGGATGGCTGTGCACAGGCGCATCTGCCTGTAGTGCACTGGCAGCCGCCTTATCTGCTTGTGGCTGCTGGACTCTTCCTGGCAGCCGAGCACCGAGCCCTCTCAGAGCCAGGAACTAGAGAGAAAGTGTCACGAGCTTATCATTGTCACCAGCAGGGACCCATGGCTTCCTTCTGTTCTCTTGCCAGGTGGAACTACTTTTTCCTATACGACGGTTCCAAGGTAAAGGGAGAAGGAGACCCAACCAGAGCTGGCATCTGCTACTTCTATCCGTCCCAGGTAAGCAGGGGCTCCTGTGCACATGGCTTCTTTGAAGACATGTTGGGGGATGAAACGCAGGACCATGTGCATGCTCTGCTCTCTCCCCAGCCCTCTTTTTATTTACTTATCTTTGAAGTTTTGAGACAGGTTCTCCGAGTTCTCAGCCTACGTGGCACCTGGGCTGACAGGCCCATGGCTCCAGGCTGTACTCTTGTCTGGATCTTAAATTCCCACTAAGCTTAGGCCTCCTCTTGGCTCTCTTAGCCATAGGAGGGTTTTGTTTTGTTTGTTTGTTTGTTTTTTGGGGTTTTTTTTGTCTGTGTCCTGCTCCCAAGTCTATGACCAGCTAATTTTAAGAAGCTTTTTAATAGCCGGGCAGTGATGGCGCACGGCTACTTAATCCCAGCACTTGGGAGGCAGAGGCAGGCAGATTTCTGAGTTTGAGGCCAGCCTGGTCTACAGAGTGAGTTCCAGGACAGCCAGAGATACACAGAGAAACCCTGTCTTGGGAAAAAAAAAAAAAAAAAAAAAGCAAAACAAGAAGCTTTTATTCAGGGGGCTGAATGGTTATTCAGATGGCTCAGTGGTTAAGAGCACCAACTGCTCTTCCAGAGGTCCTGAGTTCAAGTCCCAGCAACCACATGGTAGCTCACAACCATCTGTAATGGGATCCGATGCCGTCTTCTGGTGTGTCTGAGGAGAATGGCAGTGTACTCACATCCATAAAATAAATAAATAAATGTTAAAAAAAAAAGTCTCTATATTAAAAAAAAAAAAGAAAGAAAAAAGAGAAGCTTTTATTCAAACAGGGAAGTAAGGACTATTACAAACTTGTATGTGCCCGCGCTAGGGTCAGCAGCCGTGAACGCTGCAAATTCCATAAGGCCTAAGATCCCTCTTTTTTTTTTTTTTTTCCATAGAGAAGTTTAAAGCAAGTTCTAGACACTGTGTCATTTCACCCACCCAGCGTTTATTGTGTCAGGGTCACACCTGATGGGAATGAATGGAGTTACAGCCCTTCTGTAGTGCGGGCAGGTGCTGCAGCTGGACTGGCACTGGGGCTGGTTCTTTGATATCACCCTGCCTGGCTTCCTCTCCCATTCATCTCCTCCCCCACCCCCCTAGCCAGGACCCTGACCACGCCCATAGCCTGCTTGTTAGTCTGTGCTAAGTCCCCCTTTGACTAACATTCCCCGCCCCACACACCAGCCATCCTGTCTTCTTGTCTCCAGATCACTGAGCTGCCAAGTTAGAATACCACACTCTGGGTTGGGACCATCACCTCCCTGTGGTGACATCAAGTGACATCTGCTCACAGATTTCCTTTCACTTTCCATTCATAGCAGGCTCTAGATCTCTGGTGAGACTCACGGTCCATTCTGTGAGGCAGGATGCCATAAGGGATGGCAGGTGCACTTCCTGTGACATCCTGTCCTGTGTGGCTGTGCCGTGGTTCAGGGAATGTGTGCAGCTGCCTGTGTGGTGAAGCCCTGATTTGCCATCTGTGTTCAGTGAGGGACTCGGAGCAGCCCGTCACCCTGCAGCCACTATGAGAGCCTGACTCGGCCATCACCAGGGCAACACCACACACTCTTCATGGCTCTTTCTCTTGTGTGTTGGGGAGAGAGTTGGAAACAATATTCTGCCCTATGACCCAGGCTGGTCTTGACTTCTTTTTAAAGCTTTTATACATATGAGTACATTTTCTCTACATGTCTGTATGTTCCTAGAGCCCCTGGAGGGCAGAAGAGGACGTCATCCCCTGGGATTGAATGGTCACAGATGGTTATGACCATTATGTGGGTGGGTACTGGGAAGCGAACACCAGTGTTCTCTGCAAGAGCAACAAGTGCTCTGAACAGATGAGCCACCTCTCTAGTCCCTGTCCGTGAATGTTGGAATCTTGTGGCAGCAGGATTACAGGCGTGGGCCACCAAGCCTGGGTGTCATTGTTTATTATGACCCTTAAACATATAACAACTGGGCCGAGTGTGATCGCTAACACCTTTAGTGCCAGCACTCAGGAAACAGAGGCAGTCGGATCCCTCATCTACATAGTGTAAGTTCCAGGACAGACAGGGCTACACAATTATGACACTATCTTTAACAGCACCACCAACAAATACACACACACACAAACACACACACATACACATGAATGTAAAAATAACTTTTATTTTCCTGAAGTAATTATTGTCTCAGAGGCTTACTGTCTCCGTCTGCTAACCTAGGTCTAGTCCTGGAAGCTTCTAGCCTCTGTACAATCTTACCTAGGCCTAGAATGTTTTCAGTCTCTGAGACTTGCTGCTGAATAAGCTCACCCTGATCTCTGACCGGCTGGTTCAACTCAGCTGTTCTGGCTCAAACTCCTCTCCCAGCTGACTTAGTCAATCTGGCTTCTCTCCCAGCCTCTGAATTGCTCTGCTTGGCCTGAAACTAACTCTAGCAATCTGTTCTAATCTTCTGGCTCCTTCTCATTCTCTTGCTCATTTTGTCTTTACCTGTGTCTAGCTTGTTCTCTCTTCAGTCTATCTCTGTAAAACTCTCCTGGTAAACCTGCCTCCTTCCCCCTCTCTGTGCTGCTCTACGGTCCCTCTCAACTCTAGTGTATTCCTGTACTGTCTGTCTCTCCCTTAAGAAACCTATTTCCTCTCTTCTTATGAGAGTTGGCAGATCCTACTCTGTCAAATCTTTCTCTGAGTCATCACTTTGCCACTCAATTAGATATCACTTCAAACATGGGTGCTTCCTTCTGCAGACTAACTTTACCTTCACTGTTTGGGATTAAAGGTGAGTACTAAGTTTGTCTCTATTCCAGCCAGAGGGATTAAAGGTGTGAGCTAAAGGCCTGAGCTACACCCTAACTAGAAACAGGTTCAACTATCCTGTAGCATGTGTACACACAGACACATGCGTGTACGTACACACACACACACACACACACACACACACACACAAACTGGCCAGATAGCAAAGCAGAAGCTTGAATTAAACTTCTGGAGCCCACAATGGAAGGGAAAATTAACTTTCAAAAATGGTCCTCTGATCTCCACACAGGTGCGTGTGCCAGCTCACACATGAATGCACATGGAGCTCATATGATGTGAGTGCACACACACACACACACACACACACACACACACACACACAGGAGTGCAGATGTAGAACAGTCTGGTAAAATGTCTGCTTCTCCCACAGACCGTGTTAGACCAGCAGGAACTGCTCTGTGGCCAGCTTGCTGGAGTCGTGCGCTGCCTGTGGGACCTTTCTGGCACCCCACCCACGCTCATCCGTCTGCGGAACCTCAAGTTTGCCATCAGGGCGGATGGGGACTACCTGTGGGTAAGTCTGAAGGCAGAGCTGGCCGTGGAGCATTGCAACAATGCGTTCCTACCCTGACTGCAGCCGCTCCTCAAACCTCAGTGCTCTCTGAACGGCACCTGTGGTACAAGGGAGAACTCTGCCAGGGCATCATCATGTCATGCGTGTGCTAGCATGCGCGTACATGTATGTGGAGACCCTGTTTGTAGCAAGCCTATTTTCCTTGGTGAGCTGTGCTCTGTTTTGATGGTGTCTGTTCAGGTATCTTCTGTGGGTGGTGCCTTCTGTAGCCCCAGAAACTATTGCCTGCAATTTGGTCTCTAATTTAAGAAGTTGATTGGTTTTGCTTTTAAATTTGTGTCTGTAAGCCCGCCTGGGTTTGTGTAGGTGGGTGGTGTGGATGGAGGTCAAGGGTGATTTCCCCGTTTAGTTATCCAGCGTCCCCACCATTGCTGATTAGTTATCCAGCGTCCCCCCCATTGCTGATTAGTTATCCAGCGTCCCCCCCATTGCTGAGCTCCCTAAAGTTAGGTGACCGTGAACACGAATGGCTCGGGAAGCTCTGAGTGCCGTGATATCTATAGTTTTGTGTGACTCTTGGGGTAGACAGTGTCTCTTCTGAATTCTGTCCCATGTCCAGTGGCTCTGGCTAGTTTATGAGTGTGACTGGGAGTCCTGAGTTTGGAGAGCAATCCTGGGGTGGGGGTGGGGCAGCATCACTCAATTAGAGCTGTCATGACCCTGTCAACTACTGCCCTTCATCTCTGTGGTGTCTGTGATGGCAGCCTAGTTTACCATGCAGTGTCACGGCTCAGTCTCAGCACAGGTGCAGCTCACAGGGCAGGTGCAGCTCACAGAGCAGGTGCAGATCATAGGACAGGTGCAGCTCACAGGGCAGGTGCAGCTCACAGGGCAGGTGCAGATCACAGGGCAGGTGCAGCTGACAGAGCAGGTGCAGATCATAGGGCAGGTGCAGCTCACAGGGCAGGTGCAGATCACAGGGCAGGTGCAGCTGACAGAGCAGGTGCAGATCATAGGGCAGGTGCAGCTCACAGGGCAGGTGCAGCTCACAGGGCAGGTGCAGATCACAGGGCAGGTGCAGCTGACAGAGCAGGTGCAGATCATAGGGCAGGTGCAGCTCACAGGGCAGGTGCAGATCACAGGGCAGGTGCAGCTGACAGAGCAGGTGCAGATCATAGGGCAGGTGCAACTCACAGGGCAGGTGCAGCTCACAGCAGGCCTAGGCAATCCCCAGGATCTGCAGTACATATATGAGCAAGGACTTGGAAGGATTTAGCCCAGAACTGGGGGGACAGAAAGTGCTTGGGATCTTTGGGGGTCGGCCTGGCTGCAGTGGCTAAGCTCAGGTGAAGAAGGGTTTTAAACTAATGTCTCGTGTCAGGACAGGTGGCAGCAGGTTCTGTCATGGCGTCTTCAGGCACAGGTGTGCTCGCCTGTTCTCTGCTCCTGCTGTTAATATCTGTGTTCCGTCACCTGCTATTTCCAAAGATTTTTCTTGGCCCAGTGTGGTGGCCATACCTTTAATCCCAGTGCTTAGAAGGTAGAGGCAGGTGGATGTCTTCACATGGTGCCTCAGCCATCTGTGACTCCAGTACCAGTGGATCTGATACCCTCTTCCGGCTTCATCAGGTACTAGGTATGCACACGGTATGCAGACATACGTGTGCAGACAAAACATCCATTCATTAAAAAAAATATGACTTACACACACACACACACACACACACAAACACACACACTTATACTCATAGTATAAATTTAAATCGAAGATCCTGGGCTGGCAATGACTAAGTGGGGAAGGTGCTTGCCACCGAACCTCATGACCCAAGTTTGACCCCTAAGATCCGTAAGGTAGAGAACCTACTCTTAGGAATTGTCCTCTGACCTCCATCCACACGTGTGTGTGACCCCCACCTCCCCAAAGTGTAAAGCAGTAAATCTAAGTCCTCTGTAGAAAACATGTGTTTTATCTTTCCTTCCTATACTGATTCCCATCCAGTCTCCAGGTGCCAAGGTTTCATTACGATTTATGGGTGCATTGTATATTGTGTATCACCCCATCTTCTGCTCCTGCCTCCCAAGTGCTTGGATGATAGACTTGTACCACCACACCTGGTATCACGTTCTATGAGCTACTGTTGCTGTTCATTCATTCACTCGCCAGTGTGTGTGTGTGCGTGTGTGCGTGTGTGCGTGTGCACATGTGTGCGTGTGCGCGTGTGCGCGCTATGATGGGTGTGTCTAGGCAAGAGGACAATTTGCTGGTGTTGGTTCTCTCTGTCCACCATGTAGATTTTTAGAACTGAACTCTCACCCTCAGGCTTGGCAGCTGGAGCCTCTACCCACTGAGCCGTCTTGCTGGCCCAGATGTGTTCTTCTGTTAAGGAAGCTGGCTTCTTTGAGAGCTTTGTGGATGCTTAGGTGGCTGTGGGTGTCCTGGATTGTTCTGGGCCCTCTGCTCTCTGAGGGATCCCCAGGTTTGCTTCTGTGGCAGTGCCTGTGCCAGCGCCATGCTGGCTTTCTGGCTGTGACTCTGCGGTGTGATTTGACACCAAGTCTTCCTGTGACAAGATTATTTTTCTGAGTTCTGTGAGGAGCGTTGTTTGAATTTTGATGGGGGTTGTGTTGGCTATGGACTGCTTCATGCCACGTTTGCCACTTCCGCACTGCAAGTGAGGTAGCCCTGAGCTTGATGGCCATCCTGTCTCCCTGTGCTCCTTACAGTCAGGTCCTCGGAGCTGTGGAGTTTTTGGCGTGGCAGTCTTCCTCCTCCTTTGTTTCCTTAGTTAGGCTCCTCCTCCTTAGTTAGGCTCCTCCTCCTTAGTTAGGCTCCTCCTCCTTAGCCAGGCTCCTCCTCCTTAGCCAGGCTCCTCCTCCTTAGTTAGGCTCCTCCTCTTTAGTTAGACTCCTCCTCCTTAGTTAGACTCCTCCACTCCAGATTTTTTTTGTTTGTTCATTTTCAAGCTATAAGGATTGGGATTTTTCCTCCCCAATTTTTTCCTTTCCTCGCAAATTTGTAATTGATACAAAGAAAAAAACGATTCTTTCATAGGTTGGTTTTATGTCGTGCTCCCTCAGTGGGTGTATTTATCAAGTCTACCGGGGTCTGCTGGAGTCTGCGGGGAGGCTGAACTGGAGAACCATGCTGTCTGCGAGCATGGGTGACTCGGCAACTTTAATCTTTATCTTCTGTCGCTGTCCTTTTTCTTTCTTTCTCTTACTGCTCTAGCTAAGATTCTGAGCACTAGACTGAGGGAATGTGGAGGAGTTTGCCCTCTGTCTCCTGCATCTGGCAGGGAATGCTACCTGACCTACTCTGGTGGTCATGGCCTGTTTGAGCTGTGCTCCTTTTCAGCGTGTGTGTGTGTCTGTGTCTGTGATACTGAACTTTGTTGACGGCTTTCTTTATGTCAATTGAGATGATAGTGCAGTTTGTGTCTTGGGTTTTTCCGAGTGCTGAGTTACACCTACACTTAGAACCGGGACTTGTTTCTGCCTGGTGAACCAAGCTTGTATCCTGGGAATGAAACCCACTTGGTCCTGGCGTATGATCTTCTCACTGTGTTCTTGTTTGTTTCTCAAGACAGTGTTTCTCTGTGTAACATCTCTGGCTGTCCTGGAAGTCCCTTTGTAGACCCATGCTGGCCTCAACCTCACAGAGATCCACCTGCCTCTGTCTCCCAAGTGCTGAAACTAAATACCTGTGTCACTGTGCCCAGCCTCCACTGTGTTCTTGACTGCAGTTTGCCAGACTTGGAAATGTTTTTGTCTGTGTTGATGCGAGACATTGAACTGTGATTTCTTCCTTTGCTTTGGATCAGGGAAATACCGGCTTCTTGTAGTAAGGGGCGGTGTCCACCTCTTTCTACCTCCTGAACCTGTTGAGCAGCACACATTGTCTCATCAGACAGACAGCTACGATGGGAGAGGCCGCCTTGGGGTGCGAGGGAGGAAACTGGTGGACGTGAGGAGGACTGACTGGAATCTCCCCAAAGCTGCCACTGGGCTAAGTCTTCACAAGGTGCTGAGACAAGTGCAGGGTGAGCTACTGCTCAGTGTCACATGACCTGCCAGCAACCTTTTGGTTCTTTGCTGCTCAGCTCTGACCACTGGACCCAGCACACACAGCGGTAGATGCTACATAGGGATTGGAAGGAGATGGCAGGGGGACAACTGTCATCAGCTTCAAACACAAGGACACGGCCACCTGCTGGACCTCGTGGCCTCTGACTGGGGAAGCCAATGTGCCACTCCCTCTTAAACCCTCCAGGTGTCCTGTGCCCAGTGAGATGGACGGGTAACACCGAAACTCTGATCTAAAGTCCTTCCCTGTCACACCCCCAACTCCTACATTCCTTCCCATTGTGTGTGCCCTCTGACCCTTGTCTGTGCCCTCTGACCCTGTCTGTGCCCTCTCACCCTTGTCTGTGCCCTCTGACCCTTGTCTGTGCCCTCTGACCCTTGTCTGTGCCCTCTGACCCTTGTCTGTGCCCTCTGACCCTGTCTGTGCCCTCTGACCCTTGTCTGTGCCCTCTGACCCTTGTCTGTGCCCTCTGACCCTTGTCTGTGCCCTCTGACCCTTACCTTCATGTTTTATTTTGAAAAGTCACAATTGGGCTTTTGTTTTGTGTAATGATAAGCAGACTTCTATTTTGAATAGTCAAAGGTAAGCTTTTGTTTTTCAATAACATTTCACATGTAAGTTAACTCTAAGCCAAAGGTACATTCAACAATTCATTTTTAGCACAGTTTTGAATGAGTTCATGCTATAGATAAGTAAAAGGTAAAATTCTACAATGTAAGGCTGAGGCTTTTTGCCTGGAGCCACGCCCAGGACTCAGAGAGCTGGCTGTATTTTGTCACATGGAGCACATGGCCCAAATGCCCGGCATCACGACCCACAGCTCTGCAAACAATCCAGCCTCAGCCAGACACAAACGCAAAGAACCCAGTTCCCCAAATGCCACCCCACACCCACCTAAGACACCGATGCTCCTACTGTGAGATGGGCTGACTGTGTGCAAGGTGCCCCTTACAGAATGCACCCTGTCGTCGTGAAGGCCACACTAGAGCAGGGATTGAGCACCAAGGTCTACATTGCAACAGGGAGCATGGAAGGTGTGGCTTCTGAAGAGCAAAGCTCTCCCGTGCTCTGGAGCTTCCGGTTAGGATAGCCCTTGGGGTGCTGTGTGGGAGCCACGCCTGGGAGACAGGCCAGCCCAGGACCCCTCTGCCCCTCTGAGAAGCTCAGCCCTCTGTCCCCTGCTGCTTCTGTCCTCTGCATTATCAGATAGCATCGTCATTCTCTGTGTAGTGCCCCAGCTTCCGCTCCAGTCTGCTTCCTGGGACACGGCAGCCATTACTTAGGATTGACTTTCGGCCTGGCACTTAATAGACGGCCCAGTGCTGGTTGAGGAGCTGTCTGTGGTTTGGGGTGGTGGTGCTCCTGCTGCTGCCGGAGGTGCTCCTGCTGCTGCAGGCGTTCCCTCCCCCGGGTCAGAGCCTCCAGGTACCACTGCTGCTCTTTCCACCGCTGTTTTCGCCGTTCCAGCTTCTCCTTTCCAGCCTCCAGCTTGCAGAGTTCCTGATCCAGCTGCTGGAGCTGTGTTCGCAGCTGGCTATTCTCAGCTTTAATACCCTCCCAGAAGTCCTTGTGAGCTCGCTTGGCCACAGCATCCAAGGCCTTGGCCTTCTTCTTCAGCTCCCTGGTGATTTCCTCTCCAGACTCCAGCAGGTTCAGATCCTCCATTTGCTTCTCCAAGGAGGCCTTTTCCTTCAGGAACTGAAAGTGTGCCTCTCGGTCCACAAAGGAGATGTCAGCGTCTATGCTGGCTTCCTCCAACTCTAAGGCCTGGATCGTTTGTCGCTGGCTTTCCCTTACCTGTGCCATGGGCTCCAGGGCCTTCAGCTTCTTCTTCAACCTGGCCTCAAGCTTCTTGCCTCGCATCAGCTGCCTCTGGAGGTCTGCTGTGCGTGAGGTGAAGGTAGAGACCAGCTCTCGCCTCCTGTCCTTGATCCCCTCACACTGTCGGGTGTAGTCTTCCCACAGGGAGTCATACTTCCTCCGTTTCTCCTCGTTCTTCTGCTGCAGGTACTCAAGGAATGGCTTGCTGTCTGCTTTCTCAAACAGCATTTCCTTCTGCATGTCCTTGATGCCCTTTACGAGTACTGACCGTCGCCTCTTAGCCGCTTCCATCTCCTGCTCCACCTCAGCCATGGCCTCCAGGGTCTTCTTCCTCACCTTCTTCTCCAGCCGAGTCAGAGACTCTGGCTTCAGATAGGTGTTGAGAATGATCATGTGTGGAGACTGTAAAGGAGGGGCTTGGGAGTCAGCAGCAAAGGCAAATCCTTCTATAGAATCCAGGGGCTCACTGGGCATGCTGTCCATGTCTGTGTTGGTGACACTGACCATTGAGGAGCAGGAGCTGGGAACGCGGCACACCTCAGGGAAACATTGCTCAATTGGGGGAAGGTCCTCACTTTTCTTCTGGTCCAGGAGGAGTTCTGGCCACCTCACCCGGAAGTCATGTATGGCCTTTTTCCTGCTCAATAAACCTCTGTAAGAGAAATCTTCATGTATCCCCACTGTCTCATCCTTTGTAGGAAGTAATGGTGGTTCAGCAGCCCCATGGGGCAAAATGGTAGCTCTCGTTCCCTGTCTTTGAGGGTAAAGGGTACCTCGCCTGCTTCCTTTGGACTCCATAGTTCCTCCCCTTCTGGATGCAGGGCGTTGCCCCTCCCAGATCCTACTACCAGGGGCTCAGAAGCTCAGCACTCTCTCCTGGCTACAGCAGTCCTTCCTGTTCATCCTCAGGGCTCCACCGGCACAGACAGCCACCTCCCCCACGTCCTTCCAGTGTTGGAGGTACAGGCCTCTGTGGCCCAGGCAGACCGGAATGTGGACTGTTAGTCTAGTCACTAACTCTGGTGGGTGGGGCTGGCGAGGGGCGGGGCTTGTGCCAAGGGGGCGGGGCCTAGATAGACCCTGCGCTTAGAGCTGTAGGTTAGTGTTCAGCAAAGTAGAAAGAAAAGATGGGATCCTATGGTAGACAGCTTTCTCAGTCCTGCCCAGAAGACCCTTTGAACCCGTGGCCTACACTATGCGGGCTGGGAGGGAGGGAGGGAGGGAAGGTACCGAGGACCTGGAGCCTCCAGGCTCTTGGTTTTGCTTCGCAGTGTGGAGTTTTGGCACAGTCTGGGTCTGTTCCACAGGCTTTGGACACCCTTGGTGCCTGCTGAGTTCCCTGTGACATGAGCGTCCTCCTGATGGGAAGGGTGGGGCTTGCACCGCCAGCTACCTCAGTTTCTCAGGAAGGGAGAGCCGCCTCAAAATCGCATCCTGCACAGCCACCTCAGTGCCGCAATTCGTGTTGAGAAGGCCCCGAGTGTGGAGCAAATAGCCTAGGAAAGGACATGAAGGAGGGAAACCTCCCACAAACAGCAGCTGCGAAGAGCCGAGGACCCCTCCCTCAAAGCATGGCCACTGCACTGGCTGGCTCTCCTGCTGTGAAGAACAGTTGAGGAACCCCCTCCCCAGGAAGAGGGTACTTGACTTGTGGGACAGGAGGTTTCAGTCCTTCCTGGCCAGGAGACCCACGGGAGCAGCAGGAAGCAGGGAGACATGTCCAGCTGTCTGGAGACTCGGGAGGAGCCTTCTGGGATAAGCCATGCATAGTTGATGTTCTGTGTGCCACCAATGACCTCATCTCTTGCCCTGTTCCGGAGCTTGGGTCTCAGTTCAGCCCTGCTGTGTGTGTGCTGTGGGCGCAGACAGCAACTCGGTGCCCAGGACATGTGAAAAGGGTGTGGGGGTGAAAAAGGAGTGAAAGACAATGAGCAGAAGCCACAGGGAAGGGAAGGACTCAACAGACACCTTTAGTCCAGCACTGGGAGGTGCTAGCATAGGCTGGCCGATACTGGGACCCTGGGATTCTACCTTTTAGTAATGGATACACTGTGACCTCTGACCTCTCCTCTGTGTCTCCACCTCAGTGTCAGTGACAAGGCCTTGTCCTGTAGATGCATTCACCTCACTGTTCATCACAAGGGAGAACTCTGTTGATTCTGAGGAATATTAAGAAGCAGTTCCCCTTTCTCCCATGAACAGGCAGGCTGTGGTCAGCAGGGCCTGGAGAACCAGGAAACATCAGGTGGCCTCACCACCTGCATCAAAGAACAGTGTCCCATGGCACATCCCCAGCACGTAGCCCCATGCCCAACACCCCACTGCACCATCAAACAGTGCTGGTAACGGGATCAGGAAGCCAGCTCATCACTGTACAGGATTTGGCTTCACACACCCAGCTAAGGAGAGCCACATTATAAAGGTCTCTTCTAGAACCCATCTGCCTGCAGATCTGCCTGTCATGTTTATGGGGGGGAGCAGTGTGTCCTGGTCCCATTTGCTGTCTAGGCCTTTCCAGCCCTGCGTCCCAGCCTGCAGCCTGACACAGAGCATGTCTGAAGGAATTCTGTGTCCCTGAAAACACTGATTGAAGTCTTTCTAGAGTGTCACACGTGGCCTTGTGTGCCTTTGTCTTCTGTGGGACACCGTGGCTTCGTTGGGATAGAAAGATGGCAGCCCTCTGGGAGCCTTTCTGCTGCTCACAGGAAGAGCCCTCCTCCCACAGCAGGGCTGGACACTGACAGAGGGGAACACTCCTTCTCTGGCTCTGCCGACACCCCTCCCGAAGCCTCACTGTGTCCGTCTCTCCACTGGACTCTGCTCTCAGTGTTTTTGTCTGGGTTCTCCCAGAGACTTAGTTTGCTTCCTGAGTCTTCTCCAGGCTGTTGACTCTCACACGTGCTGTCGACTGGCTTCCGCTCCAGAGTCCAGAGTGACAGACTCTCTACTCCTGAGCGCCCTCTGTCATACCGTTCTTATTTCCTTTAGCAGAAACTGTTCTATCTGCACAGGAATGTTCCTGGTTGAGTGTCTGCACCCAGCAGTTGAGGCTGTTGTGTCACACTGCCTGGCTTTGTCACTTCTTCCTGCGTCTCTTGGTTGGCAGAGTTTTGGAGGATTGCCCTCCTAAGAGGTCTTTCTGAAGCCACAGGGAGGAGGAGCGGACAGCAGCCTTGTGCTCAGGACAGAACTACACTTGGAAGGAAGGAAGCCCAGGCTCCAGCAGGAGCACAAAGCCAACAGTGGTGAAGGTCTGGGCTGAAGTGTGAGGTGTGCTGAGGTGTGAGCCTGACTGCAGCATCTGTGGGAACAGTGCATAATTATAATAAAAATGCTCAAAACATTGGCTACGTATCAGACGGAAGGGTTAAAGAGCCTGTTCCTGTGGGTAGCTGTGGGCTTGTAGAGGCTGGAAGTCAGTCTTCCTCAGTTGTCTCCACCATATATTTTGAGACGGTCTCAAAACCTCCTGATTTAGGTAGGCTGGCCAGAGATCTATCCTCCTGCCTCCACCTCCCCAGTGTTAGGATGACTGGTGTGCACACTGCCGTGGCTGCCCTGTCTTTGAGAGCTGGGTATTAAGCTCAGGTCCTGCTTGCACAACCAGCCTTACACATGGCGATTTTACCAAAAAGACAATAAGGTCTCTTGCCTCTCATGTCACCTCGGAATGCAGAGGGATGGCAGAATGCCGCTGTGAGCAGAGGGGACATTAGGGAAAGCAAAGGGGCGTCGGAGAGAAAGAAATCACAATGATAATCATAAACTGTGACCAAGAATGGGAACACAGATGGGTAAGGCTGGAGGAACATGCAGAGACAGCAGATGAAAGCACAGGTTCACAAGCTTCAACTCAGGAAGAGTCCCGGCAGGACTTCTATACACAAGCTGTGGTGGTGGTGTCACAGGGAAGACTGGGCGATACCCTGTGCTCAGAAAGCCAAAAACAACCTCCAAAAGAAGTTCCACGTGATACTGCAGCCTCCTCCCATCCCAGTCTGCTTGAGCTGAGAGGAAGGGGCGGGCAAAGCGCTCCTGCAGCTCAGTCTGGGTTAGTAGACAAGTGTGCTATCTCATTGCTATGCTGACTACATGCAACTTATGCCCTCAGGCCTGGTAGATTCTCTGGCCGCCCCTGGATAGCCTGCCCTGAAGTGGCTAATGTTCTACTGTAGGGTATTGCCCACATGCTGTGGGAGTGCGGGAGCACTCATGGAGGGAGCACTCGCTGAGGGAGCACTTGCTGAGGGAGCACTCAATGATTAGGTGTGTGCAGCAGAGGACCCAGCCTCCTACTCTGAAGACCTGCTGAGTGTTAATTACCCACTGGAATCTCTGGGTGTCATGCACTCCCTCTCACTTTAGAGTTTTAGGGTCGTGCAGCTCCCACAGACAGATGTAACCCACCTCCTCCGCTTGGGCTCTGAGCTATCAAGTCTCAACCTCATTCTCAGTCAGTGAGAGCTATTCCTGGCCAAGACCAGGGCTCTGTCCTTGATGCACTCTCTAGCCTGTACCCACCATCCACCGCCTTCAGCTTCTCAGTGCCCTCCCCTCCTGTTCTGTTCTTACCTCCCTGAGATAGGGGCAGTAACAGCCACACTAATGCTCCTAACCTGAGTATGTTTCATGACCTCAGGCCCAAGTTAGGTCACTTTTCAACAAGGTGGCACTCAGCTGTTGTGGGAAACCCGGCTCCCAGAACAAGCATCCTGAGACTTGCGTGGAAAATGTAGCCATTCACACCAGTGACTCAGGTAGCCTTGAAGTGCCTGAGTGCCCAGCTGCAGTCACTCGGGTATTTGTAAGTGGCATGGTATCATTCTTCATCTTTCTCTTCATTGGTGGGTTTCGGTTCCAGGCTATGTGACTGAGCTCCATAAGGGACTACTGACAGGGACCGTAAGAGGGGCTTTCTATCAGCAAGTGCTTACAGAAGCAGGAAGTGGACCAGGCTGGTAGCTCTTGTTCAAGCAGCTGCAACTTAAGTTAAGGCTCTGTGGTTTTCTTTCCTAGTGGACTCTCGTCTTCCCATAGCTGCAGCCCTCCATGTCAGATAGTCTATGTTGTGTTCCAGGGGAGATGGGAATAGTTGTTATACTAGTCAGGGTTTCTATCGCTGTGATCAAACACCATGACCAAAGCAGCTTGGGGAGGGAAGGGTTAATCTGGCTTACATTTTCACATCAGAGTCCATCACTAAAGGAAGTCAGGACAGGAACTGAGCAGGACAGGAACCTGGAGGCAGGAGCTGCTGCAGAGGCCATGGAGGGGTGCTGCTTACTGGCTTGCTCTCCATGGCTTGCTCAGCCTGCTTTCTTATAGAGTCCAGGACCACCAGCCCAGGGATGGCTCCACCCACAATGGGCTGGGCCGTCCCCCATCAATCACTAATCATTAAGAAAATGTTTTGCAGGCTTGCCTATAGCCCAATCTTACCGAGGCATTTTCTCAATCGGAGTTCCCATCTCTCAGATGGCTTTAGCCGATGTCAAGATGATATAAAGTTAGCCACCACAGGGCACTCATCCCAGAGAAGGAGGCCATGACAGACCAGAGTCCATTCTGGTGAGCCAGTGAGTTTTACTGGAGTTACTAACAGGCGTGTTTACTGGTGGGGGTGCCATGGCCAGCTGTTCTTTCTTATTGGTTCTCTCTTGAGGTAACAGAGGGCAAGAGCATCGGCAGGGCAAGGCTGGTCTTGCGAGATCTTTAGGGTTGCTGTTCACTAATACAATGTTCATCTGTCTTAAGTCTAAGTCACGTTGCTGAGGTAGCTAACCTGCCTGTCTGACTTCCCCTGAGGCCAGAAACTGCCGTTTGGGTGTTGAGCAGGGGATTAAGTAAAGTAGCCTCTGTTCAGGAGCTGCTTGGCTCTAACTTCCAGCCTGGCCTGGGAGCTGAAGTCTTGGGAAGGAAAGAGGGACACTTAGAAAAGTGATTGTGATCTTTAATGTAATTTATCTCTAAAACGTTTTTTTATGGAAATTCTCTAAGAAAGTTCTTCTGAAAGACTCTCTCTAAAAAGTTCTTCTTCAGTTCTGCTTAAAAAGCTCACAAGTTTACACAAATTCAAATTATAAATTGAATAAGAAGTTTACAGCAAGAGTGTTTAAGAGTAATTATCTGGCTTAACATTTGTTACCTGTCACAGCTCTACCAGTTCATGGAGAGTTAAAGACCATAACTAAGTTGCCATTGAAGTTTTGTATAGATAAACCCAGTCAATATTTTATCTTCTGTCCTTGCACCTATAGTAAATCCTCAGTTTCCTTTTTATGACCTTTGGGTAGTGGTTTTACAACCTCTTGGAATGTGCTCTAAGTTGTAGATGCCTGCTTGCTTTTTCAGAAGCAATTAACTCATGACACTAAAGCCTGGCAGAGTTCTCATTGCAGTTTTGACTATCAGAAAAGGACCTAATAGCAGTCCTATTACACAGGAGCTTAATAATTACTAATATAATTTTAGGGATTTATAATTACGATATCATCTATTTGTCTATATAGCATCACTGCAAGACAGTACATCTTCATTGTTTTGCAGAGATCTGCTCAAAAGGGTGAGCTAATGCCTAGTGATTGAAATATATATTTAATAATAACAGGAAAAGTATATTAGTAGCAGGAATTTTTCCTAAAATGTAATCTTCTTGGCTTTGCCTAGAGAAGCGAACCCATCAGTAACTTTGACAGTCCATGGTGGAACCGTCTCAGGAAGATCATCTGCTAGTTTTTAGCTTCTCCTTCATGACTCCTGGCAGGACGGGGTTCTAACAGGAGCAGAAATAACTCAAAGATGCCTACATCACTAAAACCCAGCCAGCATGGGCTACAGCTCACAAAGCCAGGAAGCTGGCACACTGCACAGCCTGCAGGCAGCTCAACAGATTGAAGAGTGTCCTTTCCTGGTGCCTCAGTTGATACAAGCCTCTTCAGGAAGCTGGGCTCGTCAGAGAGACTCTTAGCAGTTTTTACCACTTATATCCTATTAGGGGGAGAAGGGCCTAGTGAATCTGTTCAGCTTCAGGGACTTCCTGAAGCTATATTGTTTCCTTCCTGAGCCTAAGGAGCTTCTCTGCAGGATGGAGTGTTTCACTCCCTTAGCTCATCTGCTGCTTCACCCTCTGTAAACGCCCCACATCTTAAGGAGCTGAGATGGAGGATTCTAACTGCTGTAGAGGGTGGGATTTCCCTCTGCCACTGACTTGTTCTGAGAAATCCGTCTCCCTCGTGAGGGCTGTGGGCTTGTTATAGAGGCAGGACTTGCTGGGTTTTGTCTGCTCACCTGTTGGAAGTGGCTTCTCTTTTCCTGATCTTCAGCTGTGACCTATGCAGCTCAGTGTGTTTGCTACCTCTCTGGGTTGCAAGGTGCTTTCTTCCTGTTCAGTTTTCTGTCATCGTAAATTTCTAAAGCTCTTTCCTTATTTTATCTTGAGACCAAGTCCACTGAGCTAGGGACTCTTCCTCTCTGGTTCACACAAAGTGATTGATTGCCCCCCCCCTTTTTTTTTCCAACAAAGACCTCACACATGTTAGGTAAACACTCCATTGAGAAGCCATGCTTCAGTCCTTTACTGAGGAATTTTCTAGATCTCACTGTAGTTTAGACTGACCTAGAATTCACTCTGTCTGTAGCTCAGGCTGATCATCCTATCTCAGTCTCCCAACTGCTAGGATTGCAAGCTTAGGCTATCATGCCTGGCTAGGAAGTGACCTCATGGGCCTGTGGCAGATGACAAAGAGAGCCTGGATTCTGATTGTGGCCTCAGAGAAAAGCCACAGAATTGTCTGGTCTCCCTCTGCAGGCTCTGGGGTGTGGTGTGGAGCTCTCTGATGCTAGCTGCAGGCAGTTTCTGGATCAACTCATTGGATTTTTTCATTTCTACATGGGCCCTGTCTCCCTGGCCTACAAGGTAAGAGTGCAGAGGGCCAGGGGCTTTGGGCCCTTCAAAATCAGCAGTGCTGGACCAGACCTTCCTTGGGCCTGTCTTTGTGTTATGTGGTCCATGTCAAATGGCACACCTAGAGCCCCTTAGGGACGCCTGTGTGCCCATGTGTCTGCTCTCCCTTTCTCTCTGGGCTGGTATACCTTTCAGCAGCATATTCCCTGATTCTATAGCACAACTGGTCAGACAGGGATGGGATGAGACAGACCTGAGAGCCCCCTGCAGAAATGCCACCATTACCTAGAGGCTGTGTCCTGATCTCAGGCGCAGACTTCCTCTGTCTTTCTCTCAGAGCTATTCTCGGGAGGAGCTGAGCTTGCAGTGGGATACCCTCATCACACAAGTCCTCAGGAGCACCAACGAGTCGCACAGGATCTTCAATGCCCTGTGGAACCTGGACAGAACCAAAGTAAGGCTGCAGGCGCTCCTGTTCACTGCTGGCCTGGGGCTGTGGGTGTGGGCGCGGGTGTGAGGTGCTTCCGAACCCCTGTGCAGCATGTAGCTAGGGGAGTGAGGGTGTATGCTTCCAGCAGTTGAACAGTTTCCATGCTGCCGCGTGAGAGGCGGGCTGCCTCTCGGAGCCTTGCTTTCTCTTGATGGGTCAGGGCCCTCCTGGACCACTCTGAAGGCCAGGGAGGCTGCACTGACAGGGACCAAGCAAACACTTTCATAGGGTGTCATCATTGCCCCTGGAGGTTTGGCCCCAAAGGCCTGAGGGCCCCTTCTCTCTCCACACAAATGGCACGGGCTTTAGTGACTCCCCCAAGGTGCCTGGCTCACATTTGCACTCTGCTGAATCTGAGAGAGGCGGGAAGTTCTGTTTCTGAAGCAGTTCATTTCCCACTCGTACTGACCCAGTGAGCACTGTCAGCTGTGTGGCTGGCCTGTGTCTCAGGTCTGAACTTTTCCCTTGCAGCTGAAGAAAGTGGCTGGGACTCAGCATCCCCAGAGCCTGTGGGTGGGGACTACAGTGTGAGTGACATCACTCTGCATGTGTCACCTGGTTTTCGTCTGTGCTGGTGGCCAGGCAGGAGGCTGTTGTGTCTGGGCAGCTCTGGACAGGCTCATGTGATTTCCATGGTTGAGCAGTTAATTCCTTACAGAACTGTAGGCTGGCTTGGGTTGTAATCCCCTCCGTGGCCCTGAAGCCCACTCTCCAGCCACCCAAGCACTTGTAAACATGCTCACCCATCTTGTCTTTCGCAGGTGGAGCCCCTGCTGCTGCTGAAGGCAGCCCTCATCATACAGAGCTGCCAGCGCTCCCCCCATGTGCTAGCCGGCTGCATCCTCTATAAAGGACTGTGAGTAGCGCCACCTCTCCTCACCTGCATGCCTGCCAAGCTTCCTCTCACACTGCCTTCTAGTTCCATGCCAGTGTATGCAGTTCAAAGACCGGGTCATGTAGTCTGGCCCAGGGTGCATGCCCTTGCAGCTGGGAACTGTGTGGGTAGAATGTAGTGCAGAGCCTGCTGTGGGCAATAGCCAGCAGAGGCTGTGCTAAGTTATGCTTCCAGCCCTCCCTCCACACAGAGAGCCCCAGGGCCTGACAGCCTCTCCTCATGGAGGTTCGTGCTCACTGCCGAGGCAGGCCGGGCCTTGGGCAGGGCTGAGAGATGCACCTCAGCCAGTGCTCTCCAGGGGTGGGGCTGGGGGGCTGTTCAAGCCCTGGGTTCTCTTCCTCTCTGTTCTGCCATCTTGGACAAGTAGCCCGGGCCCAGTCCCTCTCCTGGGGTGTGGAGAGTGAAAGGCTGTGTGAGAGGCAAGCACAGACCCCCGTGAGCATCGTCTACTCCCTCTCCCCCTTCTCCTCGGTATGACTTTGTCTGTCACTCCGGCATAGATGGCATCAAAGGGAGTATTTGTGGCAGCCAAGGTGGCTCAGTGAGGAAAGGTGCTTGCCACCAAGACTGGTGACCTAAGTTCCACTCTGAGACCCACATGGTGAAAGGAGAAAACTGACTTCCACAGGTCGTCCTCTGACCTCCACAATGCTGTAGCACTTGCCTGTGAGTGCACACTTGTACACACACACACACATACACACACGTACACGCACACACACTTATACACATGCACACTTATACACACACACTTATATACACACACACACACACGTACACGCACACACACTTATACACATGCACACTTATACACACACACACTTATACACACACACTTATACACACACACACACACACACACACACACACACACACACACACAACTTATACACTTTATTCTGAGACAGTCTCTCACCATGTAGCCGTAGCTACCTTTGAACTCACGAAGATAGGCTGCCTCCTGAGTCCTGAGATTAAAAGCATGTCCAAACCCCTCTGTACCAATTGCAGAAAGTAGAGGCCCTTCTGCCTGGCTTTTAGCTATGCCCATGGCCAGCACCTAGCAAGATGTCCCACACTGTCCTTCTGTACTGACCCACATGCTGACTGGAGTGGCCCTCAGGACTCATGTGTGCAGCGAGGTGCTTTTGTTTCTGTTGGTTTCTGACATTCTCACTGTACACATAGCCCAGGCTGGCCCAGAGCTCAGAGAGGAGCTCCCTCTGACACCATGGGTGTCTTTGTGCTCTGAGTGGTTGGTCAGTGATTCAGCGTCGTTCTTTTTGATGAGAAGCCACATGGCAGCTCATCCCTGCCTGGTTAGATTGCTAACTTCTAGCTCTCACTGGGGCCTGCAGAACAGAAGATCCACTGAGAGTCCGCCACACGAAATTCATGGCAACCACATCTCAAGACCCTCACATCCAGGGACACTGGCATCTCTGGAGCTGAGAGGTCCCAACACTTCTTCTCAAGGCCTTCTTGTCTCTGTGTCTTACCCCCAGGATTGTGAATTCCCAGCTCCCACCTTCCCTTACTGCCAAAGTCCTGCTTCATCAGACTGTACCTGCAGACCAGGTACAGTATGGCCTGCAACCTGGTGGGAGGGAGGCTGACCAGAACACCTGCCACCCAGCATGGCGGGCCAGGCTCCACGTGGCCGACAGGTCTAGGGCACCCAGCGTGGCGGGCCAGGCTCCACGTGGCCGACAGGTCTAGGGTACTTCCTGGCATCTGCCACAACTCTTCGTCTGTTGGTACAGTCAGGAGTCCATGAGGAAGAGCCGGCACTTGCCCTATGTGCTGGGCTTAAGCACTGGCTATTCCAAGCCCAGCAGAGCTGTGCACACTTGGCTCCCGTTAGCACAGACCTGATGGCAGTGAGCAGTGAGCACACGCAAAGACTGTATCCTAAAGTAGACGGGAGAACTGCTGGCTGGGCACTGGTGCCTCTCATGCCAGCCCCAGGAAGCTGAGGCAGGACAATCGTGAGTGCAGAGCTACCCTGGGCTACATGCTATGATTCTGTCTCAAAAACCAGACAAGAGGAGAAAGAGAGAGAGAGAGAGAGAGAGAGAGAGAGAGAGAGAGAAAGAGAGAGAGAGAAGAGAGAGGGAGGGAGGGAGGGAGGGAGGGAGAGAGAGAGAAGGAAGAAGAAGAAGAAAAGAAGGAGGAAGAGGAGGAGGAGGGAAGGGAGGAAGGGAGGAAGGGGGGAAGAAAGGGGACGGGCCCAAGGAAACCCCGAGTTAATGTGCGGTCATTGTGTTTGTATGAAGAGCAAACACAACCATGGAGAATGAAGTTGTCCACAGGCAGGTGGCGTAATGGAGCAGGCCCTTAATCCTAGCAGGTCTCCAAAGGCAGAGGCAGGCGGATCTCTGTGAGTTTGAGGCCAGCCTGTACAAGGCAACTCCCAGGACCGCTAAAGCTAGACAGTGAGACGCTATTTTGGGACGGGAGACCCAGACAACAACAGCATAGGTGCCATGGTTCTCACCACGGTTGCCGTCTTGCCTGCCTGCCTGCCTGCCTGCCTGCCTGTCTGTCTGTCTCTGTTCACTCTCTCTCCTTCCCTTCCTCCTTCCCTCTCTCACTTTCTCCCTCCCTCTCTCTTTCTCTCTCTTACTTTGTTTAAATTTTGGAGATGGACATCCTACTGGCTAGCCTAGTCTACATAGAGGGTTAAATTGCTGATCCCTCTACTTCATCTCCCCAATGCTGGTGCCCTAGAGTGAGCCACAGGCTTGCCTTGTTTGTGAATTTCTGTTTCAAATGCTTCGCTGACCTCTCTCCTGCCAAGAGAGTGAGCTGCCATGGAGAGTCTGGGAGGGCGCGGCTTCCTGTGGATGGTGTGTCTGTAGAGCCGCCTTCATGGCTGGCAGCTTGGAACTTTAAGGTTGTTCTTGTCTGTCTCCTGTGACTCAGCTTCTGGGAATCCACACTGAGGGAGGACAGGACCCCCATCCTACTAGTAAAGGGAAAGCATGTGGACAGCTGCCTGAGGAGGCTGTCAAGCTGCTGTCCAGTGCAGCAGCGCTGATCTGTGGTTGGGACAGAGGCTCATGGCCCCAAGAGTGGGAATGCTTTCTCACCTGTACAGGGGAGTACTGGTTTCTAGCCTGTGGCTTTTGCATGAGCTGCCACAGACGATCTCAGAGATTTTAGTCTTAGCTAGAGATTTTACAATGAGTGTACTTGTTACACTGTTTTACATAGAACTATTGAGTTTTACTGATGCCTCAAAGTAGTAAAAGGCATTCGCTTAAAGGGAAACTTCCTAAGTATCACTGGGTTATTAGCTTCAGAGTGAGAGGTTCCGTAAGTTTGTTTGTTTGCTGTTGCTGGGGACTGGAGCCCAGGGCCACTTGTGCTTCGCCTCTGAGCTGTGTCCCAGACTCTATGGCTCTGTGCCAGACTGGGTTCCCGAAGGTGGACTTGAGTGAAAATCCTTACTCTGGTCTTGTGGGAGGCAGTTATTAGTTCCGAGCTGCTGTCGGGGAGCCTGAGTGGGCTCAGTTCTTGCCTCTTCCTGGCCTCTCAGGAGCAAGTGGCCCTGCTCCATCTGCTGGGCTCTTTGGGCCAGGGTCACTCTAGCTCCCTGGGCTTGGCTGAGTCCTGTGAGCAGATGGTGCCATGAATTCTTGATGGTTGTCAAGAGAGCGTGGCGTCTGGTGCCAACCTGTGTATGTGCTTGTTTCAGAGGCTGCCTGGAGCAGGAGCGGCCCCACAGGGAACAGGTGCGTGCTGTGGTGGACAGGGGTGTACTGCCTTTATGCTGGGTGGGCCAGAGAGAACTCAGCCAGCGTCTGTGTGGATTTCCTCTACGTCAGACAGAAGGATCTAGACAACTGAAAGGACAGTTGCCCTGTGGCACCCTGATTTTTAAGGACATGGTTTTGAGCATGCCCCCCTGTGACTCCATCCTGTGACATTGCTTAGTCCGAGTCCAGCGTGTAGTGATGGAGAGAGAGGAAGCAAGCCGGTGAAGTGGCATCCCCAAGGGGCCCTGGCCTCATTCTAAAGCCTCATTTGGCTGAGTTCTTGGCAAGCTAGAAACCTTTTCTTGTGATTGTCTTGTCCGGCGTCTCCCTTTTCCTCGCTGGACTGCATCTGTGCTGCAGTTCTGGGCTGTGGGCTGAGGGAGCAACTCAGGGCTACTGCCTGCCTAGCGTGTAATGTAAGTGAAACTCATGAGCGCCAGGGCCAGCCTCCTCCCTGAGTCCCGCCCATGTTGCTTTTCTTTGCAGGAGCAGCGTTGCCCCCTGATGTGCAGATCACCCCTGTTTTTCTGAGTGAGGAGGAAGTTGCCAGCCTCCATGAGTTCCCAGTAGAGCATGAAGCTCGGTAGGTTCGGTGTACCCAAGGGCTTCTTGTTTGCTCTGCTGTCTTGTCAGGGGTGTTGATCAGTGGTGTCCTAGCATCAGGGCATGCAGCAAGCTTAGTGTGAGACCCAGTGTGGAGTGCTGGGTGACTGACTCTGGCCTTGGCCACTTCTGCTGGTGATCCTGGCCTCACCACGGACAGCCCTGAGGACCAGATGTTGTTTCTTTACCTTCCTTGTTTAACCACCGCTGTGGCATCTTGATGGATGCCTGTGCCTTTCAGAAGATCAGAGCCTCAGTGTCCCCATGGAGGCCTTTGTCCCACAGTCTGCTGATGTGACATCTCTTTTGTTTGCTAGACTCCAGGAAAATTCATTTCAGTGCCCTCCCTGGGATCAAAGCACCCCTGCCCAGGCAGAAGATGCCTGGACATCAGCCACTATCCTGGAGCCCACGCTGCATGATGGAGCGTGGCCAAATGGCAGCAGGGCAGATGAGCAGATGCCGAGGTGTGAGCAGGAGCATGCTGGGCCCACAGGACTGTGCACCGATGCCTGTGGCCAGGGCTCTGGCCTCAGCAGCCGGCTGCAGAAGGAGCTGCGTCTCTCTCAAGAGAAACTGGACGTGTCTGAAATACACATTTCTGAGGCTCAGGAAGCCTTTCCCCTTGTGCCTGCCGTGGGCGATCAGGAAGCTACCCACACCAGCTGCAGTGCACCCACACTGCCTGAAGACACAGCTGTTTGCAGCCGTCTGGACCCTTCCTCTCTCAAGAGGTCCCCAGAGAGAGGAAGGCTGGAACAGCTTGCAGACCTTCCCCTCACCAATGGCCAAACCCAAGTTCTTGGTACAGACCCTCTACCCAGCAGCAAGCCTCCTGTGGGTGTAGAGCCCAGTGTGGAGCCATATGGGAACGGAGCCCAGGAGACTCACTCGGTCCTGGCATGCAGTGAGCACTCAGCTGACTCTCAGGGTCCCAGCCCCTCGACAGACAGAGTCGGCTTCAAGCCATCCCCATCTGGTCCCCATGCAGGGCTCGTGCCCATGAACCTCTATACCCACAGTGTGAACGGACTGGTGCTGTCCCTGCTGGCTGAAGAGACTCTTCTCAGTGATACTGCAGCCATCGAGGAGGTGGTGAGTGTCCTCTGGCTCCTCTGTACCTTTGTATCGCATCACTGTGGTCACACATGTCACAACACTGTAGCACACATGCGTCACATCACTGTAGTTACATGTGTCACATCACTGTAGCACACGTGTGTCACATCACTGTAGCACACACGTGTGTCACATCACTGTAGCCCACACGTGTCACATCACTGTAGCACACATGAGTCACATCACTGTAGTTACATGTGTCACATCAGTGTAGCACACACGTGTGTCACATCACTGTAGCCCACACGTGTCACATCACTGTAGCACACGTGTGTCACATCACTGTAGTTACATGTGTCACATCACTGTAGCACACACGTGTGTCACATCACTGTAGTTACATGTGTCACATCACTGTAGCACACGTGTGTCACATCACTGTAGCCCACACGTGTCACATCACTGTAGTTACATGTGTCACATCAGTGTAGCACACGTGTGTCACATCACTGTAGTTACATGTGTCACATCACTGTAGCACACGTGTGTCACATCAGTGTAGCACACACGTGTGTCACATTGTAGCACACATGCGTCACATCACTGTAGCACACATGAGTCACATCACTGTAGTTACATGTGTCACATCAGTGTAGCACACACGTGTGTCACATCACTGTAGCCCACACGTGTCACATCACTGTAGTTACATGTGTCACATCACTGTAGCACACGTGTGTCACATCACTGTAGTTACATGTGTCACATCACTGTAGCACACGTGTGTCACATCACTGTAGTTACATGTGTCACATCACTGTAGCACACGTGTGTCACATCACTGTAGCACACACGTGTGTCACATCACTGTAGCCCACACGTGTCACATCACTGTAGTTACATGTGTCACATCACTGTAGCACACGTGTGTCACATCACTGTAGTTACATGTGTCACATCAGTGTAGCACACACGTGTGTCACATCACTGTAGCACACGTGTGTCACATCACTGTAGCACACGTGTGTCACATCACTGTAGCCCACACGTGTCACATCACTGTAGCACACGTGTGTCACATCACTGTAGTTACATGTGTCACATCACTGTAGCACACACGTGTGTCACATCACTGTAGTTACATGTGTCACATCACTGTAGCACACGTGTGTCACATCACTGTAGCCCACACGTGTCACATCACTGTAGTTACATGTGTCACATCAGTGTAGCACACGTGTGTCACATCACTGTAGTTACATGTGTCACATCACTGTAGCACACGTGTGTCACATCAGTGTAGCACACACGTGTGTCACATTGTAGCACACATGCGTCACATCACTGTAGCACACATGAGTCACATCACTGTAGTTACATGTGTCACATCAGTGTAGCACACACGTGTGTCACATCACTGTAGCCCACACGTGTCACATCACTGTAGTTACATGTGTCACATCACTGTAGCACACGTGTGTCACATCACTGTAGTTACATGTGTCACATCACTGTAGCACACGTGTGTCACATCACTGTAGTTACATGTGTCACATCACTGTAGCACACGTGTGTCACATCACTGTAGCACACACGTGTGTCACATCACTGTAGCCCACACGTGTCACATCACTGTAGTTACATGTGTCACATCACTGTAGCACACGTGTGTCACATCACTGTAGTTACATGTGTCACATCAGTGTAGCACACACGTGTGTCACATCACTGTAGCACACGTGTGTCACATCACTGTAGCACACGTGTGTCACATCACTGTAGCACACGTGTGTCACATCACTGTAGCACACGTGTGTCACATCACTGTAGCACACGTGTCACATCACTGTAGCACACATGTGTCACATTGTAGCACACTTGTGTCACATCACTGTAGCACACATGTATGTCACATCACTGTAGCACACACGTTTATTACATCACTGTAGCACACGTGTCACATCACTGTAGCACACACGTGTGTCACATCACTGTAGCACACATGCGTCACATCACTGTAGCACACATGTGTCACATTGTAGCACACTTGTGTCACATCACTGTAGCACACTTGTGTCACATCACTGTAGCACACTTGTGTCACATCACTGTAGCACACACGTGTATCACATCACTGTAGCACACACGTGTGTCACATCACTGTAGCACACGTGTACGTCACATCACTGCAGCAGAGGCATATAGGCTCTGGGCTTTTCCTTCCCTGCTTCCTGTGGTCTGATGGAGCACAGCTGTTGGAGGTCGAGCTGACATGAGTGACCTGCACACAGCTCTCCCTTGGTGCCATGTTTCCTTTTCAGTTGCCTGCAGCAGTGGTCATCTTCCCATTCTGAGGTAGCGAGGCCGTGCAGGCCAGGCTGAGCTGCCCTCTCCTGGCCCAGCTCCTGCTGAGGCAGCGCAGGCACCATAGCCAGGCATCTGTCTTCTAAAGCACACGGCAGCCGGGGTGGGGTCCCCAGGAACCCGAACTTCCTCAGACCCAGCCTCACACAGTGACTTGGTGCTCCTTCTCAGAGTACGTTTGCGATCCAAACTGGCTGTAGAGGCTCTGCAGCTGGTCTTTGCTACTTTGTGGGTTCTTTTTTCCTACCCCTTTTCCCTCACCCCTGGTTTCACCGCTTCACACTGGAGTGGGGGTGGGATTCCTGAATCTAATTTCTTTCCTTTTGTTTCTTCTTTGACCACCACTACTACCACTCACCTTCCTAAACAACCAGCAACCACCCACCCCACCTCTCGGGGCCTTAACATTGATGTACTCTGAAAAGCCCCAGAATTCCAAAAGTCACACAGTCGCAGAAATCTGCAGCTCACAAAACCATGCTTCTGCTAGAGCATGAGGCAAGTCACGGTCAGCTGCTGCGGGCCGTCCAAAGCAGCCCACATCCCCACACTTGGGCACATTCTTATAATATTTCTGCGTATTTTTTTTTAAACCAAAATTCCAGAATTCTCAAAAAATGTTGCTTCAGGGCTCTTTCTGAATAACCACCTTCCTGAAGCAGTGAACTGAGCTCTAGGGTCTGGGCCCAAGCTGGCGATAAAGTTGCCATGGTAACAGCCTCACTGAGGTTGGCAGGAAGAACAGTTGCTGCAGGGCAAGTGGTGTTCTGGGGCTCGGCTTGTTTTTCTTCTTAAATCCACATTATTCTGAGGCAATCTCATTGGCATGCAGGCCATGTGGCCCTTCACTGAGGAGCCAGTCACCTTGGAGCCAGGACAGGTCGCCAGGCATCGTCTGCTCCACAGACCCTGCCTGAAGCCCAGAGTGGAGGCTTTCTCTGTGTGTCCTCATTTCATATGGCTGGGTCCATCTCTGCTTTAGCATAGCAGGGGGGTTCTGGCTGCCTTCCCCCTCAGATCTCACTGTGCTGGACCTCAGGAGTATTGCTTTGAAGGCCTGGTGTTTGGATGTGCAAAACAAACAGAATACCCCTCTCTTTGCCTCTGCCCCCTCTGAAGAGACCCAGCCCAGGCAGCCTTGGAGAGGGGCAGTCTGCGTAGTTACATGCCGAGCTAGCTTGCTGTGTTCAATGTATCCTGGCAGGCAGGCCCTACAACTCCTGTCCTGGGAGGGAAACAGCCTTGTGAGGTGGAGACCTCATGCAAGTGGCAGGTCCAGAGTTCCCGCTGCCTCTCACCGCCCAGCCCTCGCCTCTGTCCCCAGCTAATCTGTCCTTGCTGAAAGGTTGAAAGCGGAGAGGAGTGTGTCCAGCCCTCCGCAGCCTGCTCTGTGGGAGGTGTCAGTCATGGCTCTGACCACAGCCTCTGCTGGCCTGTGCGGGAGGCTTGTTGCTGGTTGGGCCCAGGAAATGGGATGCAGGTCATGGAAGACAAGAGTTGGCAGTGCTTTCTGGGGGAGGGAGCTAAGAGCTGAGTAGCAAGATGATCTGAGAGACTGGATTTGAACCACAGACCCCAAGTCAGCTCTGTAGGAGAACTTTTGTTATCATCCCTGTCTTAAATAGAAAGTGCTTCACCTGGCTTCTCTGCAGCTTTCCTGCTGCTTCCTGGAAGGCAGACAGAGTCTCTGCAGTGTGGTCCCACGGGATGGCTGGATGGTGGTACAGCCCTTTGAAGAGGCTGAGTCCCTGTGGATCTCTCAGGGTCCGCGGGAGGCAGCCCAGGAGGTGATGGGGAAGAGAACTGAGCTGTGCCGTCAGTGGAGGTACAGGAAGATCCCACCGGGTGCCTAATGTCTCTGGGCTTGGCTTTCAGCTCTGCACCCGTGATAGTTACATGGGCCTTCAGTTGCAGGGAGCCTCTGGCTGCATTAGGGCATCAGGGTTGGGTTGGGGGCAATGCCTACTTGAAGTCAGGATGAGAGCACTCGGTGAGACACTCAGTGGAAGAGCTTCCCATCTCAACTGTGTGGGCTGCATGCACACTGCTCCAGCCTACTACGCTCCGTCACCCACCCTCAGACGCGGTGTGGACTGAAGTCAGATGTCTACAGGCCACTCCGAGACTATGCTGCATATCCAGTCAGCGAGCTTTTTACAGGGACTCAGGAGGCAGACATTCTCAGTTGTACAAGCTCTGCAGCCTTGTGTGGTTCAAAATCAGGCAGTGTGTGAGTGGTGTGAGAGGCCATGACATTCCGTGACCTCCCCATGGACTCGTCACATGTCACAGTAAATACCGTAACAGTTGCTAAGATGTATACACACAGGTCACCTGTTACACCTATGGCAGCACCTAGTCACCAGTGAGAAGCCTCCTCCATATGTCAGGCCTTGTGCTGGTCTGTGGTTAAGCTACAAGCTAGGCAGGACGTTAGAGCAGGATACAGCTGGTTCACTCTCTGGTCCAGTTTTCTCTCCCTTGTTAGCAGCTTGAGGGAGGGTGGCTGTCATCAGGTCCTTGAGGTCCAGAAGTTGCGGTGCAGTTGCATGGCAAGCTCCCTGGGTGTCCCAGTGTCTCCCCTGCCCTCAGGCAAGCACGGCTTTGAAACCTAGGCTCGTTCGCATCTGCTGACCCAGGATTGGTGGACTGCTGACGTCAGCAGCAGAGCTGGCTCAGCCCTCACCTGCTTTCTCAGCTGTGTGCTCTCGGGGGAAGCCAGTGGCTCAAGTGCCTGGTGTTGGCTGCGCTGGCCCATTGGCTCACTCTGAAATCTGTTCACACACCACTTCACTGCTGGAGCTCCTGATAGTGTGTTGTCCGTTCCTACAGCCTTTCTTGGCTCACATCCCTCCCAGAGTCCTGAGCACAGGCCACAGGACCAGCATGCCTCAGTCTCCTAGAAGCTGCCCATGCTTCATGGGATAGATCAACTCAGTGATCTTCAGCCAGGCCCTGCTGGTGTTGGGAAACACTGGAACACCAGGCCACCATTATTGTTAAAACAGACAGTCCCAGAGTCGGAGAGATGGCTCAGGGGTTTAGAGTACTTGCTTGTTCAGAGGCCCTGAGTGCACCCACAATGGGCAGCTCACAGTTGCCTGTAACACCCATTCAAGGGATCTGATGCCCTCATCTGAGCTGCATGTGTGCCATATAACACATGAAGAAAGGGGGTTGGGGGATGAGTGGTACACACCTATAATCCAAGCAGTCAGGAGGCAGAGGCAGAAGGCTTTGCACAAGTTAGACCAGCCTGGTTTTCTTAGTGAGTTCCAAGCCAGTCAGCACTACATAGCGAAGCCCTGTCTCAAACAAGCAGAGGCAGCAGATGAGTGCAGCTTGATGCTTTAGGAGACACTGCCTGGCTTTGTTTGCTAGGTCTAGTGGCCTTTGAGGCATTGTCTAGGTACTTACCTTTCAACTAAGTTTGCCAGCCTGTGACCCACTCCTGGCCTCTCTGCAGTACCACAGCAGCCTGGCATCGCTGAATGGGCTGGAAGTCCACCTGAAGGAGACACTGCCCAGAGACGAGGCTAGCCTCACAGGCAACACATACAACTTCCTGCATTATGACCGCATCCAGAGCGTGCTCTCAGGTAAGGGACAGGTGCAGGCACCCAGCTCCATATGGGTGGAGGGAGAACCCAGCTCCAGTCAAGGCAATACCGCAGAACACAGCCCTCTGGCCTCGGCTAGGCAGTGGCCCCTGAGCTCACTGACAAACACTCCTTTGTTTCTTTCTTGTTGCTGTTTCCCGAGTGGGAGCTTGTGAGTTCAAACACCTGTGGCAAGGTGGGCCCCAGTGTGGAGCTGGTACGGCTTGCAGTGGGGCCGCGGTGTGGAGCTGGTACGGCTTGCAGTGGGGCTGCGGTGTGGAGCTGGTACGGCTTGCAGTGGGGCCCCGGTGTGGAGCTGGCACGGCTTGCAGTGGGGCTGGCGGCACTTTCTCCCAGAAGCAGCAGTAGGGTGGGCATCTGGACTTTGGGCCCAAACTCAAGCTGCAGCCTCACTGCCCCCCACTCAGGACTGGGCACAAAGAGTCAGGCAGGACTGCCACTCACTGCCTCTGTCTCCTTCTGAAGCCAACCTGTCCCTAGTGGCTGCTCCCCAGGACCGCCGGTTTCTTCAGGCCGTCAACCTCATGCACTCCGACTTTGCCCGGCTGCCTATGCTGTACGAGATGACCATCAGGTGAGCCTCTGAGCCCTGCTTCTAGCATCCCCCACGGAGGTACTCTCTGGGCCTGGTGGTGAATATGGTTGGTCCCTTTGGAAGCCATCCTTCCATGTGTGCCTGGGTCAGGTTAGGACAATGGCAATATCCTAAGTCCTCACTGCCACAGAGCACAGGGCTCCACCATTCCTGAGTGTAGGCCAGACAGCACTGCAGGGTTCTAATTACAAATAAAACTTCAGATCAGACATTTCTCCACTGCCCATAACCCCCAGAGCCCACCTGTGTCTTTTTATGGTGGCATTCCAGGGCACAGCTGTCTTGTTCCCATTACCTGTGGTGACACAGACAACACAGGTTCCATTTCCTTCTCTGTTGTCAGGCACATCAGATGGCTAGAGAGAGAACGTCCCCTGCCCCTCTGTTGGTCCGTGGCTCTCAGAACTGGCCAAGAAAGGACTCTTACTGCTTCCAGAGTGAGGGATGTAAGCACACTTGGGGACAGTGACATCCCAGGCCATTGTCTCAGAGCAGAAGGCCAGGGTCTGACCCTGGGCCTCCATGGCTCTGCGGTGCACGCTCTTTCCCACAGGTCCCAGTCGCTGGGTGAGCTGTGGGTCTGGAGTCAGTGGGAACACACAGTGCCTGCCACACTGATGCCAGCTCTCTGCCCTGTGTCGTCTGCTGCTGACAGCACAGCCTGTCCTCTCTAGCTGACAGCCAAGTGTTAACTTGCATGTGGAGCCACTGCTCTGGGATCTGGTGTGCTGGGTGTGTGGCTGTTTGGTGGGAGGTGGCAGCAACCGTTCTGCCCACCAGGTGCTGGGGCTGCTGTGCGTCACTGTCCTAGAGCCAAGGGGGTTCAGTGTGGGGAGAGCTCAGGGCATGAGCGGGGTGGCCTCTTACCACAGTGGTGAAGGCACAGCTCCTTGGCACATAGATTCCTGTGGGCTCTAACCAGGAGCTCTCTGCTCGACAGCAGGAGGGCCAGCATTGCCACACAGGTGTGGCTCGGGGTTTTTCCCACCAGGCCCTTTGACCTTTGAGAGAAACCTCTCAGATATCTCACAGGGGCTAAAAACCCCTATGCCAGCCAGGTCCCGCAGGTGCCCAAGGCCCAGAGGTTCCCCTCCTCATCCAGCCCAAGACAGCTGATGGGCGGAGCCCTAGCAGCCCTGACCCCATGATTAAATAGAATCAGAGAAACCGAGTTTTGGTGGGCTTGAGGCAGGAATAGTGTGGAGGCCAGAGGTGACTAGGTGGATGTTAGCAGGTGAGCATCTCTCCTTGGTTTCTGTGCCCTGCAAGGGAAGGATTCAGCTGAGACACAGTTTAAGATGAAGTTTACTTCACAAAGCGGAGAAGTTGGGGTGGGCTTTCCTGGGAGAGATGGGGGAGCATCATAGTAAATGCTGATTGTGGGGTTTTAAGTGTGTGTGTGTGATATGTATGCATGTGTGTGAGATGTGCACACACGTCTGTGTGTGTAATGTGTGTGTGAGATGTGCACACACCTGTCTGTGTGTGTGATATGTGTGAATTGTGTGTGTGATGTGAGTTGTGCACACACATCTGTGTAATATATGTGCAATATGTGTGCATTGTGTATGTGTGTGTGCGCACATGTATCTGTGTGTGCATGTGTGTATGTATGTAATGTGCGCACATGTGTGTGCACATGTGTATGTGTGATGTGTGCATATGTTTGCGTGTGCACCACAGTATGAAGGTCAGAGGAGAGCTTGCAAGGGTCAGGCCCTTCTTCTATCCTGAGGGCTTCAGGGGTGGAGCTGAGCTTGTCAGTCATCCCTCTGGCCCCATGTTGTGGGTTTTTAAAGGTGTTCTTACGAACTTTATTAAATTGATGGCATACTCGTGGGGTAAGGTAGCCCTCCCCCCCCCCCCAATTTCCACTTTAGAGTATTCACAGGTTTTAGCACAAGGGTGTGGGGGTATCAAGTCTGCAGTGTAAATGGTACTGGCGTAGGGGATGCAGACCCTTAGGTAGTGAGTGTCCTCTGTCCCAGTGTCTGAGAAGTGTAGCTTCAAGGACGGTGCAGATGGGCAGCATACTGTCAGGAGCTCCTCTAGCAAGATGCAGCTGGGGTTTCCTTGGTTACCCAACACCTACCTTCTTGAGTCCTCATCACAGGTCCTCTATGCAGCACTCTGTCAGCTGTGGGCCCAGGTTTCCTGCTCTCTGACTCCTCCCAGGCTCCTTGGCTGGTGGGTGGGACAGTCCCTACTGCTGTGGCAGTGGAAAGGCAGGAGCAGGGTTGTTGTTATGTTGGCAGAGCCCCAGGGTTTGTTTGTTCAGTAACTGGGTCTTCAGAACCTGGCTGCAGCCACCGCAGACCCAGAGCTGAAAAGACAGGAGGACAGTTGCTCCCCAGGCCTGAAGGTCAAAGCTGAGCACAGCAGGCATTGGAGGCGTTGGTGTGGCCAGCCTGGGCCCACAGCCTCTGCTGAGCTATTGTCCTGCCTCCTCCCCAATAGGAATGCCGCCACAGCTGTGTACGCCTGCAGCAACCCTGCCCAGGAGACCTACTTCCAGCAGCTGGCACCCACTGCCCGCGGCTCCGGTTTCCCGAACCCTCAGGATTGTGCCTTCAGCCTCGCGGGCAAAGCCAAGCAGAAGCTGCTGAAGCATGGGGTGAACCTGCTATGAGCTGGGTGCAGCCTGTGTGTCACGGGGCCTGAGGAGCGGCCCCTCCAGACCGTGTCCCCAGTGCTAACGGTTGAGCAGGACCTGGCTCCTCAGTGGCAGCTACAGGAGGCTGAGTGGGCTCAGGTTCTGTCATGTGTGAGTGCCTTGAGTACAGTGCGGTGCAGAGCAGGCTGCAGGCTCAGGAATGCAGCTGCAGGAATCTCAGCTGACAGTCTACCTGAGGTATCCATGGTGCTTTGCAACCTTACAGTGCCGAGCTCCGGGTTTTTGAAGCAGATTCCCAAAGGCTCAAAAATAAAATGACAAAACTGAGTTCTGAGTGATCAAGCTAGCATTTATTTCTGTGACAGAGTGAAGTGTGGACACTTGACATGGCATGAGCCCGTATAGTCTCTTCCATTCTCCTCCCTCCACACAGAATTCTAAAGTCACAGTTAGAGCACAGAGCATCTGCATAGAACCCGTACACACAGACCTGTACACGGAACTCACCTCAGGTGATGGACAGCGCCAATCCCACGGGCCTGCTGTGCAGGGAGTGTCTGTACTGTGTTGCTGAGACTGTGCATGATGACAAGATGTGATTTCTTTTCCCATGTCCCTTGGCCTCATGGGTACAGAACTCATGGATCTGAAGAGCTGGCTGTATGTTTTCCCCATGGACTGTATACACCAGTGTGCCCGTCTGTGGAGACATAAGCCACAGTGACCTCCAGTCTCCTCCTCTCCCTAGAGGCCGCACCCCCACCCCCCAGCTACTGGCTGGCCAGAGGTTGATCTCCCTGCCAGGAGGGTCCTGCTTCCAGGCGGGCACAGGTATATTGATCTCCGCCCCTGACCAGTTCTTCAGGAAAGAAACTCATTCCAAGTTTGTTACCAGCTCTCAAGAAACCTCATGATGAATTCACAGCTTGTTCCGACAAGCAGTGCTCTAAGCAGCACGCTCTCCCTTAGAGTTACTTCCCTCAGGTCTGTAGAGCCCCTCACATCTTACCCCAGGGCTAACACAGGAATTTAGATCCTGAACTGAGGCAGGCATTCACCTTGCTCTGTCGCGGGGGATACCTGATACTACTGCAGTCTATAAGCAGTGACTGTCCTGGAGGCGGCTAGGGAAGAATATCCACCCCCAGCTTCCTGCTCCAGTGTCCTAGCCCCAAACCCACATCTTCAAAATTACCCTCTAAGAGTGGGATGTTCCCACAGCAGAGGCTCGGCCCGGTCTGTGGCAGGCTCTCATTGTACTGGGTGAGCACCAGGCCCTCCGTGGCAGTGCCAGGGCCAGTGTCTGCAGAAGATATTCATCTGGCCATCATTCACACTGGGGAAATGACCGGGGCCCCCAGGAAGCAATCCAGCAATCCAGTCACATCACTTCCAAGTGACGTGTGGAAGCGGTCCTGTGGTGCCCGTGGTGACCAGGCAGGCCCTGAGTGCTATTTTTGGTGATCCTAAGGCAAGGGGTGTTCAGGCCAATGTACTCATCTGTTACAGGCAATGCAGGATTCTGCTACACCTATGCAACTGCAGACTGGATGCTGAGTGTGAAGCGGGGCTAGGTATCTCGTGGGAGAGGCAGGCCTGGTGAGGACTCTGAGGTGCCAGCCTATCAAAGGAGCCTCAGTATGAGAGGCTCTGCCTGTCCTTGGCTGGAAGGTCACTACTCCCAAGTGGGTGGGAAGCAGGAGAGCAGTGGTGTTGGGCTTCTCGAAGGCTATGGCTGGCTGTCGCTGGGGAAGGCTCGTGACCCACAGCCCAGAGAGGATGCACTGCAAGTGGATAGACCTGGCAATCGACAAAGGACCCAATCTACTTGATGGATGACAGGTACCCACCATCTTGAGATGCAGTTCAAGGGGATCATGTACTGGGATGCTCACAATCCACGTCTGCCTTCTGCCTGGTACACACACCTGCTCCCAGTCCTCAACAGCTGGCTCCCAAGAGGAGAGTGGCACCTGCCACTGGTCCTCTGTGAGGAGAGAACTGCCCTATGTTCTTCCTGTGTGTCTTTGAATCCTGGTAGGAAGTTGCTTGAGAATTGCTGAGTGGCAGTCCCTCTCTGTCCCACCTCCCCACAGCCAGACTCAGCATGCCAAGGTAATGGCTCGGCTCTGGCCAGAAACCCATGGAGGCTGCTGGAGGCACTGGATTCACCCTGCTTCCCAGCTGCCAAGCTGGTGCCAGCATCAGCCTGGGCTCCTGTTACAGCACTTATTACCAGGGACAGTGAGAAGCTGTTATCCTGTCCTGTGTCTCTCCATCTCCCACATTGCCAACCCCAATCCCCACTCCTGCTCAGCTCACTCAGTGTCTTTGTCCTCTTGCTAAAGCCTAGAAGATGCTGGCCCTCCTGCACCCCAGGAAAAGGCATTCTGGGAGCATCTAGGACATCAGCTGTTTGGGGCCTCAGTACCAAGGTAGGGCTTAAGCACATGTCCACATCTTAGGAGGTGAGCAGTACATGGGCTCCAACAGGACACCCAAATCTGAACCGGAGAGTCCCTGTGGTGTGGTCCTCAGACCTTAAGCTGCCTCCCGATGACTACAGCGTAAATTACATCACAGGAAGCTCTGTGAGTGAGGAGAAACACAAAGGGCAGGCGTTCCCAGCACAGCTGCTGGGGTAGAATCTCAGGCCTCACACATAGTAGGTTCTACTACTGAGCTCCGTCTCTCTGTCTCTGTCTCTGTCTCTCTGTCTCTGTCTCTGTCTCTCTCTCTGTCTCTCTCTCTCTCTCTGTGTGTGTGTTCACTTTGATGGTATGGCTCAGTGGTAGAGGCCCTCCCTAGAATCCCCCAGCAAGGGGCTTGGGGCATAGCTCAGTGGCAGAGCACCTGCCTAGGATGCACTCGTAAGGGACTGGGAGATAGCTGAGTGGTGGACTGGCTGCCTAGAATCCTATCAGTGGGTGTAAATCAACAGTAATGTTTGCCCAGCATGCATGCAGCGCTGGATTCCATCCAACGAAAACCCCTAAGCAGTCACCACGAACTTAGGGTCAGCTCCAATGTGGGTTAGGGAGAGAGAGGTAGGAGGGAGGTGGCCAGAAGTCACCTGGGAAGGCGGTAGAAAGTGACCATACCCATATGTACACCTCCTGCCACCTAGCACCACAGTCAGCTTGAGAGTGTCCACGGCCATCTGTCGGCGGCTCTACATGGCCTCGTTCTGTCCCCATTCGCCGTGTTTGCATCTGGTGAGCAGCAGTCAGCTGAGGGGTAAGTGTCGGGGAAGCCTGCCAGCAGTGGTGCCTGCAGTCGAGTGGGGATCCTTAGGGAAGCCTTGGCCCCTAGCCTACACGCATTAATGTGCGTGTGTGTACCTGCACGGGCCCTCTCGTCCTTGGAATGCGGACATCATACTGCCTGGTAGAAAAGCCAGGCTAAGCTTATTGAAGCAAGCAGGAGACCCCTGCCAAGGACAAGACTGAGTGAGCCGGGACTTCCTGGTGGCACAGGATAGAAAGCACCGGTCAAACTTGGCTCAGGAATCAGTGCAGTCTCTGCCTGTGGAGCCTAACAATCGACAGGCAGGTCTGGCTTCATCAGAGTTGCATCAGGATGTGGAGGGGCTCCACAAGTGGGGCCAGCTAATCTGCGGTTCCTGCGTGGGCTTCTTAGCTGTCTCGCTCAATGGCCCCAGCATTAAGAACTTGCATCCAACCCTGACTTAACAGGATGGGAATTCAGGAGACTGGTCAGGCCCTGGTCAGGGATGAAGTCCTCACGTCGAAATTTGCCAGACCTGAAACGCAAGTGCTGAGAGGAGGCTTTTAGGGTTTTGTGTGTCGCTCAGTGTAGGTGTTTGGCTAGTATGTGCAAGACCCTAAGTTCTATCCCCAGCAACTGAAAACAAACACAAGCAACCCAGTGCCCAGGAGTCTTTCCTTCCTCTGTCCCTTCTTGGGCATCTGTGGCTTTGCTATGTAGAGGGATCCCACACCTGCCCAGTACCTGTTTGTTCTGGGATAGATCATATCTGCAGGGAACCAACTGAGACCAGGAGAGGGGACATGACTTTCCAGAAGTGGCAGGAGAGTGAACGCCAGGAGATGAGCCCGAGGCTACCATTCCTGAACCATTCCTGAAGACATTTTTTTTTTCTCTTCAGGAAAATGCAAGAATTTGTAAATCTTACAATCCATCTATTTTCCACATTGCCATTGGAGTTGACTTAACATCGCAGAGACCTGCTGCCTGTTCCCACACACACTTCCATACCTGGTGCTCATTGGGATGGAACCCAGGGCTTCAGGCCTGCTAGGCCAGTGCTCCTCTCTGTTAGGACAGCCATTTATCCTCACCCACTGTTGACCATGGCCTCAGCTATCTCCGTGATGCCAAAAGCCACACTCCCACACCAGTCCATCAGTTCTCGCTGCCTTCTCTCATAAGTCGCTTGACCACACTGCTTGTCAGCAAAGCTCTTTATTTACTCTCTGCTCCCTACCCAGGTCCTTGGCATGTAGTGGGGGACAGTCAGGATATGTGGGAATCATGCACTTTGAGAGGCTCTCCCGAGACCCCGAGTGCAAAAGTTCAGAAGCCTGATGCTTCTCTCTGGGTATTTTTCCTTCCATTGTGACTGACATCATCAAATTACTTTCTAGAGTTGGCTGGTTTTGCATTTGGACCTAACATCAGACCTGTACATAAGGCTGTCCATTCTGTCCTGCTCGGAACCATGCCCATGGGCCCACCACTTCCAGTGTGTCCCAAGAGTGTCTAGCTGAATGCGTTCTCCCATCAGCTGGACTCAGGGCCTTTGGCTGGCCTTCACTTTGGGAAGAAAACTGTGTGTCTTCTCTGGAGACTGAAGAATCAGCGCCATGTCTGTGGATATGGGGATCTGGAGCTGTCTCTGGTGTTATCACACCCGCCGGCTCTAGTCATTGCGTTGACAGACATGGCGATAACTCTTTGCTGTCTCCGAGTCTAGCGTGTGAAAGTTTACATACAGATATCATAAATGTCAACTCTTGGGCAACAGACTGCAAAGCTTGGTGGACACTCTGGTCACATGGTTGGTGGCAGAGGTCCAACCCAGCATGCTTCCTGCCAATCTGTGGACCATAGCAGCAGCAGCAGCAGCAGCATGTGTCAGGCCAGGCTCGGCAGTAGCCCTCTGTAGGCAGTGAGCTAAGAGGATCCCTGTTCTGTGGCTGACCTGAGCCCTCACTGGTCTTCAGCTCTGTAGGAGCATGTGGTTAAAGAAAAGGCCCAGGTCACCACCACCAGGGCTCTGATAGATTTTGGGTCTATCAGTGATAACGACTGATTCACTGGGCCCTGACTTATTCACCACCCCGGTGGTGTCTGGTAAGCCCATAATGAAGCCAACTGGGTGTCCAGGCTGTCTCTTGCTCTGGGACAGTGAAGGGTCCTTGGAACCTCAGCATCAGAGGCCAAGCTGTCTGGCTCGGTGGCTTCTGGTCTGTGGTGTTCTGTTTGTTGTTTCGTTTTGCTCTCTCTTGAGACAGCTACAGAAGTTTAAGATGATTACATTTAGACAAAACAGCCATTTGGTTACTCTATTCCAGAACACGGAGAGGACACCAGGTAGCAAAGTGACATGGACAGGAGAGGCACAGAGCCTCTGGTCACATCCAAAGGGACACACTAGTAGGCCAGATGTCCCAGCAAATAGCTGGAAGGGGAAAGAAACCAAAGAAGTTCCTAGTAACCAAAGGAAAGACGCCCCATGGTGACAGGAAGCCATTCACGCTTCCAGCACGGATCAGGGCGTGGTCAGGGTGGGTAACCCCACAGTCTACCACTCAGCCTGGCTCCAGCCCAGGCAATGTCCTCATCGTCCCGGAGCAAAGATAAAATCCAGGGCCTGACGTTCTGCAGCTGCCACGTTGGGGTGCCAGAGATCCACCATGAAGACCACCCGTGGGCCATCCTCAGCGGAACCTGGGGAGGAGGAGCATAACGGGGTCAGGTTAACCCTGGCACAACACAACGTGGCCTGAGCTGTAGGGCCAGCAGGCACAGGAAGACCTCCCCTTCCTGGATGTTTACCAGGCCTCCCATGCCTTGGACCAAGGTGGGTGAAGGAAATGGGAACTGTGGTGGTTTGAAAATGTTTGGCCCAGGGAGTGGCACTATTTGGAGGTGTGGTCTTGTTAAAGTGGGTGTGGCCTTGTTGGAGGAGGTGTGTCCTGTTTGGAGTGGGTGTGGCCCTGTTGGAGTGGGTGTGGCTTTGTTGGAATAGGTGTGTCATTGTGAGCACAGGCTTTAAAATTTTCTTCCTAGCTGCCTAGAAGTCAGTAGTCTGCTAGCAGCCTTCAGATAAAGATGCAGAACTCTCAGCTCCTCCTGTACCATGCCTGCCTGGACTTAGGGAAATGAGGCTGTCAGAGTAGACACAGTCTGGATGCTGTTCTCCCAACCCACAGAACATCTGACACTGAGAGTGAACCTGATGGTGACGATGGCCGTTAGGTCATGATGGATGAAGTTGGCTTGTCACCTGTAATACCCACGTGGAGACACTGTACATGGGAAGGTGATATGGGGGGCTTGGGACTTCCTGGTAAGTTTTGTCTGGTACTCTAAAAATTCTCTTTAAAAAGTCTCTAATAACCACAAAGCAAGCAGGTGGGCAAGCTCTGGAAGAGGCAACGCCTACCTTCATGGAACGCAGTGTGGAGAAAGGAGTCATCAAAGAGTAGGCATCGGCCTTCTGCCCAGCACTGGGGCTCGCCCCCGACCACTAGTTCACAGCCATTGGGAGTCTTCAGACCTTGGGAAAAAACACAGGATTGAGGATGAAGATGGTCAGGTTTCAAGATTGCTAGAAGATGGAGCTGGGCTGCTCTGGGGAGCACAGGAAAGCTTCAGTCTTCCACATGGCCCCCTGGAGTCCACACTGTGCACTGTGTAGCCATGTTGGATGAGGTGGAGACTTGTTGGAGTGGGTATGGCCTTGGAGTGGGTGTGGCTTTGTTGAAGTGGGTGTGGCATTGTTGGAGTGGGTGTGGCCTTGTTGGAGTAGGTGTGGCCACCCTGAGACTAGATTATCCTGAGGTGATGGTGTTAGGGCTCCTCGTGGAGTAGGTCATGACTGGAAGAGGTTGCCACGCCTACTGTGCTGGCTGGTCTTATGTCAATGACACACCAGCTAGAATCATCTGAAAGGAGGGAACCTCAATGGAGAAGATGCCTCCATAAGATACAAGTGTAGAACATCTCCTTAATTAGTGATTGATGTGGTGGCACCATTATGGGTGGGCCCCGCCCATTGTGGGTGGGGCCAGCCCTGGACTGGTGGTCCTGGATTCTATACGAAAGCAAGCTGAGAAACCCTGGGGAGAAAGTCAGTAAGCAGAACCCCTCCATGGCCTCTCTATGAACTCCTGCCTCCAGGTTCCTGCACTGTTTGAGTCCCTGTCCTGACTTCTACAGCAGTGTGGAAGTGTAAGCCAAATAGACCCTTTCCTCCAGGAATAGTAAATAGACCCTTTCCTCCCCAACTTGCTTTTTTGGTCATGGCATTTTATCACAGGAATAGTAACCCTGACTAAGACACCCACTGAGCAACCGGCACAGCCTCAGCCTCACAGGGCTCTACCTTGGACTTCCAGTCTCAAGGCATTATTTTGTTTATTCGGTGGGGGTCTCACTGTGTTGCCCAGGCTAGCCGTGAACTGTCAATTCTTCTACCTGAGTGTCCTGGGTACAGGTACCACCACCCAGCTGTTTCTGTTCTTTTTTAATGTAAAACGTTGTGTCAGTGTTGTGTGGGGTGTACGGACACCACTCGTGAGCCAGCATTCAGAAACTACTTACACGAGGTGGTTCTGTCCTTTCTCTGTGGGTTTCTGGGATCAAACTCAGCTCAACAGGCTTGTAGGGCAAGTACCTCACCCGCTGAGCCATCTCTCCAGTCACCAGCATGTAGGACTCTTCACAGACCAACAGATAGGTCAGTCTTTCTAGGGACAGGGGACTGGTAAGGCCGGGCTGGCTGCACTGAGGTCCTCAGCAAAATTCCTCCGTTGTTGGTTCCATCTGTCTGGGTCCTAAACCCTTTTGCTTATGTTAATAGCTTGAGGTTCTCATGATCTCAGGAACTCCTGATGCCTCGTCCTGGGATCCATGGGAATCCAGGGATGCTGAGTTCAAACCGGCTTCATCCATGCAAAGGTCTCTACAGCAGGGTCTCTTAAAGGACAATTTTCTGCTGCATCCAAAGGGCATCAAAGACCCACCGAGGGGCTCTGCTCAGACCCCTAGTGCTTCCCTCCCCAACGTCTGAGCCAAGAAATGTTCTGGGTGTTTGTCCCTCCATTGTAGACTGACATCATCAAATTACCTTCTAGAGATGGCTGGTTCCTTCAAGTTACTAGCTAGCCTGAGGGGACTGATCAAGACTACAAGGTGTGAACATTCTACACGTGCATGCACACACGTCACATACGAGATGTGCACATCCGATATTAACACCGGAGTCCGAGCCAAGATATCCTGCTCGCAGCCTGCCTACTCAACAACCTGGGTCCCTACCCCTCCTCCGTATCCCAAAGCCTTTGAACAGTGTGGTAGCTGAGGCTCCAGTTCAGTGCTTCCGTGCCTGCCCAGCATGCATGAGACTCGGGTTCATCCCGGTGCCCTGCAAATCAAAAGCTCCCACAAAGCAACACCTTTCAAAAGGAAATCTTTACTCCCGTTGCCAACAGCCCCAAGCTGCAGCCTGGCCAGAGTCTGATGTTTGCTCTCCCCTGGTCTGTCCTACTGGATCCCTCCAGCTCTGTTTACAACCAGAGTTTTATTAACCAAAGCTATTATGTGGATCAGAGCCTGCCTGGTAGTAGTGATGGCCTCCACCTGCCAAGAACTCCACACGCACACTTACTAGTGCTCCCCAAACTGCCCTAAAGGCTTCCAGGGCCTGACCCTGGAGGATGGGTGAGGGACTGAGTCCAGACCTGCTGGCCTCCAGAGCCTCTGCTCCACTGTTTCCTGGGGCAGAGGTTGTGCCTTACACAGCATTGTGTAGTCATGAGACCTACTGCCACACTCAGGAGGAGACTGCCAGGCACTATGCCAAATGGCCACTTAGTGAGTTCTGTCCCCAAACTTCTCCACAGCTCGGGTGCTGGGAGTCCTTTTTGCAGAGAGGCAATGGATGGAGACTCAGCCTGCAAGCACCACAGCTGCCCATGGATCTAGACTCCAGCTTCCACCCTGTCCTGCCTCCCTGTCAACTCCCCTCTGCAGCCACCCTCTGACACGGTTGCCTCTCAGCACCCACATCTTCAGTCCAAACCTTACCCAGAAACCTCACCCAGAGAGCAGAGAGAGCAGAGCTGTGGGTGGAGATGGGGCGGGGGGGGGGGGGTGTGGGCTTAGCAACTGGCACAGGTTCCCTGCAAAGCACATTAGGGAACCCCTCTAGAGAGCTTGCACAGGACACTCATCCTCCGCTTCCCCACCTTCAGAAATCAGCCAGTACCGCCTCTTACAGCTGCCGCCGAGCTCAGCACACTCTGCTCTGGCATGTACGCCAGTGAGGCCATGCGTGGCCTCGGTCACCAACTTTCTTTACTGGGAAGAAGGTGCCATGTACTTGTGAAGCCTGCTTCCGTGCTCATAGCTCTGGTGACCACTCTGAGACACATCTCATCTCATCAGATCCTGAAGGGAGAACTTCTGCCACAGGATCTCTGGCCTCACTTTCTATTGAGGAAACAGAAGCTCAGAGAGGAACCAGAGGAGCAGTCTGCTCGATGTAGCATGGCTAGCTCACGGCTGGGCTGGGTACAGAGGCGGCTTAGCTTGACACTCAGTTTGCATGCCATGTACACAATGCACAAGACTCCTGAGATGTGAATAGAGTGACCAGAATACTGGGCACCATTGATCCACGTGACTCAGAAAGTTTAAATATCTCTTACAGCCTTCTGGGTACCACCAAGGGCCTCTGTCATCGCCAGAACCCCCCTGTGAGTTCTGTGTCAGACACCACAGCAACCACCAGACATACCTGGATATGCAAACTTAAGTCAAGTGAGAACTTTACGTCAGCTGTTGTACTGACTGCAACCTAAGCCATCAGCCAGCAGCTGGCGTGATGGACAGGAAAGACTGCAAACACTGTTGCTACCTTCCTTCCAAAGTTCTTTCAGATAGAGCTTTTCCTGCCAGATGCTATGGTTAGGTTGGTGTGAGGCCAGGGGGCAGAGAGCATACATTCTCCCAAGATCTACCTCCAGCACCACAGCAGAATGAACCAGAGCTTGAGAAGATAAAAAGAAACGAGTTTCACATTCTGCTCTAACACTTGTTTACAGACCACCCCCCCCAAAAAAAATTTTTTTTTCTAGGGCTGGGGATATGGTTCAGTTTTATAAATTGCTTTTGGTACAACCATGAGGACCTGATTGGAGCTTTGGCATGTGAACCGGCTAGCAGCTGAGGTGCGCGCACACACACTATAGTCACAGGGCTGGGGAGTCGTTGACAGAGAGATAGAGCCCCCTTGGGCTTGAGAGCTAGTTTAACCTAACCAGTGAGCGCCAGGTCCCACAGAGGTCCTGCTAAAACACAGTGGACTCCTGAGAAGAGAAACAGTACTCAAGGCTGACCTCTGGCCCCAGCACATGCATGCATACAAGTGCACACAAATAGTTCAGGCTAGCCCTTCAAGCCTTGACCCTTCTGCCTCAGCCTCTTGAGTGTTTGGACTGCAGGCATGAGCCACTGCACCTAGCTGTATGCCTTCGGTATTTGATCAAAGCACCCAAGAGGCAAAAGCACCTTTTTACTCGAGGCTTCCACCGTGCATGCTGGGACTCTGCCCTTCTACATACCTAGATGGCACCGGATGCGAATGTTTGTGGGCCCATAATGCTCTGTGATCACAGTCCCAGGACTCAGTACTGAGATGCAGGCGTTCCCGAAAACATTGTTCCCAATACAGGTCCGGAGGCTGCCGAGCAAGCGGTAAGTCCGTGGGCACTTCCTGCAGTTCCTGGGGACACAAACGCCCTGGCTGACAAAGTCAAAGGTGAACCACTCCCCGCTGGGGGTGCTGTTCACTTTCCACCCCTGAGGGAGGCTGCAGTTAGAGAAGGCTTTGTAGAGAGTCTCGAACTCGCAGAGGATGGCCTGGAAGTTCCGCTCCAACAGCTCCACATCATGCTTTTGGGCGTCCCGGGAGAAGTAGGGCGTAGTGGGGAGGTCAGGCAGGAAGAAGACCTCAGGCTTCTGGATGGAGGGCTGGCTGCTGAGGTAGCGGCCCTGCTCCCGGATGCCCTTGTGGATGCGGCCCATGCCAGACCAGGAGTACCGCTTGGCGTATTCCTGAAGGTTGTGGTAGAGCTTCTGGTTGAGACCTTCGTGGTGCGTGCAGCGCGCACACTCCGGTGACTGGTAGTACATGGATCCATTCTGTAGCCCGTTGGCATCCACGCCCTGCAGGAGGGAGTTGACGGACACGTGGGGGCGGGGCTGCTCTCGGCCCACGTGGTAACAGTACCACACAAACAGGACAAGCAGGCAGGCCACAGTGACGACAGCTGTGCCGTCGCAGTCCCGCACGGACTGGATACCGGTGGCAATGCAGTCCCTCAGGCCATCCAGAGACCAGCTCCAGGCCACCAGCCACTCCAGCCACATGGTGAGGGACTCGGTGCTCGAAGGAAGCTGGCTCAGATGATCAGTCCTCTGGGGGTCTCCAGGGCACCCATAGCATGCAAGTTAGCAGGAGGCAGAAGGAGTGGTGGCGGCAGGGGGAGGCATGACTGCCACTGTTCCTCGGTTCCTGCCAAGGGCTCCATTGATGAACAGTGAGGCCTGCCAACCGGGCCCACTAGGAAAGTCACCGCAGTGGGGTGGAGGGTGCTGCCTTATGTCCCATTAGCAAATGGAGTCCAAACCTGGGATGGAGACCAGAGAACGGCATGAATGTTATGACTAGAAAAGGCCCAACAGAAGATAGAGATCCAGCCTCAAATAGCAGAGGGCTATCGTCGCCACATCCCCCCCCCCCAGCACTCTGTAAGTCGGGCTAATATCACTTCTGAAAAGCAAGCGGGTGCCCTGGAGTAACCTCTTTCTGCTGCTCAGCTGGTAGGTGACCTAGTGGCCTCACCCACAGGGTTACAGAAGGGAAAGCCTTCCAAGCCCCTGACTCAGTTTTCCATCTCTGAGAGCAGCTGACACCATCTTTGCCAGCCATCCTGCTTAGGGGACATGGAGCCTGAATCAGTGTAAAACACGATGCAAACCCAAATGTGTCCCCCCCCAAGGCTCTAGAACCCAGAGTGTCTGTCCCCCAGTTTCCATGCAACACTCCATTCTCCAAGGTGGTGCAAATGGTCAGGTCTATGTTCTCCTGAAAGCGCTCCATCACCTGGGGAAGCACAACCGGGAGCACCTCAGTGCTCCTCCCTCCTCCCCTTGGGGAGGAGGGAGACAACAAGATTTGTCACCCCACTGCCTGGACCAGCTAGGTCTTGGAAGTCTGCAGCATAGCAGAGAAGTTACACACCCAAAGTAGTCATAGGCTAGACCAGGTGTACACGCTTGTCTCTGCAAGGTACTTCCAGTGTTTTCATTCATCAGCTGGCTGGGGAGAATGTCACCATAAATCCGCGATGTGTGATCAACAGGCAAACCAAAGGTGGAGAGTGTCCCAAGGCTCCCACCCCAAGCAGGAGGCAAAGGCCGGAGCAGCAACCTGACTCGGAGTGATGTCCACTCCTGGAGTCAAGGAAAGCCTTTGCTACTCATTCCTCATCCACTAGCACCCTCCTGGTGTCGGCTGAATAAAGAATTACTTGACTATAATGTTTAGGAAGTCAAAATCACACACACTGAATATTCATGGGGACTCTTAGGCTTCTAGGAAAAGTACAGGAATGGCGGCAGAGGAGAAAAGTCAGCTTCTCAAGATGCAGCATGGTGTTAAGCTTGATATCCGCCCTCCTCCAGGGGTGATACCATCAGCCCTGGCTGTTTCCTTTTTAGGAAAAGGGGAAAAGCCCCAGAAAGGTGGTTTTTTTTTTTTTTTTTTTTTGCACTTGCTCTTGGAGACAGCCCAGGGTTCCCAAGATTTCTGTGTGAGACTCTCACCTGGTGTTCATAGACTCTGAGGAAACTGTAACTCGAAAATTGCCTTCATCCTAGGATGCCCCGAGACTGAATTGGTGGTAATACCTGACTCGAGAAACTGAGTTCCCACCAACCTGCTCATGTCAAGATCAGATACAAAAACACCCAGTGGGTGACCAGGAGAGCTCTCCACCGCCAACCCTTCCCTGTTCCGGACAAAGCAGATACGAGCCCTCCCTAAGGCAGAGCAGTAAACATTCAGCAAGGAGAGACCCTAACCTCTCCACAAGACCAGATCCAGCACTAAGAGAGAGAGAGAGCTGAGGCCTGCCACTCACTTAAAGCCCCAAGTGGCTGGCCACCCCTATGCCCAAGGAGGGACACAAGCCCAGAGCTGATTTGTGACAAGCAAACAAACTCTGGTTTTGGTAGAGTGGGTAGCAGCGGGACAATAAGTAGACACACTTCTGGCTCTCTTCACAGACCCATTCCCATCAGGGACGGGCATCATGCAGCCCCACACCTCAGATCTCAAAGATCAGCCGGCTCTGGGGAATAAAGGCCAAATTCAAGTCCAATCAAAGATAACTTCTGACGAGAGGAATGCCTGGAGAGACACTCTCCACTTGACCCAGTTAACCCGGATCAGATGACCAGCTCAGGAGGCTTTCTGATCATAAAGAGCCGGGTCACCCTGAGGTGAAGCCAGGAGACCCTGAAAGCCCTGCTAGGTACAGCACAGCACAGGAGAGGATAGGGGTGGCTGTGTTGCTTGCTGTCCTCTCTACCAGGGGGGCAGAGAGCTGTCCGGAGACAAGCCTTCCCCTCTAGGGACCTTCCCTCCTCACTGTCTCCCGCAAGTGTCACAGGCCCCGGGAGGAGAGTACGACAGGAGACAGGTCAGAAAAGATGCCTTAACGCAGGTAGTCAGGGGAGGAGATGGTGAGGTGAGGGTTACCTGGAAAAGTGGGAAGGAGGTTTAGGGCGCGTGACAATTCATGGGACAGGGAGGTGGGTCAAAGTGGGTGATGCTGAGGAGGATGGGGAACCAGGGGAAAAGGCGAAGGAGGAAGCTGGAAAGAGAGGAGGAGGGGGAGGAGAAAAGGTGGGGGTGATGCTGAGCTGCGCGGTCCAGCCCGAGCGGCACTCAGCACGCAGCCGGTGCTAGGCGACCGCGGGCCCTGGGTCGGCCCGGGATGCAGGCGCGGGCGCCCCAAGCATCGTCCTCTGCAGCCCCGTAGCCCCGGAGACGCCGCTTACCTGCGCGGGCGGCTGCGGGGACCCGGGCAACGCCACTGCCCCAGGGACGCGGCCGCCCCCTGCCGCGCCTGCAGCCGCCGCCCGGCCGGAGCTGCGAGCCCCGCCGAGCCGGTGCCGCCCGCGCTGCGCTCCGCGGCCCCGAGGACCACAACTCCCACAATGCCGTGCGCGCCTGGTGGCGAGGAGGGGGCGGCGGGGCGGGACCCCCGGCGCGTGCACCTGTCGCGCGTGTCCGCGGGGGGCTCCGCGCGTCCCGCCCCGCCGCTCTTGGTGCGCGCGCATCAGGTCCGGGGGCTTCGCGTTTCAGTTGCCCTGGTTCCCGTTCGGTCCTCCCTTCCTCCCGCATCCCCTCCGCTCGGTCCTCCCTCCCGCATCTCCTCCCCTCGGTGTCCTTCCCCTCGCCCCTCTTGCCTGTGATGGATCCCACACACACTTCTGAGGCCCCGAGGACACGTGGGATGAAATTGCAAATAGAACAGCCTGGAAGATCCGCGGCTCCGGGCCCCGCCTGGGCGCTGCCGACTGGAGCTGTTGCAGACCTGGCGCCTGCCCACAGGGAGGCCCAGTCTAGCTAGCCTCGGCCAGTTCTGCCCAGCTCACTGGAGGGAAAGGGGTTCCTCAGCCAGGCCTGGGGACACCGCGCTGAGAGCGCCCAGAGAAGCGTGGGCTCCGAGGAACAGTGCATGGGCGTTCTGGGAGCGTGGGGTGGGATGCCAGCCTACAGCCCATCTGTGTCTGTCCTCGAACCTACTGCTTCCAATCCCAGCATGCATCTCTGTCCTGGCCTAGAATCCTCACTTTTGTCCAGGATCCACCTTGGGGCTGTCCCAGAATCCCCCTGCCCTTCACCCACACTCGCGCTTCTACAGTTGGTGTTCGAGGAACCCACCTCCCTTGTCCAGGACCCCTGCTTCCTGGTTCAGAACCCACTCCATGCCCTGGAGTCCCCACTTCAGTCACTTGAGCCTTGTTACAACCCCAGAAGTAGAATAGCATCCCCCCCTACCACGTTTTATTTTAACACAGTGACTCAAAACTCGTTCATTGGTTCAGCAAGTGTTTTTGAAGGGACGCCACCAAGGCACCCGACAGAAACACAGAAACGGCTGGAGGTGGAAAAGCTCCTCTGGGCTCACAGGTCAAAGGTTTTCAGTCCATTACGGCAGAAAACGCATGGAGGGATGGTACACATGTAAGAATGTGATCTCGGCTCAGTGGCCAAAAACAGGGTCAGTCTTTCCTTCAAAGCCCACCTCTATTGCCTACTTCCTGCAACCAGATCCCACCTCCCGTAGGCTCCAGGGCCTCCGCAAACGGTACCGGTGCCGTAGACCGAGAACAAATGGTCAGATCATGAGTATGACTTACATAGGCGCATTCACAATTGGAGGCCTGTAAAATGTACCAAGGGTGGGTGCTGACCGCGGGCTGACTACGAAGGGCTGCACGCTGAAGACACCCGTGCTCCTTCTGAGGAACTGCGCTGAGTGGCTAGAGAAAGGACGGGGCTCGTGTCCTGCTTCACATTTAGAAAGTTGCCCAAATTTAGCGTCGTCCGAGGCACTTATGCATAAAGAACACCGTCTTTCACACGGTCGTCCTCACGCGTTCCTTTTCCGGGCTACACCATCTGCAGTGCATTACGAATTAATTCTGTCGATGAACCTTGTAATCATCTGTGACCACTGTGATCACAGGGCTCTGTGTTCGTTAAGTGTGTTTCTTTGTCCGGTGGCCAGATTACAGACATGGCTCTGCTAACCTCTCTGGCCATTTCGGTTTTCTAAATTGCTGAGAGTCTCAGAAGATGAAAATCACTCTCATCTCTGTCGAGCTCCAATGGCCTTAGTAGGTGAGTTCTTCCAGAAAAGGGTGTCTAGGACTTGAGGGGGGGGGGGGGGGGCTCTGGCGTGAGAGCCATGGACACGCTGCCATTGTGCCAGCGGAGGGGCAGAGACTAGGAGTCTAAATTGCCTGCCTTCAGCTCGGCTGCCATGGTATTCTCCTCCCTCCTGTCTTGTTGAGGGCGGCCATTGCAGCCCACTGCAAACTCTACAGCCCATCATTATACCACCGTATGAGCTTGTGGGTCACTCAACTCCTTCCTTCTGCAGATGCAGATGCAGTGTGTGTGTGTGTGTGTGTGCTGTGTGTATGTGTGTGTAGTGTGTATGTGTGTGTGGTGTGTGTATGTATATGTGTGTGTGGTGTGTGTGTGTGCATGTATGTGTATACTGTTTGTATAGTGTGTATGTGTGTATGTGTCTGTGGTGTGTGTGAAGGACTTGGAATGGAGAGCAGAGGGAGCGCCTGCATTTTCCACAGTGTCTAATTTAAGTTGCTTTTAGATAGAGCTTTGCTCTGTAGCTCAGGCTACAGCTCAGGCTGTCAGGTGTGGTGGCACAAGCCCTTAAACATTGAGCCATCTCACCTGTCCTAATGACAGTTTAAAAATCTACCCTGTGATCATAAATAAACAGAAAATAATTTTAGCAAAATTCAACACCTAACAACTCAGAGCAAAGTAGGAGTGAAAGAAAATGACTGTCTGAATGCATGTGTGCATGTGTGTATATGCATGCAAGTGTGTGCATGCATGAGTACATGTCTGAATGTGCATGCATGCATGTGTGTATGTGCATGTGTGTGTGTGTATGTGTGCGTGTGTATGTGTGCATGCTAGAAGTTAGGAAAGTTTAATGCCCTTTGCTCTGGATACATGTTCAGAGAAGGGTATATGTTCAAGAATATTCCTTGCATTTTTTTTTTTTTTTTACATAGGGGAAAAAATCAATGCAGTGAGCTTTCAAGGAGAGAAAAGCACTTGGGAGGCAGAGACAGGTGGATTTCTGAGTTCGAGGCCAGCCTGGTCTACAGAGTGAGTTCCAGGACAGCCAGGGCTACACAGAGAAACCCTGTCTCGAAAAACAAAAAACAAAAACAAAAAAATATTAAAGTTTAAAAAAAACATAGGAGAGAAAAACAAAATTCACAAAGAGGAGAAATGGCAGCACAAGCCAGAGACAAATGCATCTGCCTTGAAAGATCTTCAAAGTGTCATGTCTGTAATTGAATGAGGCTGATGCAGGAGGATTGCCACAAGTCAGCCTATAATACAATTGAATTAAAACAAAGTTTGTATTGGTGTGTACTGCAGTATAAAGAATAAAATATGTAGTAATATTAATAGCGAGAATATTGTGTGAGAGTGATCAATACAAATTCAGACTGGTAGTTACTACTAAGCAGTAACATTTAGGGTTGCAAGGGTTGAGAAGGCAGCTCACCGAGTAAGTGTGCCTGCTGTACAAGAATGATCTGAGTTCAGATCCCCACAAGTCACATGGGATCCGAGGCATGGCTGTGTGTGAGCCTGTGAACTCAGTGTTCCAGGGGCAGAGACAAGAGTATTGCTGGTGCTCTCTGGTCATTAGCCTAACTCCAGCTTCACAGTGAGATACTGTCTCAAGGGAATGAAGCAGAAAGTGACACAGCAGGGCACTCAGTCTGGCCTTCATGATTGTGCACACACATGCCTTTACACACACACAAACGTGCACACACATATACACAAATGTACACGCAGTACACACGTGCACATGCTTACACATGCACACATATTCACACATGCACTTTTAAAAAAATATCAAAGCCAAGGCAGGAGAAATGACTCAGTGGTTAGAGGTACTGGCTTCAAAGCCAAATCTTAAGCTAGAACAAAGAAATAGGCTTCAGACATGAAAACAGGGAAGTAGGCTCAGATATTTTGGTCATCTTGATAAGCCCTTAGAAATAGTGATCATAGGAGTGATCACAGGACTCTCTTTATTGTTGCTCGTGTTCTTTGACTATCTGGGTTCATTGTCTTGCTTGTTCCTGGACTATTTGCATCTATTGTATTGCTAGTTCCTCAAGCTAGAACTGACGTTAATATTCGCATGTAATTTAAACAGTATGAAGGCAAAAAAGGAGGAGGAGGGATGGAACAGGGGATTAATGGGGGGGATGGGGAAGGGAGATGGCATCTGAAATGTAAATAAATAAAATATCGAATTAAAAAAAAAGTACTGGGTGTACTTGCAGAGGACCTGGGTTCAATTCCCAACACCCACATGGCAGCTTCAGTTCCAGAGGATCTGATGCCCTCTTTTGGCCTCCGTAGGTACCAGGCACACACGTGGTGCACATACATACTTACAGGTAAACATTCATACACACATAACTACAACTTTATTTATTTATTTATTTTTAGTTTTTCGAGACAGGGTTTCTCTGTGTAGCCCTGGCTGTCCTGGAACTCACTCTGTAGACCAGGCTGGCCTTGAACTCAGGAATCCACTTGCCTCTGCCTCCCAAGTGCTGGGATTAAAGGCGTGCGCCACCACCGCCCGGCATAACTACAACTTTAAAAAGTTTTTTTTTTTTTTTTTTAAATACCCAAATCTGCGAAGCAAAATGCTAAGATTTGATAAAGTTGAGCTGTGACGTGGTTTCTTTGATTTGTCTCTCTGAATGACTGAAATGTCACAGATGATGAAGGGTTAACCCGACTGGGGAGAGCAAATGTTTGAAAGTTTGGGTTGCAGTTTCCTAATGTGACAGGAATGATTTGAAGCACGGGAGTGGTCATTTCACTGTGGCTCAACTTGGGGTCACTGGTACTACCTCTGGGGGGAGGGTTCTGTGGACTCCCCCTGAGAAGCTGCTTCTTTTAGTTTTATTTACCATTGTGTGTTTGTGTGCACATGTGTGTGTACGTGTGTGTGTGTGTATATGTCTATATGTGATGGTTAATGTTACCATCCACTTGACAGGATTTGGAGTCTTCTGGGAGACATACCTAGGCAAGTCTGTGAGAGTGTTTTCATATATATTTAACCAAGGAAGGAAGAGCCCTGGGTACCCTGGCAGATTGCAGAATCTGAGCTAGATATTTGGTCACAAGAATGAGAGAAGTAACTAACACAGGAGATACGTTAGAGATTGCTTGCTCCCTTCTTGGGGCCCCAGATGAACGGGAACCTCCACTCTGGGACCCACCAAGAGAAGTCAGCCCAGCATTCTAGGAGATGAGTTTGCAACTCTCCAAATGGGTTTTGCCCTGGATGGTAGCGTTCATCTGGCTGGCATGGACACGCAGGGCATTCCGTCCAGAAAACAGAGCCACGAGCAGTTGTTCCAAAGTGAACACGTTCCAAGAACGGTCAAAAATCACCCCACACTAATCCAATAACGCGCTGCTGACATCCATTTGGCATTTGAACTTCCTGCTTATGGCGTAAATTGTGGGGCCAGACACGCAGCGGCCAGGACCTGCTTCCAGATGCTGTAGTAACTGAATTACCCAGAACCTCTTTTGCAGAGCCTGGTTTTTTTGGCCACTGCCTGTCACTGGGTCAGCCTGCCTCGCTTCCTCGTTACTCTTACTGGGTCACTGTGTTACCATCTGAATGTGGAAAGCCCAGACTTGTTTCCAAGCTGATGGAGATGCTTAGAAGGTTGTGAAAAATTTTAGGAGGATGTCCTTGCTGGAGTCAGCCTTGAGGTTTACAGTGCAGACCCTCTCCCCGTCTGCTGTTTTCTACTTTCCTGAGTTATAAGGAGGTGAGGAGCCCCAGTCCCATACCCCTGGCACTTGAGCCATTTGCCACCACACCTTCCTGATGTGCCATGTCTGCATTCTACCACACTGATAACAAAACTAACCAGTGTGATCTGGTCCCCCTGTGTCCCTTAGGTGCCTTGGACCAGCTTTGGGCAAGCAGCGTGTGCTGACATGGGTTCTTGAGGTGATGGTGTTAAAAGGGGTGAAGGTTTTTCTGGGAGAAATAGAAGGTGACCAGGTCCCTGTGGTTGGTTGACGGCCTCAAAGGGGATTAATGTAAGTCTCCAGGAAATTACGTTAGTTCCTGTGAGAGCACAGTGTTATAAAACGAACAAGCCTGGCCCCTAAATCTTTCTGACTTTCTATGTCATTCTGGAATGTAGTACCTCCCTCTTGTTCACATTCCCACAACAGAACGTGCTTTGATGAAGTCAGGATTTGTCAGAAGTTGGACACAAAGGGCTGCCCAATCATGGACTCTCAGCTTCCAAAACAGACACATATCTTTCTTTCTTTATACAGTATTCAGTTTTGGGCATTTTGTTATAACAACGTCAAACTGACTGGCAGGTTAGGCACAAAGGATAAAAATGCACACTCCTGGGCTGGAGAGATGGCTCAGTGGTTAAGACCATCGGCTGCTCTTCCAGAGGTCCTGAGTTCAATTCCCGGCAACCACATGGTGGCTCCCAACCATCTGTGGTGGGACCTGATGCCCTCTTCTGGTGTGTCTGAAGATACTATAGTGTACTCACATACATAAAATAAATAGTTTTTTTTTTTTAAGTGCATGCTCCTAATGTCTCCTACATGGGAAAACAGAGATGGGTTCGAGTCCGAAATGATCCTCGAGAGAATCTGCCTGGAACCACACTGGATGTAGGATTCCTCTTGTCTTGATGACACACTTTGTTCCCATGAGAACGTCTTATGGGAGCAGACTGGGACCAAATACAGGCTTCTGTGCCTACATCCAGCCGGGGTGGTATTGGCACTAACAGGCTTGGACTGGGGAGTGCCCTCAGCTGTTGCAGTGCTAGTGTGAAGACCCAAGTTTGATCCCAGAACCCACCTTAAAAAAGAAACAGACAGACCCAAGGGTAGAGGCATATAACTGTAATCCCCTGGGGAAATAGAGACAGACACTCTGGACAGACAGTCTAACCTAACCAGCAAGCTTCAGGCCAAAGAGAGACAGTGTCTCAAAAACAACAAGGCAGACAGTTCCTGAAGAAAGACAGCCAAGGTTGCCCATGGCTTCCACACACACGTGTACCCCCCACACGCACACACATACACAAACATGCATCACAGATATGTAAATTATTGATAGCCAGTGACTGAATGTACCAGGCACCAAACTGGATGCTGGCTGTACAAAGGAAAGGCAGCTATGTTTACAGACTGAAGAGTATTTGGCCTCAGCAGAAGTAACAAGAAGTAATAGAGGAACCTGATCTTTTTATTTATTGATTTTTTTTTTTTTTTGAGACAAGGTCTCTCTATGTAACCTTGGCTGGCTTGGAGCTCGATGTATAGATCAGGATGGCTTTGAACTTACAGAAATCCACCCAGGCAGCCTCAGGGCTGAGACTGAAGGTGTGCATCGTACCAGGCGCACACACAGGCTTCCCAAAGGAGACAGGCTCGCTCAGGTCCTCAGCCCCACCACTCCAGAACCCAGCAGAAGAGGATTCTACTTCTAAACTCTGGAAAGTTGGCCCTGGGCTGGTCTCTGGGGTTCCACTACTCACTAAGCACACACACAGCATCAATGGGATGTGGGTCAACACTGTGGAAGCCAGCACCAGGGGGCCTGTAATGTCTTCAGAGAGATTTTTCAAAGGAATCCGCGTTGAAAAAGACACCTCTTGTCTTAGCTCCTTTTCTATTGCTGGAATCAAACAGCTAACAGAAGCAACTTCCTGGAGAAATGACTTATTTTGGCTCATGGGTTCGGGGTACAATCCATCAGGGGAGGGGCCGCAATGACAGGATTGTGAAGCAGACCCTCGGGTTACATCCACACCCAAGGAAGAGCAAGATGGCACACACCCAACACGTGGGAGGCAGAGGCAGGCAGATCTCTGTGAGTTCAGGGCCAGCCTGGTCTACAAAGCAAATTCCAGGACAGCCAGGGCTACATGGAGAAACCCTGTCTAGAAAAAGAAAAAAAAAAAAAAAAAAAAAAAAAAAAAAACAAAACAAAACAGAAAACAAACAAATTTTCCAGAAATAATTAAGGTAGGCTGGCTCAGTGCATTTTCTCCTTTATTTTCTGTCCAGTGTCCCAGACAGGGAAATGGCGCTTCCTGTAGTGGGCAGATCCTCCCATCTGAGCTTAGTGAAGGTAATCTTCCATAAACTTTCCCAGAGGCCCAACCCCCCAGGCGATACTAGGCGTATCAAATTGACAATTGAGATTAACAATCATATCAATTAAAAAAAACCTCAAAAAACAAACAAAAACAAAAAACCCCCAAAACAACAATAACAACAACCAAACCAAACAAAAACAAAACAAAACAAAACAAAACAAAACAAAACAAAAATCCAAGGCAGGCAAAATGGCTTAGCAGGAAAGGGGGCTTGCTGTACACACCTAGGGAGTACCATATCTCGAACCCACATGGTAAAGGAGAGAACTGACTCCACAAAGTTGTCCTTTGACCTTCTCCACAATGTGTCATCCCTATGATAATAATAAACATTTTAAAAGTCTTTTGAGAAGAACACTTTCAGCTGGGCAATGGTGGTGTATGCCTTTAATTCCAGCACTTGGGAAGCAGAGGCAGGTGGATTTCTGAGTTCGAGGCCAGCCGGGTCTATAGAGTGAGTTCCAGGACAGCCAGGGCTACACAGAGAAACCCTGTCTCAAAAGACCAGAAGAAGAAGGGGGAGGGGGAGAGGGAGGGGGAGGGGGAGAGGGAGGGGGAGGGGGAGGGGGGAAGGGAAGGGGGAGGGGGAGGGGAAGGGGGAGGGGGAGGGGGAGGGGGAACACTTTCCAGGCTCTGTTGAAAAGAGATGACACTCAGCCACTGTAGGTGAGATATGTTTATGGGATGACATATTGGCTGAGGTATATGAAAGCTTGCCATGGCCATGACCCCGGTGGTGGCTGTCAGCTGTCACTGTCTTTACATTGCACATGTTTGCCAGTGCTGGGATGGAGGTGCTGTTTTCCTGACTCCTCATCTCTATCAGAAGTAGAGAAACAAACTGCCAGACGACGTTGGTAGGTTGGTGAGTTGGTAGGTTGTGTGTCACCATCTGTGTCCCACAGACCCTTGGGTTTGAAACTACTAAGGCCATATGGCAAAAACCGTTAGAGAGGAAAAGGGTGTGTATGTGTGTGCCCGTGTCTATGTGCGTGTGTCTGTGTGTGAGTGTGTGTCTGAGTCTGTTTGTCTGTGTGTAAATGTGTGTCTTTGTGTGTGTTTGAGTCTTTGTGTGTGTCTGTGTACCTGTGTCTATGTGTGTACGTATGTCTGTGTGTGTGTCTGTGTGTGAGTCTTGTGTCTGAGTCTGTGTGTTTGTGTGTGTATCTGTATCTATGTGTAAGTCTGTGTGTATGTGTGTGTGTGTGTGTGTGTGTATGTATGTCTGTGTGTGTGTCTGTGTGTGAGTCTTGTGTCTGAGTCTGTGTGTTTGTGTGTGTGTATCTATGTGTATATGAGTGTGTCTCTCTGTGTATATGTGTCTGTCTGTATGTCTGTGTGTGTCTGTATCTGTGTTGAGTCCTGTGTGAGTGTGTATCTGTGTGTTGAGTCTCAATGTGTGTCTAAGTCTGTAAGTCTGTGTGTGTGTGTGTCTCTGTGTGTGTGTCTGTGTGTGTGTGAGTCTATGTGAGTCTGTGTGTGTGGGGATGGTTGAGGCTGACCTTGGGTATCTTTCTCTACTGCCCCGTCTACTTTAATTTCCTTTATTTTTGAGAATTTCATACATGTCCTCAATAAAACATGATATCTAACCCCATTTTCTCCTCCAACTCCCCCCCAACAGCTCCTCCAACACATCTTTCTCCCAATTCTCTTTCTCTATTTTTTTATATTAAGGTGATTTTAATTTTTAAATTTTCCTAGTTAATTAATTTTAATTTAAAAACAAAAATAAATTAAACAACTATAAATTAAATAATAAATTTAAAAATAAAAATAATTTAAATATTATTTTTATTTATTTAGTATTATTATTTTTAAATAACCCAGTAAGTTCAGTTAGTGCTGCCCATGGGTGTGGGGCATCTACTGGGGTGTGGAAAACCCACTCATGGCCACAGCTCCAAAAAAGAATGGTTTTCTCTCCCCTCGCTGCCAAATAGCTTAGGAAAGGCTGGGGCCTTACAGTCACTGGCCACGTCACACTGGAACGTAGGCTGACTTGACCTTGCAGGTGATCATAGCTGCTTTGAGTTTCTGAATGCAATGGGTGGGTCATGTCCAGAAGACGGTGTGTCACAGCCCCTCCTCTGGATCCTACATTCTTTCTGTCTACGTTTCCATGTCTCCCAACCCTTGGTCACGGTGGCTGTGGGGTTGATGTGGATGTGATGTCCCACCCACTTAGCACTGAGTCTCATATCCTTAGCGCTTAGACCAGGCATGCATCTCTGCACCGCTGCTGCTCTCTGCACAAAGGCCCTTCTCTGATCAGGTTTAAGCGTAGCCCAGGTCACAGTTGGAGACGTAAATATTTACAATGTATCCTAGTTTGGTTTGTTTCTGTGATACACATCACAAACAGAAACAACTTGAAGAGGAAAGGTTTTACTTCAGTTTACAGGTGTCCGTTCGTCCTCCAGGGAAGTCAGAGCAGGGACTCTAGGCGGAGCAGGAGGGGCTCAGCTTAGGTGCTTGCTCAGTCTCCTTTCTTAGAGGAAACTACCCAGGGGCGGCATCCGTCCAGCGTCTCCATCTGGATGCAGAAGAGAAGAACGCCCACTGCTGTATCCTCACAGTGAGCCTGCTGGGGCATCAGGATGGCCAGGAGAACCTAGAGTGGCCTTTGAGACACAAGAGGAACCAGCTCACCATCTGGGACACATCAAGAATGTGGGATCCCTGCTTGGAGCACCAGAGGCCAACTTTGCCGTCTCGTGGGTCTACTCAACGATTGTCCAACCCCTTTAACTTCCGGCCAGTAAGATGTCTGGGTTTCAGGAAACCTGAGGCCCAGAGCAAAGGCAAACTTCACCGTCTCTTTAGACCGGAAGCTTGCCAGGTGCTGACTTAGCACAGCCTGGATGGAGCATGATGGCCGTCCCTGGAGACGTGTCCTCGATCTGCTGTTGCCGGAGTCTTGCAACTCCTGTGAAAGGTTGCCGGGGGCATGGCTCAGTCAGTGCACATCTAGACCAGGGTTTCTGCAGTATAGGGCTAGACCTGCGGCACCTCTCTCCTGCTGAGCTGTAGTCAACAGCGCGGGCGTCACAGACACCTTGCCTGGCCAGCTGGCTTGGCACACTGCAGGTAGGCAGAATTTCCTGGGATCTAGAAAGAAGGAAACAAGGAGAGGAAACAAGCCCAAGGAGAGAGCTAGCAAGTGCCCTGATCACCAGCCACATTCCTAGAGAGGTGAGTCATGCAAGTACTCACCTGGGTCGATGTTCTAAGCTGAGACCCTGGAAATAAATGCATATAAACAAACAAACAAACAAACAAACAAACATAACTAGCTCCACGGATTGTTTCTGTACGTGCATCTCTCAACAATTGATTTGGCTTTCCCACACCTGGGAGTTTGTAGAGGCCTAGAGAGGATGAATAGATGGATACCTTAGGACCATCTCTCTTTTCTTTTTCTGCAGCCTCCTGGTCTGCATTTTTGCTTCCTGGGTAGTAATGTATCAGCTCTGCCAGGTTCTACCTCATTGATTTGGTGATGGAGTCAGGGGTGGTCAGGTCATGATGTGACTGTTATAGACTCACTAGCGGATGAATTTGAAAGGCTGCGAAGTTTTTTGTCCACCAAGTGAGCATTGGGTGAAGGGACCATGCTTCCTGTCACCATGAGCTGTGCTTTTTAGACTTGAGTGTGAAGAAATCCCATCTCCACCCATCACTGCCTATGTGGCCTTAGACATTGTTCAATGGGCCTCAGTGTTCCATCTGTAGCAATGGGCCCATTACTACCTAGGAGCATTGTCCTGTTTAAACCGGATGACCCAGGCAGATCTCTAACACATATTCTGGTTTAGGGGGGAACAAGCATTCAGTTTGTGCATCTTCAGCCTCCTTAGCCACAGGGTACTCTCATATTAGCATGTCCCTGAAGCCATGCTCCTCCAGTCAGGGTCTTGCTTAACTGCCAGTCTGTGCAGACAGGAAGAACTTCACCATTGCCCACTGACCTCTCAGACCACCCATATCTCTCTGGGTGCAGCTATCACCAAGCCCTGACTGGGCCTTCTGCCAGGCATCGTAGAGAGTGCCGCATTGTCCGTTAGCTGGCCAGTCTAGCCGAATTACGGAGCTTCGGACCCTGTGTCAGAAAAGGAGGGGCTGGCAAGATGGCTCAGGGGATAAAGAGAATTGCTGCACAAGCTTAAGGACTAAGTTCACACTTACACACATATACACCAAAGCTAATACACATATTCAACAACAACAATAGTAATACAATATGTAATATATAAATAATAAGATAACACAAGGTGTAAAAAAAACAGTAGATAAGTGATATAGGAAGATATCTGGTCTACACAGCACACACATGTGCACACACACACACATACCACACACATATATATATGAACAGTACTCAGCCATGCACAGACAGTATGTACTTTCACACACACACATGCATATACACATCACACATACCATACATACCATATACACACACACTCAGCATACATACACATAGATAAATGCACATACCACAGATATATACACAACACACACATGCATACATACATCACACATACCACACACATGCACATACACACATACCACACACATGCACATACACACACATACCACACATATATACATACACACATATGATACATGCATACACACACATACCACACATACATACACAGCACACACACATGCATAAACACATCACACATACCACACACGTGCACACACACACACACATACCCCAACTGCACGTTTGAGTGATATGTTGGTTTGGGAAGTTGTATGTGTATAGTGATGGGCAGAGAAGGGAGGGGCTGATTATGGAGTGAGGCACATAGAAGGGACTCATGGGATTAGGAAGGGACTGTGACAAACCATGGAACTATCGAGAAGCCCTGAGAATGCAAGCCAAGCATCCCAAGTGGGACTGGGCGGGGAGTATAGGAGCCAGCCACGGGTAGAAGGAGCCTGATCAGTATAGTGGACAAGTGAATCCAGAAAGTAGGGGGAGGAGTGGCTCAATGGACAAATTAGCAGTGGCCTCAGAGGACTCAGAGTCATTGGGCCCCTCCTTGGTGGCACTTGTTAGAGGGGACCTTCTCAACCTTGGATGTACACCAGGGTTCCGTGCTGCTCTGGAATCCACTGTGACCAGTGTCACCATGACAACGATGTCCGAGGCAGAGTTACCCTTCAAGGACACATCCCCAGTCACCTAAGTCAGGACCAGGGGCACGAGCCCTTCAAGGACACACACAAATGCCCAGTCTTAGTCTCCTGATTTCTATCACTTCCAACAACGCTGTCAAATTACCAACTCACCACTGAGGAGGAAGACTTAGCCCTCAGGATCCAACCATGTCTCAGTGTTGGGATCCACCCACTGAGGCCAAGCACGTGAGTCTTTGAAGGGACACTTGGTATCCAGGCCCTAAAGCCCAACTTGCCTGGGCTCCCCACACTGTTCATTGGTTTGCATGCCGATTTCACAAGCTCGCTGCCTGTGATCAAGTTACATTTTGTCACTGAGACGAAAAAGCACTCTGATCAGAAGCAGCTTGGAGAGAAAAGGGTTAATTTGGCTTCTATGTCCCTGGTCATGGAGGAGAGAATTCAAGGAAGAGGCTTGGAGGATTGAGGGGCTTGACTCTTTTAGCACTTGGGGGGCAGAGACAGAGCTCTGTGAGCTGGAGGGCAGCCTGGTCTACACAGAGAGGTCCCCCAGGGCTCCCTGGTGAGACCCTGTTTCAAACAAATGAACCCCTGAAGGAATCTGGAAGCAGAGACCTTGGAGGAACAGTGCTTACTGACTTGCTCAGCCTGGCTTCTTAAACGCCCAGGGGGGTGGCCCACTCACCGTGGGCTGGGACTTACAATTAAGAAACTTCCCACAAACTTGTCCATGGGTCGGTCTGCTGGAGACATTTTCTCAACTGAAACTCACGCCAGACAACTCTCACTTGTGTCAAGATGACCAAAACCAACCAGCATAGGTGGACCCAGAACCTCCAGGGCAGGACTGGGGTTGCTACACTGTGGCTCACATGGCCAGTCTTGGGAGTTACACTGGGAACTACCTAGATTATCACACATAACTAGTGGCTCCCTGGCACCTCCCTGTGGTGTGAACTTCTAGCTGACCTCCGAATCTCTCGGAGACTTCTAGGCATTGAGGTCAAAAACGGTCACACCAGGAGCCTTTTCGAAACTGCCCAGAATGAACTTCGAACAGAAGAGTTACCTGCACCATGGCCTAGACTGCCCCACTTTGGGAGGCCTACAATGTTGTGAACCGCACTAGTCCCACGTTCGGGCACCAAAAAATGTTGCGGCCCTCTCCACTCCACGCTTGGCAGCCACTGTATCCCGGCCCAAGCTGCCGCTCTGGTCCGAGGGTCGGGGTTCAGCAAGAGAGAGAGTGAGGACAGACTCGAAGAATGGAGACCAGACAGAGTGTGTTTCAACCCTGTTTATTCTTCAGTCTCTCTTCCTCTAAGTGTCTCAAGTCCTAAGTTCCTAGTCCCTAGTGCCTAGTCCCTAGTGCCTCCAAGTTCCAAGTTACTTCTTCCAAGTTCTCTTCCAAGTGCCTGCTTCTCTGTCTTCTCTCTGCTGTGTCTGATTCTCTGTTCTGTTCTGTCTCCACCTTTTATATGTCTCACTTCTAAGCCATGCCTTTTGGCCACACCTTTAATCATGCCCTTAGGTCTTGTCTCTAAATCTGATCTCTACACTCTTAAGTCACACACCTTTAATCTCACACACCCAAGGTATCTAAACCAAGATTATCAGAGTGTGCTCAGCTGTTGTAGGCTATTGTAATCCAAGTCTCATGTCAGGGTTATGGCTCAAGATGGCTGCAAAGCTGATAGCCGCTTTCTGCTTAAAGTCGGCCCCCAACACTGGATGTCTCCCAGAACATGACGAGATGCTCAACTTGTTCATGTGCTAAGGTACTGCCATCTTCAGCTCACCAGTGTGGATCAGCTAACGCGTCTGTGTGTGAATCTGCTTAGCTGTCCCGACTGTGCTATTAACACATTTAACTCAGTAACCAATTAGCAGCCACAGCTGGGCCCAAGCAAGTGCTTGGAATGGGGTGGAGACAGCAGAGCAGCCCTGACAGCGAAGCGGATTGTCAGAAACATGGCTCCCACCCTCCACTTCCCAGAAGACTCAGTGTAGGAAGGAGGAATTTTCCTATTATTTCATAATCGTCTCCTTAGATTCTCTTGCTTTCTTTTTCTCTCCTACGAACATCAGCTGTCCCCACAGGTGCTTGTTTAGCTGGCCCCGGGAAGCTCATGCCCACAATCAATGTTTCCATGAGCACGGAGGGGTGGGCTTGGCAGGGAGAGTGACCGGGAGAGCCACAGGCTTGCCTCTGCTGACTTCCTGAAATTTAAAACGCATGCTGACAGGACAGATGGCCCTGATGCTCCAGACTTGCGAAGAGGCTTGCAGCTCCAGGTCCATCTCTGATAACAAAGCATTGGTGGGAAAGTGAAGCTGGGATGAAAGCCTGCCTGGGAGCGTCTTGCAGGGCAGGACAGTGCAGAGAGTAGAGAGTGGTAGATAATTGGAGTTGTCATGGTAACAGGATGGTTGATGGTGGTGGTGCTGATGTGTGCATCTCCCTGCAAGTGTGTTGCAGCAGATAATTCTTTTTCAATACTTCTGTCCATGTCCAGACCCCAAACATGCTTCTGTCTTTCCACTTATTTATTTCAAGACATGGTTTCTCTGTGTAGCCCTGACTGTCCTGAAGCTCACTCTTTAGTCCAGGCTGGCCTCGAACTCAGAGATCCATCTGCCTCTGCCTCCTGAGTGTTGGGATTAAAGGTGTGTGCTACCACTCTCTGACTTTTTGTTGGCCCACTTTCCTCCAGACCCCTTGCTTCTTTGAAACACCAAACCCAGCCTTGCTCAACATTTGCTATCTCCAGATTTAGCTCAGTTATCTGTTATCTCCTTAGTGATTCTCTCTCTCTCTCTCTCTCTCTCTCTCTCTCTCTCTCTCTCTCTCTCCACCCCCCACGGCCATAGTGACTATACTCTTGAGGCCTTCCAGCCTGAAGTCTCCCATTCATCTCACACGCCAGGGCAGCTGGAATCTCATGGACACTCTATTTCAACAACCATCTCACCACTTGAATGAAGCTCATGCGTTACATACAGTTTGGATTTTTGTCCCTGTGCCCTGTGTCAGCGGTTGGGCTGCTGGACCACAGTCCCACTGTAGTGGAGCCTTTAGTCTACCCTTGAACAGGCTGGCTGCTCGAAGAGAGCCCTGAGGAGGAGGGTAAGTTCAGGAGCAGAGGGTTTAGCTAGAGGCTACTAACAAGAAATAAAGGGCATTCAGTCTAGGATAGTGGTCAAGATCCTGGGAAAGAGAAAACAACTTGAGAAATATTCATACAGTGAATGTAGAGAGAGCATACGTGAATATACAGAGAACATAGTGTGAACATACAAAGAACATATAGTAAACACACGGTGAGCATAGAGTGAACATACAGGGAACATAGACTGAACATAAAGGGAACATAGAGTGAACATACGTAGAATGAACATAGAATAAACATACAGTGAACATAGAGTGAACATAGATGAATATACAGTGAAAATAGACTGAACACACCGTGAAAATACATAGAGTGATATACAGAGAACATAGACTGAACATACAGTGACATACAGTGAACACAGTGGTTGGCAGAGGCTGTGGTTTGAGCTCATGCTGAAGTCACCTGGTCCCTGTCATTAGGCTCTGAGTGATACAAGAACTCTGACTAAGCATACAGGGTGTGGTCTCAGGTGATCAGGATGGGGCAGGGTCATGAGGGTGAGCCTGTATGGCTGATTTCTGGTGGCTTTAGAGGAAGGAGGAGAGAGATCACACACACACAAACCCGTTGTCTCTTGGCATACGATAATCTGTGCTATTTTGGGATGGAGCCAGCATGAAGGGCATTAGCAGGTCAGGCCCTCAGCCTCTGCACATACAGGACTGTGTCCCAAATCAAAACAGAGTACTTGAAACGGTCTCCCTCTGTAGCCTAGGCTAGGCTGGAACTTACCCTGTAACCCAGGCTGGCCTCAAGCTCACGGTAGTCCTCCTGCCTCACCTTCCCAATTCTGTGCTCCATACTCAGCCCTTATAAAGTAGCATGCCATGAGCCTGTTGTCATGGAGACAGTGGATGAAGGGCTAAAGAAGGGACAGAGTTAATCCCAGTTTTCTCTCTTGGGCAGCTGGAAGGAAGGATAGGATGGCATGCATTTGAAGCAGGGAAGTGGCATGTCATTGTATGCGCACATGTGAACATGTAGAGGTTCAGAGAACAACGTTGGTGTCTTTCCTCAGATGCCTTTCACCTGTTCCTTGAAACAGCGTCTCTTACAGGCTGAATAGCCATAATTCTCAGCCACCCTCCTGTCTTCCACCCCAGTGCTAGGATTACAAGTGGATGCCACCAAGCCTGCTGGGGATTGAAGTCAGGTCCTCATGCATCCCTGCATGGCATACATGCACGGTATACATGCATGGCCCACAAAGCTTTCCTAGGCTAAGAAGTCCAAGAAAAGCAACCAGCCGTCAAGCTTGGACTTCATAAAAGGAAAAAGAAAAGATGGAAAACTTCGCTTTGTCTAGCTATTTTGTTTTGAGGCAGGGTCTCATGTACCTGAGCTAACCTCATGTCCTGCTCCACTCGCCTCTGCTCCGCAAGCACGGCCTTGCAGCCTGCGCCGCCATGCCTAGCTTTGGTCCGTATTTTTGCTCTAAGTACTTAAAAAAAAAAAAAAAAAAAAAAAAAAAAAGATGACTAGTCTTTGGTTGTCTTTTAAAATCCCTTCTTGTGCTGTGCCAGCCTGGCAGCTGTTTGCAGAAACCCTTGCCTTTCATTTTGCATTCCTGTCTCAGATAGCGGATTTTGAGAACAGAAATATAATCACCTCTGTTCGGACGGCCCTTTCTCAGCCGGGAGAGGAGGGAGATCAGCAGCAGAGGACTCTGTGTTGGCGTCGTGCCTGTAGGCACATCGTGACCTGTGCTGCCTTGTCAGAACATGAGCCTTATAAACAGTAGACGGGACCCTAACTCCAGAAGCCCAGGCATCCCAGATACATCTTCTCTGCATCTCCCGGGAGGGAGCTTCTTTTGAAAAGGAAGCAATCCAGTCAGGATGTTGGGGTCTAGAAAGTGTGCCAGGGGTCGGACAGGATGCTGGGCTCTGGAAACACTCTTGAGTCTTTTTTAAGGCCTCCCCCATCCCCCAGTCCCCAGTGCAAACCTGAGCTACCGTTTCTTTTTCCAAATGAGAGCTTAGAAACGTGCTGCAGGGGTAGTTTGGGGCATCTTGATTTGCAATTCCCAGCAGCTCTCTCAGCCAGAGTGCTTTTTTTGGTTTCCATGGAAACCAGCAGTGTTTTGAAGAGGCGGTGGCAGGTTAGGTGCATAGGGATTGCCACCCGGGAATGCTTGTCAGTCTGTTGGTTAAAGTGGACGGTGAGGGGACTGTGCTCGGGGGTTTCCTTTGACCGTGACAGCTTGACCTTCTCGAGGAAGAGAAGTAGAGTGAGATGAGCCCCACTCCCACTCCAGCCTCTGGGGCCTGGGAGCCTTCAAACATCATTAAGTCACTGTTCCAAGTGTCTTTGCCTTTGAAGCCACCAGTGGAGCAGGTGTGGTGACTGACACCTGTATTATTCCTGTGACTGTGGAGCTGGCTAGGTGGGGTGACTTCATCACTGGCTGGCATTTCCCTGCTCGGAAGATTCTTTTCTGGTGGGACATATTCTTAGCAGCCCGAGGTATTGGCTCTCAGCAAATTTTAGGCAGGAGTCTTTGCTCTAGGAGTTTGCAGGCTTCACATATTTGCATGTGTGGGGGAGGACAATGCCTGCCCTTTTTCTCAGCTCTGGAATTCTGCTGGAGCTTCCTGGTCAGTCCACAGTCATGTGATCTCCCTATAAAAGCCCAAGTATGTGGGGACCATGGTTGGGTGTCCGCCTCTGGTTGCACAGGCCGATCTCTGTCTTTGTCTAATTCCCAGAGGCCACTGGGAAGACCACACCATGGCATTCCTCCCTCAGAGTACCCCCACCCCCACCCCCACCCCCAGACTTCATCCTTTTTCCTTAATGAATCCAAATTTGCATTCCTTGCCCTGATTCTTCTTGGGTGACACAATGGCAGGCCAAGTCACTGGCTCGAGGTGTTTCTGGAGGCTGTTGACTACCCCAAGTTAAACCCACTGAGAGCTAAGACTCCACCCTCCAAGAACCCCATCAGATGCAGCTAGCCATCGGAGATGGGGGTTGCTCCCTGCTTCTTTCTAGTTACTTCTAGTTCTTCCTGGTGCGAGCAAAAAGGTGCAGTGGGGAAGGGCAGACATCAGAGGGCACACAAAAATGTTTCACAGATGTGGCGTGAAAAGATATCAGATCTGGGCACCTAGAAAGGGCACTTCCTGCCTTCTGGACTGACCCTGCATTGGCAACTCATTGCAATCAGCAAGCGGCTCATTTTCATACTTACTACGTAGTTCAGGTTGACCCAGACTTGCAGTCCCCCTGCCTCAGCTTCCTAGGTGCTGGTATTGCAGGGTTGTACCACCCAACCTAGTCAGAATTTAGAACGTTTATTTCACACAGAGTAAAGCATAGGAAAACCACCGGGACTCACATACAGGCAGGGCTGTGCTCGGCCGTAGGACAGACAACCGACAGCAATTTTATCTTTCTTTGTGATTAAAACCTTAGTTGCCGCAAGAGCACAGGTGTGATGGTTTGTATATGCTCAGCCCAGGGAGTGGCACTGTTTGGAGGTGTGGCCTTGTTGGAGTGGGTGTGGCCTTGTTGGAGTGGGTATGGCCTTGTTGGAGTAGGTGTGTCACTGTGGGTGCCCTCATCCTAACTGCCTGGAAGCCAGTCTTCTCCTAGCAGCCTTCAGATGAAGATGTAGAACTCTCAGCTCCTCCTGCACCATGCCTGCCTGGATGCTGCCATGCTCCCACCTTGATGATAATGGACTGAACCTCTGAACCTGTAAGCCAGCCCCAATTAAATGTTGTCCTTATAAGAGTTGCCTTGGTCACGGTGTCTGTTCACAGCAGTAAAGTCCTAACTGAGACAACAGGCTTTATCCTTTTAGGGGGCGTTCACGTGCACCAGACAGATGTCCACAGGCTGCACAGCCATGTGTAGATTCTCAAGAAGGGCACAGGTCCTGCTGCACAGGACTAATGAGTCAGCTGGCTTGGTGAGCAAAGATGCTTGCTGCCAAGTCCTAGGACTGGACTTCAGTCCTGGGACACAAGGCTGAGGTAAGAACAGACTGTTGCAAATTGTTCTTTGACCTTCACACACAGACACAGACACACACACAGACACACAGACACACACACTCAAACATACTCAAACACACACACGTAAACACACACAGACACACACATGCAGACACACATACACAGACACACACATAGACACACAGATACACATATACAGACACATACACATACAGACACACAGACACAGACACACACATACAGACACAGAGAGAGAGACACAAAGACAAACACACACATATACACAGACACACACACAGAGACACACGCAGGCACACACCTTGGCACACACACACTCGCACACGCACACACACATGCACATGCACACGCACACACACACACACTGAGTAAATAAATGCATACCTGTAATTACAAATCCACACCTAACAACACAGCCAGCTCAAGTTGAAATTCATATTAAACTTTGTTATTAAAATGTTGCAAATACAGAAGGACCGGGCAGAGACCAGGTTGTAAGGTGAACAAATAAGTAAATTAATTGGAAAAATGTTGCAAATAAAAGCGGTCTCTCACTGATATTAACCAGATGAAAAGACAGCCGTATCCTGTTAGAGTTGCCATTTGGGAAGGACACTGGGGATTTTATGTTCTCAGTATAGAACAGTGAGAATATAGAACAACTATAGAAAAAGTCACCATAAAAATAAAAAAAAACCCACAATGCATATAGAACTAGAAAAACAATTATCTCTGCATTTCCTTTCATGGGTCTTGCTCATCACCTGCATTCAGCCTGTTCTCCCCAACCCTCATCCCAGTATTCAGTACTCAGCCTTTCTTTCTTTTGGGGATGGGGGGAGAGGGGGGGAAGGAGATTTCAAAACAGAGTTTCTCCGTGTAGCCCTGGTTATCCTGGAACTTACCTGTGATTGACCAGGCTGGCCTCACACTCAGAGATCAGCCTGCCTCCCAAAGGCTGGGATTACAGGTGTGCCCCAACAATGCTGCCCAGCTGTATTCAGCCTTTCTTGTTCTCTTGCCTGCATGATATACTGTACCTATGTGTACATTTGTTTGCATACATACATATATTATTGTCTAGATTCTACATGTGAGAAGGAACAGGTTGTTTCTGCTATTACATGACCTCACTTAACATTCTAAGACAAACCATTTTTCTGCAGATTTTGAGATTTCTTTCTTTCTTTCTTTCTTTCTTTTTTTTTTCGGAGCTGAATACTATTCCAGGCTGTGCCTATACACCAAATTTTCACTATCCATCTACTTAGTGACAACTTGGTTGATTCTACTTCTTTGTTCTAGTGAATAACAGCAACAATAAATATGGCATGTAAATATCTTTGCAAAGGGTGCAGAGTTCTCTGGGTATACACCCAGGGGTGGTAGCTGGATCATATCATAATTCTATTTTTATTTTTTGATAAACCCCTAAACTGAATTCCACCTTCCTTTATTAATTCACACTTCCACCAACAAACAGTGAATAGGGTTCCTTTCTCTCCACATCCTCTCTGACGCTCATTATAAGTTTATTGGTGACAGTCATGATGGCGAGCTGAGGCAGGTGGTCTCACAATAGTTTTAATTTCCAATAGTAACATTGTTTTCAGTATTAGTAGAATTCAAATTCCAATTTTCCCCATTGGCTCAGATTGAGTCACAGTGTCCAGGGACTTCAGAACCATGGTCAACCAATCGAGAAAAGATGACCAGACACTCCAAAGTCGTGATAATGGACTCCCAAACCCTGGGCAAGCATCCTACAACTGTGGCCAGACACCCTAGAACCGTGACCAGGTATCTCTGAAATCTGAACAGAGTTTTCAGAACCACGGCTAGGCACTGCAGAGTTAAAGGCACACATGCCTTTTGATTTAGGTGTTTTGATTATTTACAAAAACCACTGTGTATCTTGTGTTTTCGGCTGTTTTGCTTTGGGAGTGCAGATGAGGCTGCTGAGAGGGCCAGAGCCCTGGGTCTGAGAGTTGCCCAAGTTTGGGCAGAGTAGAGCCTGGAAGAAGACTTAGGGAACGTGTGACTCAGGGACAGAAACAGAGGATTTGAAAGGAGTTTGTGCATGGATGCATGTGTGTGTGCATGTATGCATGTATGTGTGGGTATATGCATGTGTGTGTGCACGTGTGTGTGCCTGTATGCATGTATGTGTGGGTATATGCATGTGTGTGTGCCTGTGGTGTGCCTGGTGCTTTGCTTCCCACCCATCCCCTTATTAAATCTCAGTAGAAGTCAGATTTTCCCAAGGACTGAACACAGCCACTTGCTCTAGACTGATCTACACCTTCATCTCTTTTGCTTTTTTTTTTTTTTTTTTTTTTTTTTTTTTTTGAGACAGGTCTAGAAGTTAAGTCCCTAAAACATCTTTGTACTACTAGAGTGAGTCTCTGTGAGTAAAACATTACAGGAGCCTGGAGAACAAGGCAACCATGCAAATCTTTATCATCTGTATCCTTGTCTATAGCTGTATCTTTATCTCTGTCTCTCTTTTTTTCTCTGTGAATCTGTCTCTCTCTTGCTCTGTCGCTGTGTCTCTGTCTCTGTTCTCTCTGTCTCTCTGTCTCTCTGTCTCTCTCTCTCTCTCTCTCTCTCTCTCTCTCTCTCTCTCTCTCGCTCCCTCTCTCTCTCTCTCTGTATGTGTGTGTGTGTGTATAAAATCAATCTATAACCTGAGCATGCTTCATGAGCAAGGGAGGGATAGCAATGACCTTGATTTCTCTTTTCTCTGCCAAGAGTGAAAGGCAGTCTGCATTTCTCCAGACAGAATTCTGCTTCATTAGATAGAGCCCATTTCATCAGATGTCATTATCCACAGAAAACAGCCGGCTCCCCGCAGAGAAAGTGTAGAGATGAATGATGTATAAGTCAGGGTTTTCTAGAGGAACAGAACTGACAGAATGCACATGTGCAAACACACATACATGCATACATGCACACACACATGAACACACATGCACCCATGCACTCATACACACACACACTCATGCACACACACTCACACACATGCGAACATACACACACATCCTCAAACACTTGCACACACTCACACATGCGCACACATACATTCAGGCACATACATGCACACACACTCACACAATTGCACACACTCATACACATGCACACACATAGGTGGGGTGGGGTCTTATTTATTGCAGTCTAGGTGGTTTACAGGTTGTGGCCCAGCTAGTCCAACAATAGCTGTCTGCCAATGGACCAGCCAAGAATCCGATAGTTGTTCAGCCCATTAGGCTGGATGTCTCAGCTGGTCTTTAGTGTGTGTTGGGAATCCTACTTCAAATGATCCAATCAAGGAAACCCTTCCCAGGAGTGCCCTCCCAGGTATGCCCTCAAAGGTTTGCTCTCCCAGGTGTGCCCTCTCAGGTATGCCCTCCCAGGTATGCCCATGTGCTTGCTTGGATTTTAGTTAATTCTTTGTGTTGTCATGTGTGGCCTGTTTTCAAGCATGGATAAGGGTGGGGGATGAAGAGGCCTTGCTGTGAAAGTGGAGAGCAGACTGGAAGAGCCCTTTCTGGGATCCAGGCCCTGCTGGCATCGTCTGGGGTATCACAAGGCTGGTCACAGGTCCTTGCAGACTCCAAGCTAGCCTCCTGGCTTATCGTCTCCCTTCCTCAGTGGAGGCTTGACCTCACAGAAGCAGAGATGGTTGTACTTTTAGGGTGCCACGAAGCAACCCTCTCCTGGCTCTGTTCCCAGAGACCCCTAGCCAGTGTCCCAGGTTGGAGCTTGCATCAAGCCCTGTGGGGTAGACAAACAGGATTCCCACCTCTGACATAGCTGAGTAGGAGCTCAGATAGCAGGTACAGGACCCAGAATCTGGAGCTTCTGAGGGTTGGACAGGGCAAGCCCACATGGGTAACTGGAACACTGGCTTCATACCCCATGCCTCTGCCTGTAGGTCTTGCTGTGACACCTTGTGTCTCTGTCTAGGCCTGGTCAGTACGAGTTGCCTGGCTACTGGGTCAGGATACCAAGTTGCGTTCATTGCCAGTGTAGCAGGGGCATCTTGGAGCCTCGGCACTGACCTGCCTGGGCTCTGTGCACTCAGCTCCTCACCGCCACGAGTCGTCCTGCTCCACAGTCGTCAACTGAGTACATCCAGCCCACATTTCACTATGACATTCTCTGGTAACAGAATGTCTGGACAGAGGTCCACACACAGCCTTGTGAGCAAGCATGGCCCTACCTTGGCATGATGGTTTTTGTGAGGAGTGAGGATGTTCCAGGGGCCAGAAGTGTACCAGCCACCATCCTCTCCTCTTCTCAACCCACCTCACCCCTTTCCCCAGAGCCTGCCCATCACCTGTAGCTCCTCCTACTTGTAGCAGCCACGTGACCACCCTGACTGGCTGCTAGCCCCCTAGCCCTGCTTTGTCCTCAAATTCTCACAGGCACGTGTGCACATGCTCGGAGATTCAGCTCTCTCTCTCTCCTCGTTCACTCTGTCTTGCTTGCTCCCTGGCTCTCTCTTGCTTGTCCTCTTACTCTTTCTCTCTTGTTTGTCCTCTGTCACTCTCTCTTGCTTGTCCTCTCTCACTCTCTCGATCCCTCTCTTTCTCTCTACGCTCTCTCCCTCTTCCTCTCGTTTGCTTGTTCTCTCCTTGCTCTCTCTTTTTCTCTCGCTCTGGCAGAGTCCCCTCTCTCTCTCTGTCTCTCTGTCTCTCTGTCTCTCTCTCTGTCTCTCTGTCTCTCTCTGTCTCTCTGTCTCTGTCTCTGTCTCTCTCTGTGTCTCTCTCTCTCTCTCTCTCTCTCTCTCTCTCTCTCTCTCTCTCTCGCCCTTGCGGGGTCTTGCTCTTGAACCCATGCTGCCTCTTGTTTTCACCTCCCACACTCAGGGGTTCATTTTCTTCCTTCTTCTGGGTCACACATAGCCCAGGCTGGCCTCTGCAATCACACGTTCACATCAACTACAACCGTTTACCCTCTCTGTGCTCTGTGGCCTCAACTCTGTGCAGGGAGGCCTGTGAAAAGGGAGATCCATTTCAGGCAATCCTTGAGAACCTGCCAGAGCCGCAGGACAATGAGTCAGGGCTGAGCCTTAGCCTGGCCACACCCTCCCTGCTGGGCCATCCTCTCCTTAGGTTCGCCTGCAGAGTCCTCTGCACACCAAAGCAGACCCATGGCTTGTCCTGGCCTCACATGCATGCCAGCTCTTGACAAGCCATGAAATGAGGTTTGCTGACCTGCCTGCTTGCACTTGCGTGTGTAGGGCTGGTCTGTGACTCCTGGCTTGAATGTTTAGATGGTGAGTTTATGTGTGTTCTCCTTTCTGCTGGGACCTCTGGCTCTGGGGCACAATGTCTCCCCCTTCCCAGGCTAAAAGATCTCTCTGCAGGGATGCCTTAGCCGGCTTAGTTTGAGCCACATGTGGAGGCTCACCTGTTACTCCAGCGCTTAGGATGCTGAGGCAGGAGGACTGCAGAGAGTTTTATGTAAGTATGGGCTACTCACAAGATACTTAGCACTTTGAGGCAGAAATAGGGGGATCCCTGGGGCTTGGTGAGCTCCAGACCAGTGAGAGACCCTGTCTCAAAAGAGTGAATTGGTTTCTCTGAGGATATTTGGTGTTACCTTCTGTGGTGGTTTGAATGGGTTTGGGCCCCATAAACTCATGTGTTTGAATGCTTGTCTCACAGGAAGTGACACTCTTAGGAGGTGTGGCCTTGTTAGAGTGGGTGTGGTCTTGTTGGAGGAAGTGTGTCATTGTAGGGGTGGGCTTTGAGGTTTCCTATGCTCACGCTCTGCCCAGTGTGGAATCAGAGCTTCCTCCTGGCTGCCTTCAGATCAAGAAGTAGAACTCTCAGCTCCTCCAACACGATGTCTGCCTGCACGCTGCTTCCCACCATGATGGCAATGGACTGAACTACTGAAACTGTAAGCCAGCCCTAATTAAATGTTTTCTGTATAAGAGTTGTCTTGGTCATGGTATCTCTTCACAGCAGTAAAACCCTAACTAAGGCACCTCTGTGCACATAGAAACATGTATACAGACATGTGTACCAGAGAAATATGAAAGACCGACTTTGGGTGAAAGTTTATAGGGAGAAAAAAAACCTGAAAGGCTGGTAGAATTTTGGAAATGGCATTTCTACATGCCCAGGCTCCTCTAGCTGCAGAATCTGCATGCCCACCTCCTCCTTCATGGTTGGTGACTGGCTCATGCTGTGCCACGGGATCTTTTGCTGTTTGGATGGAGGAATGCAGGCTCTTCTGAGACCCAGGCTTCCTCTCCTGCCCGCTGAGCTCTTATTTCTGTCATCCCGACGTTACTTCCACACAGGGACTGCTGTCCTCCAAGGCATCTGACTGGGTTTAAGGTAGGGAGGAAGGGGGTTGGGTTGGGACTGGAGCAGCCTCCAGTCTGCCTTCCCTTCAGGAGGTTGGGTACTCTCCATCCATCCAAGCTAACTCTAGAGACTGCTGACCAGCAGGTGTCGGGGAAGCAAGCCCCGTGTGAGGCAGATTGGGAAAAACATAACAGTATTGTTGCGAATGAAATCAAGCACAACCTGCAGCCTGACGCTGTGCTCACTATGGCTCATAGCTGAGACTCTGTCTCAGCAAAGACATGAACAACAAAGACACACAAATTGATGTTGTAGCAACATGTATACTGAGAAAGCTTATTAGGTTAAGATATATGAATTGGAAACTTTGGAATTAAAATCCCTGGAAACTTTTTTTTTTTGAGACACAGACTTTTTTTTTTAAATAAAAAAAATTTGTGTTTTGTTTATATGACACTGCAGCTGTCTTCAGATACACACCAGAAGAGGGCATTGGATCCCATTACAGATGGTTGTGAGCTACCATGTGGTTGCTGGGAATTGAACTCAGGACCTCTGACAGAGCAGTCAGTGCTCTTAACCTCTGAGCCATCTCTCCAGCCCCTGGAGACACAGTCTTACTGTGTAGCCTAGGACAGACTTGAATTATCGTCTTGCCTCTGTCTTCTGATTACAGGAGCATGTCCCTTCCCGCCTCTTCCTTTTCTTCCCTCCTCCTCCTTCCTCTTCCTCTTACTTTCCCTCTCCCCCCCCTCTCTCCTCCTCCTTCTTCTCTTTCCTTAGAAATGATCTGGTATCTTCTTTTGAAAGACACACTTGAAAATTATATCGAACTCAATCAAATGCATTATTACCAGAAGGAAAAACTCTGTGACCTGCTTTCAGTTTTTTTGGTCTGTTGAAAAAAAAAAAAAAGCTTTAAGATTGTATTTATGTTCTTCGTGTGCTTGTTTATGTGTAGGGCACATAACATGCACCAGGAGGTCAGAGGATAGTACAGCCAACCTTCTCATATCTTGTGGATCCCAGGATCAGATTCAGGTCATCAGGTCTACCCACTGAACCATCCAACTCCGCCAACTTTGCTCCGTCCTTTGGTAGCAGTTCCCCAGACAGGTCTTGTTCTAAAGGTGCCCAGGGCCACTCCAGAGAAGCCTTGCATCTCCATCTGAAGTATCAGCACTTGTTACCTCATTCTGATCCCCAGAAACTAGAAACAATCCCCAGAAACCGGAAACAGAGCCCTCGATGTCACCTGGGAGCTTCAGCACAAAACCTCCAGCCAGCATTCTTTTACAGCTGTTTTATTAGCAGCAATATATACAAAGTGGAAAATGATTTCGTTTCATTTTTCTAGCTTAGAAAGTTTGCCTTTTTAAATTCTGTTTGATGATAAATGAAAGAGCAAGCGTCCGTGAGAGAAGACGCCTGTCTTTGTGGGTGCAGTGTGCCGCACAAGACCGGGCCTGTTGTGCCATCTCACCGGGCCTCATCAAAGACACAGGAAGGTCCACCAAAGGAAGAGGTCGTTTAGCCTACGGTTTCTGAAGCTACCCATTGGTTCGTCGGAGTCCCCAGGGTGCCATCCAGGTTCAAACCTTTCTCCTTCTCCAGGGCTGTGTGTGGATTTCCAGAGTTGTCCCCTGAGGTTTGTGAAATTCTCCGAAGAGCTGGCTTCAAAGGCTCGGGGTGTGATTGCTTGGAAAGATGGCCCCCCAGGCAGAGGTCAGAATACTTATGCTGGCAAAATGAGTCTACCAAAAGGCAAGCTAAGGGGACTGGGGTGAGGGGTGGGGAGGGGAGATGAGCGCTGAGCAGAAGGGGGCGGAGCTGTGCGTGTTTTCAGTGCTGCCTGCGCCAATCAGTGTGAAGGATGAGCACGTTCCGAAACACGTGTCCCCACTGACGTCAGAACAGGGAGCTGCTTGTGGGAGGGCTCACGAGTGTATCCCGTTCAAAAAAATATTTAATCCCGATGGGTTCAAATTTCCATCTTGTAAAAACAGACAGGGATGGACCGTCATGAAATGCCTTGGAACTGGCATCTGGTAATTTGGCACTGATAACATCATTTTTTTTTTTTTAAATCAAACCTTTACATGTTACAAATACACAGTCAAGTATTTAAAAAAAAATTAGACACCAGCATGTTCTTTCTGTCATTGTACATTAAGAGCTCGCATGATCCACCTCCAGGCTAGAACAACGTTTTAAAACATGGCCACACCGACTGTATCACTAAGTCAGAACTGAGACATTGGTCTCATGTAAAAAAAAAAAAAAAAAAAGTCAACATTTTACCCCCCCACCCCCACCCCAATAGTTGAGAGATGACCTGGGCATGACATAGTCAGCTTTAGGGAGCAGGGTTAGAAGGGCGACATATAGTCAGCCTTTATAGAAGGCAAGTGCTTAGTTCCCACAGGGGCGGACTAAAATCAAACAGCACAGACAGAATTCGCAGGCGACCTAGGGCTGGGGTTGGAAGCATCTCGAATAGGTTCTGCCTCTGGGAGAAAGGCCACGCTACTCATAGTAGGTCTTTCCCCAAGGGGACTCTGCTCCCTAGAGCCTATACAGTTTCTCCTCTGGTTCTTCTGTGGGTAAATGAGCTGAGTGACCAGAAACACCCCCCTTCCCACCCCTAAGCCACAGTGGTCAGGCAATGCATACAGGGGGCTTTCCTGGAGGAAGATGAGTCCATCCTTGGTAGGATGAGGGCTGAGAAGATATACTCTCCCTATAACCCTGCAGTCAAAGAGTGCTGTCTTCTTTGAAACCCAGGGATTTAACACAACAACCCCAGACAGCACAGGAGAACACAGGGAAGGTCCTTGAAGCTGAATGCCCAGATGCGTGGCTGCTCAACACCCCTGATCACTGCCCCCATGCCTGCTGTCTCCTCCAGCACCTAACCCTGACACCTTTCTTTATGACTGTACTTAGAGAATAATCTTTTGGAAAGCCATGACCTCTAACGAAGGCTAACAGAGCAGTAGCTGAAGGCTGGGAGGGTCTGCTGTTCAGAAACCTTTTGTTTTTCCTGACGTTCAGGCTGGACCTTTGCACCTTGTTATCCTGTGGTTTCCCACCCTGCTCTGCCCACAGGGAACCTGCTTGGATGCTGACGCCACCATCTCCATCCCTGCTTCCCCAGAGCCTGAGAGGCCAGGGAGGGACCTCTCTCTTTCTCAGCATCCCCCCCACCCCCACCCACCAAGGAGTTTGTGAGAACAAGAAGATCTGGAGGCAGTGTCTCTCACGGCTATGTCAAAGGTCAAGACAGTCTAGGAGCCCAGGGGAGAATCAGAGCAGACCCCCTGACCTTCAGGTCAGAGCACATCCCTCCCTCCCCTGCAGACCTGGGGACTCTGTAGTACAAGCTGCCTGTGGATTTATGTCCCTAGCCTCAGGATGGCCATGCCAGCTGTGGTTGGTTCCAGTGCATAACTCATCTGGTATCCATCCCTCTTTGACGTCCCCTTCCCCAGGATCCCTGTACCTCTCCTCTGACAGTGCTTTGGGCTAATCACCTTTTAAGAAAGGTGCTGCCTGCTCATCTTATCAGTGTTTCTTGGGCTCAGGGCATACTAGGAAAGTCTTTGCTGCCTTTAGAAGGCCATGGGAGGAAGAAGGTGGGGTAAGACCTTTTGGAGGGGTTTTAAATTGGAAAAGAGGATACAGAATTTGTTTTGAAGGGGAAATAGGGGCTTAAGTTCTCAGGCTAAATCCCATTCCAAGGCAAACCTGCAAGATGCACTCTGACAACCCCAGGGCTTCTGTTTGTACCAAGTCCGCTGTGGCATGTTGCCAAAGACCATGCAGGACGGGGGGTGGCCCAAGCCTGGTACTGCTGATCCAACTTGACCTGCCTTTGGAACAGAGGCTGTCATGTGACCTTGGCTGCCTCCGCAATGTACCGACCTCACCGATGTCAATGCCTTCAATCTTAAATATAGTTAAGTAATGCGAAGAAACAGTGTAGAGGAAAGATGGCGTCCACGCCGGGCTGCAACCCAATGCCACAGGGTCACTGATGAATGTTCGAGGAGGTCCTGACAGTTCATGTCTGTATGTCTGTCTCTGAAGTCCCCCTTTCCAGGGCAGCTCTTGTTAGATGGAAACTTCATACTCTCTCGTTTCCTGCAGGACAGAGTGACACACATGGGTTAAGCCCTGAATGGCAGAGTGACATCCCAAGACATCTAAGGTATTACACCTCCCTGTGTCCCTGGCCTGGGGTCTGTGGCTCTACACTGTAGTCTGCTCTACTGAATCACCATTACAGGTGTGCGATGTGCTATGTCATCTTCTGGGTTCTGATCTCCCGCCAACACTGTGGCCATAGAGAGTGAAAAGACGGGGGGGGGGGGGGGCGGGGAGGGGGCAGAGCTGACATAGCTGGTCCTCTGAAAACCCCAACCCTCTGATGCGATAAGCCTCCTATTGCCTCAGGACTGACTCTCAGGCAATCGGGACCCCCCCTCACCCCCAGTCAATACAAATCCATCTTTTGAATTCTGTCGTGACCTTCTCTTCAGATCTGAGAAGAGAATAAAAACCATGCAGAGGTGGCTGGTCCCCTTCTCCCCTTCTCCACTGAGTTGGAACTAGGGCTGAGGGCCAGGAGCCGATGACATCACAGGCTCTACCTAGGAAGTGCCACAGTCACTTTCTGGGAGGCTAACACAGCTATGGCCGGTCACATCAACACTTCCTGGCAGATGGGAAGTACCATGGGAAGAATGTAAGGTGTTCTCATGGTCCCCACCTTACAAAAGTCAGGCCTGTGTAGGTAGGAGGAGGGGGGAGGGGCTTCCAAAAGCATGAAGACAGATGTAGAAAAAACCAAGCTCAGATGACCAGAAGCCTGCCCTCAGTTTTAGGGAACAAAACAGCCTGCCTGAGCAGAGAACTCCTATAATGTGTAAGAGACCCGTCAGAGGTCACAGGTTCCCGGCCAATCCAGCTCTGACCTATTTTTTCAAGCTCCTCTTTTTCTGTGACTACCCACAAGTCCAAGCAACCACAGTGGTGTGGTGAGCCAAGGTGGTGTGACTCCTTCCCCGGGCTAAGCCTTGGTGAACCTGTGGCTATGACTTGTGAGCCCTGAGGCAGAATGTTAATATAGGAGATAGTTCACACGGGAGGTCAAAGCAGGAAGTGGTGGCAGGTCAGTATGGACTATGTTTGCCCGTTTCCTAGCAGCAGGGAGAATTACTTCTCAAGGCATATTTGTTTGAAGACAGAGCTGTCAACAGCCCTAAGCCTGGAGGCTCCCCGTATGCACCTCGGACCTTTTTACAAGCCTGACAATTTCTAACTCTCAACCATGTCTACATCTCAGCTTTACTAACTCTTTCCACTCACCTCAAGGGTCCCCACTATGCAATCACATGACCCGCTAGCTTTCCAGGTCTTTCAGGATGATAACTCATCGTTAACTATGGACCGGTTTGATGGAGACTCAGGGAGGCAGGAGGGCAGGGAGGGCTCAGGACGTCAAGTTAAGCTTATACAGCCGTGTCTGAGCCGCTTTCATCTCGCTGGACCTCCAAGTCCTCTTGAGTCACAGAGAAGAGTCTGAGGGTCATGTGGTACATCACACACCACTGTTGGTGCCCCGTGTGCTCTGCCAGGCTTTTCTGCTCACTGGAGTCAGCCATTGTACCTGCAGCAGCTTTACAACCACAGAAACCTGCAGTTCCTGGTGATGCTGGAAAGCTTCCGTGGGAGCTGAAAGGGCACCACTGCCTATTGGACATAGCCACCCTCTGCAGCACCCTGAAGCCTGCAGCCAGGCTGTGGTACCTGCAGTGCACATGCCTGCTACATCCAATGCTGGGTGGATAGACAAAGCTGGAAGAGGGATGGGACGCTCCTGCCATTGCCGCCTGAACACCTTCCCATGGCTCATCCTAGCCACAGAAGGAGTGGACTTCAAATGCAAGTCACGTGAGGCCAGCAACCACCCTTCATCTCTAGCTTAACTCCTGATACACCCAGAGGCCCCAAAGAGTGAGTGACCTGGCCACCTAAGTTCTTGAAGGAGTGCTTTGTGAGGTTTCCCTGACAGGGAGGTCAAAAGGCAATCATGTGCTTGTCTGTAATTGAGGCACGGCTGTAGCATTAGCATTGTCTCCTGATGTCCACAGGAGCCTGCCCTGCAAGGTGCAGAAAGATCCATGGAGCTCAGATAAACACAGCAGCTGCCCCTGGATGCTCCAAGCTGAGTTCCAAGATGAGCAGGGCTGGCTTCTCCCGGAGGCACTCTGCTCATCTGGGGATCAGATAGGGCAAGGGGAAGCCCTCCAGGAGGGCAGCAGAGCCACTTACCCCAGTCTCATAGATGGGATTGTCGAACTCAGTCTCCACGGTGATCTGGCTGTAGGGGTGGGAGTACATGAGGGGCAGGCGGAGGCTGGAGTATTGTCGGCACCTGCGGGACAGACGACAAAGCTGGAGTTGCAACCCTGCCCTGCTGCTTGGGGCTCTATGAAGGGCATGGGGTGTGTAGACACAGCCCTGAGTGGGTGGGGTCCTGTTGAGGGCAAGTGATCTCCACTCATGACCCCACAGGGGCTACTCTTGCTACCTCTCTCCTCTCTCTCTCTGCTTTGACTTGTTTCTAAGCCCCGCCCTGTGTCTCCCCGGATGGCACCCCACCACACACTGCTCTGTGGAAGGCAGGGGTGAGGTCTACAAGGCCTGCTCACCTTTCTCCACCTGCCAGCTTCCTATGTCACTCACGACCACTTTAAAGCCAGCTCAGAAGCGTTACTAAGCGTGGTCTCTTCTGCCCACTCCACCGGAGCATGCAACTTCTGTTCCAGGCTCCTTCTGTTTATCGACTATCGGTACTTGATTTCCTCCTGTGCTTTGGAGATTGGCTACTCTTCCTCACTGGAGTCTGCTTTGCTCACCGTGATGTTCCCAGAACCCAGAGGCTGCTGGCACATGGCTGTGGCTCTGAAACCATTTGGTGGGTGTGTCTGTGACTGCTCTAGACATGGCTTTTTATCATTCCAGGGCAAGTGCTGTGATCATCGGCACCTGGGATCAAGCCCTGCGCTATCTCTTGCATTTGCTAAGTGAACAGAGGGAAGACTGTCCCCGGGAAGCCACAGGGGAAACCAGGAGGCACCAAGACACCTTCTGATTCTGACCACAGTCTCTCACATCAAACAAGGCCACTGTATCCAAGCATCAGGCAGAGATGCTGAGGCCCCAGAGGTGCAACTCACAAGGGCACAACCTTGCCTACCTCGTGATGTAGATGTAGGCTCCTCCCACTAGCAAGGGCCCCAGAGGTGGAGCTCACAAGGGTATAGCCCCACCTACCTCGTGACGTAGATGCAGGCTCCTCCCACTAGCTAAGGCCCCAGAGGTGGAGCTCACAAGGGTATAGCCCCACCTACCTCGTGACGTAGATGTAGGCTCCTCCCAGTAGCAAGGAGATGAGAAGGACCGGAATGAAGATGGCCAGAGCCGTGTTCCCGCCTTCCAGTGAAGATTCTGCTGCCGCTTCTGCTACTGAGCACACAAGCCACTGAGCTTCCTGTCTCCCGTGAGCCCCACGCCCACAGGGAACCTGCTCTCAAGTGAGTGCCCCTCCCCAGCTGACAACCCACAGCCTTAGACATGGGAGAGCTGTGGAGGGGCAGAGAGCAGAAGCTGGGCCGCTGGCCCTTGCTGAGGAGCCCAGAGTCACCCTTGGCTGTGGTGACCAAAGAGTGGCTGAGAGCCAGTTTGACCCCTGTTCATGCGAAGCCCGTTGGAAGGCAGAGATCTGGTGAAAATTCAATTCAGGGAGTGACTCGGACAAAGTTCTAGAACAATCTTGCCTTGTTCTCTGGACACTTTTGTGAGCAGCTGCAGCAGGCTGGGGCCCATTCTTAGAGCTCGCCTGTGCGATGCACTAAGGGATGGCTTGGGGCAGTGTGGACAGCCCTACTGCCCAGCTTCTTGCTGCCCCAAATGCACGTGGCAGCCGCACAGATCATGGCAGATATTTTGGGACCTTGGGATCATTTTTCCTAGCACAGTTTGAGATTGGATCATCCTCTCCCACATTGGTTCTAGAAGCCTGAGCCCTCTGCCGTCCTCTCTGGCCGCGTCTCACAAAATTCAGCTACTTTCCCCATCTATAACCATCACCCACTTCCTACATGAGTGAAAATAACCATCCTTGACCTCCACAATGAACATGTATACCTGGACCCTGGCTTTGTTCACACCTCCTGAGCACAGGACCCTGGGTGGCCTTGCCATGGTGGCTCACTGCACACAAAGCAAAAGGCAGCCGGGGACTCCTAGGCAGAGGGATGAACGTTGTGGGGGCACGCTGCTTCCTAAGATGAATGGCTGACCCAATATCCTCCGGGACTTATCTTTGTCCCCTGCTTGACTCTGCTGGACTAACATACATCTGCCATAGGAACATCGGCTGAGGACCTTGTACCTCACACAGCCCGATGCCCGGCCAGTTGTAGGTAGTCAGAACTACACGAATCACGCTAGAGACCACGGGAACAGCCATTGAACTGGTTATGGCTTCTTCTAGATGAGACGAACAGGTCACCATCCTGCACTGAACTGACTGGATATGGTGTAGAAGGCAGGCTGCTTCATGTGTGGGAGTGTTCGACTTCACTGTCTTCCTGACTGGTTCGGGAGTCCCCTAGGAGACACATCTCTGGGTGTGTTTATGAGATATCTGGAAAAGGCTACGTGGGGTGGGGAGACCCATCCTAGATATGGGTAGCTCCATACCATGGGTCCCTGACCAAAATCAAAGGAGAAAGTGAGTTGAACATCACCATCCTGCTTCCTGGCCATGGGTACGATGTAAGACGCTGCCTCAGGCTCCTGCTGCCCTACCCCTCCCCCCTCCCCCAGGTTGTACCCTGGGCCCGTGAGCCACACCCATTCCTTTTTCCCTTAAGCTGCCTTCACTGGGAGTTTTGTCACGGCAAAGAGACAGAGGACTAAGACAAGAACCAAAGGAAGGAATCTAAAAAATGAGAGAACCCTGGCTAGCTGTTGTCCACAAGAACAAGCCACACCCAAGAGGAGAGGTGGCTGTACCAGGAAGCAAAGCCAGAGGGAGGACACCCTGGTTGCCACCAGCAGCCTTTCCCTCTTCAGCTATGAGGATGCTCTGCCCAGGATGTGAGGTGTGTCTCTTTCATTCCTACAGCACCTGTGGGTTGGAAGCTGTTTGGCATGGTGGGGCTTCTCAGGTTTTTCTGACTGAAAGGCCACTCTCAAATCCCTTCAAGTTATACTTAGGGACGTAAGTTAATTTTTATTATTTATTTTTGCATTTAATCTTTATTTATTCTTGCTTTTATTATTGCTTCTTTCTCTTGTCTCTGTGTCTCTTTCTCTGTGTGCCACATGAGTGTAGTTCCCACAGAGGCCAGAAGAGGGCGTTGGGTCCCTGGAGCTGGAGAGCAGCCTGACTGCAGGTGCAGGGAACAAAACTCATGACCTCTGCAGAGCAGTGGACTCTCTTAACCACCTATCCCTCTCTCCAGCCCTAATAGCTATGTCCGGAGGTCCTGGGAACAAGCTATCAACACAGCTGCCTGATGTATTAGAACTTACAAGACGGAGTAAGACTCACCTTCCAACGCGTGTTCAAAACTGTCTTGGTTAACTGAAACAGAAACAGGAAGCAGTGTCAACGCCGAGGGAGTTTACTGTTTGCACAGGCAGAGGTGGAAGGGCCCCAGGAGTGCCGTGTGAGCGTGGGGCTGATGGTGTTTTTCAGCACAGCTCTCCACGGTACCTCCCGCGACATTGAGAGGAACAAGATGGGTAAGCAGCCGCAGTGTCATGGACTGTGATGGCACAAGCCACACATTCTGTATCATGTCAAGAGCTCCTGCATCCCCGCCCACCCCTTGCCAATCTCCTGTGTGTGACGGTTCATTGTCATGGTTTTACAGGAGAGGAAATGGGTTCAGAGAAGTGTAGCAAGGCCTCGGAGGTCACACAGCTTCTAAGCTGGGAACTCGGGATTCCAACCCACATCTTTAGCCTCTCTCACAGATCTTAACGTTTTGTTTTGCTTTATTGAGACAGCCTCTTGTGCTAGCCTTGAATGTTCATCGCCAGCCTCCAAAATGCTGTTCTGGTGGGTGTATGGCACCACCTCTAATTATATAATATTTTCATGGGGTCTTTTTATACTGTTTCCAAGGATGCCTGACTCAAGACCCTGATACCGACTGTGTTACTTTCATCTCCCATAGTTATTGACTGGGATCAGTGTTCTATTTACATTATTTTCATAAACATATTTCTTATAAAACCCTGAAGTTCAAGGTCCCAGGGTAATAACTCATGGTCTATCACCAAAGCCACCCTGCTGGCCGAGTGCTGAACTGCTCCCACCAGGGCACTTCCGGATTGTGGAAGTGAAGGTTTAAATAGCGGACTGCACCAAAGGCGATCAGGCTGTGTTGGCCACTCTGCATGCACGCGCTGGCAAGTCCCAGGACCCCTGATTAGATTTCAGCTAATTGAGCAGTGACACTCTCTGCTGAGAAGCTAGCTGGCTTCTCAACTGGAGAATTAGGAAAAGTCCTGCAACAATGTATTTGCAGTGGACCTCTGTGATTGGATAGAGAAGAGGTAGGCGGAGCTAGGAGTTGGGAGGAGAAAGGAACGAGAGGAAGAGGGGAAGCGAGATGCAGGCAGACTGTGTCTCTAGCAGTCTCGGGTAGTTATTCATATCAAAAGGTTAGATATTGGGTTAATTCTAAGTGTGTGGGCATCTTGTATATTGAGCATTTACTGATATATAAATCTATTTGGTTAACCTTAAACATTAAGAGTCTTATTTCTACCGGGTACTGGGAATTATTATACCTACCACATGGGGCTATGACAAGGGAGTTAGCCCTTGAGCCATGCTTAGAGCCACGGACTCCACGGAGTTGACCGGTGGAGGCAACAGCCACACCAATGTCTCGTGGGTCCCGGGCTGGCACCACTGGCTAGCGGGTGCTGTGGTTAGAGCGGGAACAGAGTGGGAACATGCTGGCAGCCGAGAGCTAGCAAGGACCACGCTGCACCATTACTTCCATCCACCACTACGTTAGTGCCAGATTTATGGGCTGATGTTGTTTCAGAGGTGACTATGGCTGGGCTTCAGTGGCTCTGTAAGAGCTAGCATTCTCTCTCTGTCCCCCTGTGGGATGGCCCTGCTGTGTCAGCAGGTGGCGTGCATCCCCCAGAGGTGCAGGGTTGTGCCTTGAATTCCACAACCCGGAACTAAACAGACTTCTTCATAAAGTATCCATTTTCGGGTATTTTGTTATAATAACAAAAAGGGACCAAGGACTGGTGGCCTGTGCCTGTAATCCCAGCACTTGAGAGGTAGAAGGAGGAGGATGGGAGTTCAAGGCCAGCCTTGGTTACAAAGGAAGTTCAAGGCTAGCCTAGGGTACATGAGACCCTGTCTCGAGAAACATATGAACAAATGAAGAAACTAGACTGGATAGGCACCCACTGGATTTGGATTCTGTGAAACCCAGGCTCAGAGTAAGCTCAGCTTCCCCTGGAGCCAGCCCTCACCCTGGCTCCTTGGCTTTCTTTACCTTTACAGATGGGCAGGGGCCCACTCCAATGGGATGGCTGTCCCAGAATGCATCGGATGGTCACTTCACCCATGAGCTCAAAGCCCTCGTAGCACATGAAGGTAAGGGATTCTCCGGGCAGGTACAGCCGCTTGTACAGGATCTGGTACCCGTTCTCAGGCAGCCCTGGGTTGTCACATGCCAGGGACTCCTCAGCTGAAATGAAGCCAGACATGGCTCTGAGACAGTCCCAGTCTCTGGGTGACATAGCCCACCCGGCGGCATCCTCTCTCTAGAATTGCACCCCGTGCCCAGATGGTTCCCGCTCTGACTCCCATCTCTGGATACAGACTACACAGTTCTGTGAGCACTACAAAACGAATAGGGTTGTGGAATCTGGGTGAAAAAAAAATAAAAATAAGATAAAATCTAGGTTCTTCCTTCTACTAGCTGTGCGTTCTCCAGAAAGTATTACACCTTTCCTGGTCTTCAGCTTCCTCTTTAGCAAATGGGGATGGGTCTAAGAGAGGGAGAATGCCCTTGCTCTGTGGAGGGCGCTCAGTAAGTGATGGCAACCGAATAAAAAGACGGTCCACTCCTCCAGAGCCCGTCTGTTTCCGATCACTAATTTCTCCTCCAGGAATCTTTCCCTGACGCCACCTGCCACAAACTGTCTAATGCTTCCTCCCTCCATCCAGCAGTGCCCGCGCAGTAAAACGCTGCATTATCCGGGTCAATTGTCTGTGGAGCCAAAAGCTAAGTGGCTGCAACCAATAGGCTCACGCTTCCCCCTGGTGGCTGCTCTTGGGTACTGCAGACGCCAAATCCAGGCAGAGGCAGCCCTTAAGGCAGAACTTGCTGGGTGAGCCCTTTGCCAGAAAGCAACGCTGCTCTGCGCACAAAGCGCCACAAACCCTCAAACATTTACAAGATTTTAAACTGTGGCAAAATCCTCACAAAGTTTACCAACTTAGCCGTGAACAGCCGACCTCTAGGACCTGGTGCCCCTTGCTGGGCCACTACATTAAGGCCTATCTCCCGTACTCCAGCTTCCCGTGTCTTTGAACTTGAGGAAGGGAAAGGTGTGACCTGTAATCTGAGTGAACGGCTTATTTCATCTCTCACAAGATTCTCGAGGTTCCTACCTTGAATCATAAGCACCTTCGTTTTTTTTTGTTTGTTTGCTTGCTTTTGTTTATTTTGAGACAAGGTTTCTCTGTGTAGCCCTGGCTGTCCTGGAACTCACTCTGTAGACCAGGCTGGACTGGAACACAGAGATCCGCCTCTGCTTCCTGAGTGCTGGGATGAACTGCGTGTGCTGCCACAGGCCCGGCTAGGGCTTCTGTTTTTAAGGCTGAATGGTATTCCGTGGATGAGCAGACCATGCCCTGTGTCCCATTTTCACACGTGGCTTAGGCTAATGCAATCACTATTGATGTAATAATTATAATTGATATAATGTAAACAGTATGGATGTCACCATGGGGGTGCAAATCCGGCTGAGTCCCACTTCTGCTTCTCTGGGGGAGACACCCAGAAAAACAATTGCTGGGTCCCAGCACGGCTCCTGTTTTGATTTTTGAGGGCTTGTATACAGTCTTGAGTGTCAGGTACCCCACACTATACTAACCATACACACAGGTTCCGGCATCTCCCTATCAGAGTCCCGCCTGTGGGCCCTCATGCTGGCTTATTAGCGTCACCTCCTGAGCTAGCTGCTGGCCATTCAGAAAGACAAGGGCTTCACTGGCAGCTTTAGGTGCTCCCAGGTGAGCAAGACTGGGAAGAGGAGGAACCAGAGGAAAGCCCGTGGCTTACCTAGGCTCTTTCCCATCTTCCGTCAATTTTCCTGGTGTGACCCTGCTGGTTCATGACTCCAGGGAAGTGGCCTGCCTAGACCCATAGGAACTGGAGGCGCTTGACAACCACTCCCAACTGTCTCCCAGGGTCACTTCATCTTCTCTCCCCTGTGACTGTGCCTGCCTCCACTAAACACATGTGCCTTGCCAAGCGAGGGGCTCTCTCTGCCTGCCCTCTCTCCTCCCTTTCTGCCTGCTCTCCTCTCTCCCTGCCCTCTCTTCCTCTCCCCTCCCTACCCTGTCTCCCCTCTCCTTCTCTCTTCAATTCCTCTCTCCCTACCCTGCCTCCTCCCCTTTCCTCTCTCCTCTCTTCCTCTCTGCCTGCCCTCTCCCTTCCCTTCCTGACCTGTCTCCTCTCTCCTCTCTTCTCTCCCTTTCTCCCTACCCTCTCCCCTCCTTCCCTACCCTCTCTCCTCTCTTCCCTTTCTTCCCGACCTATCTCCTCTCCCTACCCTGTCTCCTCTCTCCTCATCTCTGCTCTTCTCTCTCTCTCTCTCTCTCTCTCTCTCTCTCTCTCTCTCTCCATTATTACTCGCTCCCCTTTTGTGGCAGGCAAGCTCTGGGACCATCCCCTGAGTATAGCCAGGCCCCTGAGACTAGCTGAAGGCCTTCTCCCTCTCCCTGCCCTCCTTGTCCAGGTCTCACCACAAGGACCCCAGACTTGTGACTACATAGGGCAAGGGTCTCAAATGGTTTCAGGTCTTATTTTGTAAAGTGCATCTAAGGACTCCTTGCTGACCCAGGTCTGTCCCCAGGGATTCCAATGCCCCCAAAGCTTCTGTAAAATGTCCTCAGGACTGTGAGAGAGGTGGTGGAGTGTGTTTTCTCTGAGGCTTCTCTTTCCTGGAACTCAGTCTTACACTGTACTTATTTCAGGTTTACAGGAAACAGTTACTCAGTCACCTAACCTATCCTGCTAACATGCTACAATGTGTCAGCACGCTAGAATGAGGAAGGTCATGGTTTGAATGTGAAACATCACCAGCAGGTTCCTGTGGCTGAATGTTGCCTGGTTGGGAAAGCGGTGGAACCTTTAAGAGGTGAAGCCTCCCTGGAAGGCGCCTGTCTTGGGAGGTGGGCCTTGAAGTTTTATACCTAGCTCCGTTTCCTGTTCACTCTCTGCTTCCTTGGTGCAAATGCAGTGTGCCCCCCTGCCTCACCCTCCCTTCACCGTGTTGGACTGAAGCCCACCACTGTAAGCTGGAGTCAACCCTTTTCCTCTGGAAATTGCTTCTAGATAGCACTTCGTCCTAACTTCATGGAAGTAAATAAAACAAATCTAATCCTCCTGCTCCCCGGGACTGAGGCTAGAGACCCACAGCAGAACACGGTGCAGATGGGCCCCCAGTGGCTCTGAGGTGTCAGCAGTCAGGGCTTGTCATGCTACAGGCTGGATCTCTGCTTCTTTGGAGGTGGCACTACTGGCTAGGCTGGCGGTCAAATAGCAGTGACCTGCTGGGGTGGTGCAGCCAGTGTGCTGCTTAGCCGCAGTCCTCCTCAGCCCTAGTGTCTCATAGCCAATACCAGCCCTAGAGGTGGTCCAGAGTCTCAGTTCCCCAAAGAGAAAATGAATGAGTGGATAAAGGTGTGTCACCAACAGTTGTCAGTGCCAGGAAGAATCGGGGATTTCATCTGGAACGGGTGGATTGGTGGACACTGGCTACCACCCTTGGAGTGATTGTCTTTAAACCCCAACAAAAGCCTTTAGGAGAAGTTAAAGCCCCCATTTCTTCCCTCTCCTCAATACTCGGCATGCAGCTGGTCAGCTGGCAGAAAGGGACCTTCCAGGCCACCATACAGTTGGAGGTGTATCTCAGATAATAGGGGTAGTATGGGCAGGTCCTGGCAGGCACTCATACCTAGATTTCTAGGTTTCCTAGAAATTCCTAGAAACTGTAGGTTTCCTAGAGCCTTGCCCCGCTGTGGGACCTGCAGAGAAACGAGTGGGTCACTAAGTGTCCTGCCCTTGAGATCCAGTACAGTCCGTGTTCTCATGAGTCACAGACACACAAGTGGGAGGTTTGATGCAAATGGTGGGCACAGGAGACAGATGAAGCCTCATGTGCTGGAGAGCCCCCTTCTGTGGGGGGAGGGCCTTCACAGCAGCGGCAGGGGTGCAGAGTCCTCTTCAAACCAGCTCCCTAGAGCAGTCCAGTGGCTCATGAGGGGCCATGCATGGCCAATGTTGCTGACCCATGAAATGGAAGTCCTCTGTAGACTTCAAGTTCACCCTTGGCTCTGCACAGAGTTTGAGACTTGCAACCAAGTCTTAATCATGCCCTGGGGCCTCCCTTAAGTCAGTTCTGGGAAATCTTCACGATTGCTTGCATTACGCAGCCACGGCTGGGTCTCAAGACACTGACAAGTGATTTCTAAACTCTAAAGAGTATCCCTGGGCCTGTGGCAAGGAGAACTTTTAAACTTAATGTCTAGTTTATTTTCCGTGTCTTAGCAAACACTGTGGGATCCCCAGGAGGGAAGACTAGTGGGTTACATCCCAGCCTTTGCTTTTTAAAAGACAGGGTCTTTCTCTGTAGCCCAAGGCAGCCTGGATCTCACGAGCTTCCTGCTTTAGCCCCAACCTCAGGGTGGAGAAGAGACTCGCGTGCTGTGATAACTCAGTTTAAATGGTGGTTTTAATCTTTCTGTGTTGCTTCGTCAGGCGAACCAAATGACTATCATCCACATGGAGACAGTTCTTCAGGCTCTGCCTGCCTGAAGGCCTGCAGGCACCACCAGGTGTGCTCACCACACTGGAAATCAGGACTGTGTTTGCTCCCTGGTTCCTTGGCTTGGCCTGGTAGACAGCTGACTTGCAGCCGACTGTGCCAGGCCTGAGCTTAAGGCCAGCGGGAGTGCAGGCTGTGAGCCGGTTTCTGTTCAGTCCTCCCAGGGTTCAGCAGCTAAGCATTAAGAAAGATCTGGCCCCCGTTTTTTTTCTAGAACAGAGGGGGTGCCTTCAAAGTCCCCTGTAATCCACATAGTATTATGTAGTACCCAGAAGTGACCAGCAGATGGCAGTGGCATCCCAGGAGACCTCTCTATAATGCTATGATTATATATAATTGTCTGATCTTGAATGATTCCACACCCCCGTGCTGTTCCCCACCCTCACATGCCGGGATCACAGGTATGGCTGGTATGGCTACTGTGGCTGGCTGTGGGATGCTATTCTGAAGTGGACATTTTATTTTGACACGTTGCTTGCTTTTCGGTTGCTGTGATACAACCCTTGACCAAAGCTGTTCAGGAAGGGAAGAGTCTATTCTGGCTCACAATCCATAGTCCACCGGGGTGACAAAGATGCAGAGGCAGGAGCATGAGGCAGTGTTACGCTGTACCCACAGTCAGGAGGCGGAAAGATGTAGTCCCCTTTGTATTTAGCCTGGGACTTCTGGATGGTACCCACCACATCCAGGGTTCCCAGTGGCAGTGTCTTCTCTCTGGAAACTCTGTACAGACACATCCAGAGCTGTGTTCCCTAGGTGGCTGCAAATCCAGCCACCATGGAAAAGAGGTGACATCACGGTATGGATGATGGGTTCATTCATCACTTAGTTCATGGCTGAAATATTTGAATGTTCATTTTGGACTGATGATATCCATCCTAAGCCTCCGGGGTCCCAGCATCATGACCAAAGTGCCTGCATCTCCTCCAGCAGCGACCTGCAGCCAGCTTTGTCAGTTTGCTACTATGTAGCTCGGGCTGTCCTCAAACTTGCAATCCTCCTGCCTCAGCAGTGCTAGAATTACAGGTGTACAATACCGTAGCTGGCCCAGAAATCGTGTCTTTATAGGGTCTGCCAATGACCCTGAAACACAAATCCAATCCAAATGTCTTCCTCTCTTCTTATCAGTGGCAAAGAACCATTGAGTCACCTGCCACAGTTGCTTGGCTATCAGCCAGTGGAGACAGGCTTGGTGGGAAGTTGGCATCTGTTGACGAGAACTTGCTGCATTGCCATTTTATAGATGAGTAAACTGAGGCCCAGGTAACTCATGTGTCCAGTGTGTCATAGGCCAAGCTTTTATCTCAGCCTAGTGATACTCTGGCTCTCCCCTTCTCCAGTGAGGCTGCCCCATCCATCCTCCCCTGCCCCCTCAGGTTCTTCCTGAGCCTCCTGGTGTCCTGACGCCTGCTGCAACTTGTGAGCTCATTAGTGTGGGTGTCAGGGAAGCTGGTCCCACTCAGTCCTGCACCTGACACTGAGATTTCCAGGAACTTTGGACCCAGTGGAGGGAAGCTCCAGGTTTGGGGATCTTGGGGTTTTGGTGGCCTGTTGTGGGGTGTGTCTCTGGAGACAGCTGGCTTGGCCCATCCTCTTACTTGGGATCTCTGCAGCCTTGGTTGCAGTAATGGGGCTTCTGAATGGGTGTCTCTGGGAGAGCCCAGAGCTCATGCTTTGGGCTCTGGAGGCTGCCCCTACCTGTAATGTTGAGTGTTCCTCAGAGCTCTGTGTGTTGAGGGTTGTTCCCAAGAGGCCACTGTGGGAGATGGGGCCTAGTGGGGGTTCTGGAGTCATCTGGTTGTTCCTTTAAAGGGACCCTGGTCCCAGCTCTCTGCTTCACCAGAAACTCTGGCCAAGATTCACATCAGACCAACTGCCCTGTACTAAAGACTACAGACCAGCGGGCACTAGATGAACCCGTTTTCTTTCTAAATTAATCTGCCCCAAGTATCTAGTTATAGTCACGCAGGCTACTTCTCCCTGTGAACCTCAGCTTTCTGTAATTTGCACGTGTACACACAGGTCTACACAAGCAGGATCTTGGTCACAAGCCAAGGAGAGAGGAAGTCTTCACTTTGACTACTTTCTCTCCTCTATCAGAAGTGACACACCCTCAGGGTTTTTTTTCTTTCTTTCTTTACAGGAGCAAGAGGAGTTGAGGCAGCACTGTGCTGCCCAAGGGGAGGAACACGGCCACACAGGAGAGCAGCCTCCTTGGGACTTGGCCTTCTCAATTTCCAGTGGCTTTGCCTGTCTGCTGGTGGGGCTGCTTGCCTGGTCTGGGGCCGGGCCTGAGTAACAGGCCATAGAATATATTCCTCCTGGAGGGGCGGCCAAGGCCACCGGCTGTCCACTGCCAGGGCTCTGTTCTCCCCCTTATTATTTAAGTATTAGTTCTGGGTCCCCCAGGCTCCTGAGGCTCAGGGGTGTTTTGCTTGTCTGTCTCTAGTCTCTCATGAGTCAGATCCCTTGGGGCTGGAGTCACAGGCAGTTGTGAGACACCCAAAATGGGTGCTGGGAACACACTGTTTTAAATAACCCTAACGATGTGTGAAGCTCTTTTGTTGTTGTGCACTGCCCTGGTCAGTAGCTGCTGTGGGCAGGGCTTGTCAGAACTCTCTGTTAACCGGCTGGTAACTGGTGTTAACTACCTGGCGGCCAAGGCCTTTTCTGAACCTTGGCACTCCCTCCTCTATCTCTCAGATAAGGTCTCCCTGTAAAGCCCTGCCCGGCCACGAACTCTCAGTCCTCCTGCCTCAGTCTCCCCAAAGGGATGGCAGATATGCCCCATACCTGGATTTAGAATCTTCCCTTTCTTCTCTCTTTCTTTCTCCCTCTTATTTTGCATATGCGTGTTAGCATCAAGTGGGCATGTTACATGTGTGTGACTGCATTTACACATGTCAGCGTGTGCATGGAGGCCAGAGGTTGATGTTGGCATTGGACAACTTTCTCTACTACCTTCAGCTTTACTGAGGTGGAGGCTCTCTCTGAACAGAGTTGTGTTCCAGGGATCCAGCTAGACGCTCAGCCTGGGATCCCCTGTCTCTGTCTCCTGAGTATGTTTATACAGGTGCTGGGGACTCAAACTCTGGCTTTCAGGTTTGTGTGGCCAGTGACTCATTCACTGAGCCGTCTCCCCAGCCCTAGCACCCTCTTCTTGACGAGGAGACAACAGCAAGGTCCTCGAGAGGGAAGTGAGGGGGGCTTGGCAGAGGGCTGCCATGTTTACCCGAAAGCCTTCTCATAAGTTCCCCGTCAGTGCCAGCTGTTTGGTGGTGCATGTACTGGGATGCCTCCCGCCCTGCCCCAGGCCTTTCTTCTTTCTCCTCTGCAGCAGGAAGCAAGCCTGAAACAACGACCCCAGACTGAACACAGACTCACAGACACAGTGGGGCAGACGAGATGTCCAGATGGGAGTTCCCGTCTCTCGGCTGTAGCAAGTGAGGAGCGAGCTCCCTTCGAGGACAAACCCAGGGCTACAGGTGTACTGGATGGTGGTGCCCACCAGCAGCACAGGGTCTGAGATGAGGCGGGTGGAGTGTTCCACCTCCCCGGGGTCAGTACAGTACATAACTGCCAAGAGAAGAGCACATGGACACACAGTGACGCACAGGTCTCTATGGTTTACAGGAGGATCTTCTCCTGTAGAAAGCTTCCCAAGTCAGTCCTTGGCCCTTTGAGGACAAGGCACACAGATTCACATAGGTGGTTGGAGAACAGGTCTCCAGGTGGGAAGAGACTGGAATGCTACTCCTGAATGTGTAAAAAATCCTAAGATTTTTCACTAGGTCTTGAACCTACTTCTAAGGTATAAATCATCACTGAGGAGGGTGAGCATGGGTGGGGAGCACTGTGAGGAGGGTGAGCATGGGTGGGGAGCACTGTGAGGAGGGTGAGCATGGGTGGGGAGCACTGTGAGGAGGGTGAGCATGGGTGGGGAGCACTGTGAGGAGAATGAGCATGGGTGGGCAGGATTGTTAGGAGAATGAGCATGGGTGGGCAGGACTGTTAGGAGAATGAGCATGGGTGGGTAGGACTGTGAGGAGGGTGAGCATGGGTGGGGAGCACTGTGAGGAGAATGAGCATGGGTGGGTAGGACTGTGAGGAGGGTGAGCATGGGTGGGGAGCACTGTGAGGAGAATGAGCATGGGTGGGCAGGACTGTGAGGAGGGTGAGCATGGATGAGGAGTACTGTGAAGTGGTTGATCATGGGCGGGGAACACTGTGAGGAGGGCAAGCATGGGCAGGGAGCATCATGAGGAAGGTGAGCATGGTGGGGAGCATGGTGGAAAGGGGAGAGCTCAGTTTGAGCTTTCATTCCATAAAATCCTGAGCAACACCCAGTGTGGGAGGAACCAAGTGAGGGTTGTCCCTGTTCTCTCTGTGATCCCTGACACTAGAAAACAAGCATCAATTGCAGTTTAATTAAAAAATCAATACAGATAAAAGGGAAACAATAAACTAATTAAAAAAGGAAAGAAGCAAACACCTGAATGATGTAAATGGCGTCCACCATCCTAGTCAGAGCAGCCGTGGCAGTTGATGCTCATGCATCCCCTCACACACATCCCCTCACACACATCCCCTCACACACATCCCCTCACACACATCACCTCACACACATCCCCTCACACACATCCCCTCACACACATCCCCTCACACACATCCCCTCACACACATCCCCTCACACACATCCCCTCACACACATCCCCTCACACACATCACCTCACACACATCCCCTCACACACATCCCCTCACACACATCCCCTCATACGCATCCCCTCACACACATCACACACATCACCTCACACACATCCCCTCACACACATCCCCTCACACACATCACCTCACACACATCACACACATCACCTCACACACATCCCCTCACACACATCACACACATCCCCTCACACGCATCACCTCACACGCATCCCCTCACACACATCACACACATCCCCTCACACACATCCCCTCACACACATCCCCTCACACACATTCCCCTCACACACATCCCCTCACACGCATCCCCCTCACACGCATCACCTCACACACATTTCCCTCACACACATCCCCTCACATGCATTCCCTCCATGTGTAGTATTTATCTGCAGCTATTTCTACCTGAAGCCATTTGTCTGTCTAGCCGCCCATCTGTCAGTCTTATCCTTCTGTCCATTCATATAGCCATCTATCCACCTATCTGACTGTGTATCCGTCCATCTGTCTGTCTAGCCATCCATCTAGATATAGTTTTATATAGATATAGAGAAAGATTATATGCCACATATAGTTGTACATTAACTACCATATATATATGTGTATATATATATGTATATATATATATAAATATGTGTGTGTGTATGTGTGTGTGTGTGATACACATTGTATATTAAACATATGGTCTATAACTCTGTCTTATCTGCATACACATCCATGTCTAGGATTACACACACACACACACACACACACACACACACACATGCACACACACACATACACACACACACATACACACACACACAGATACAACTGTACATCTGTACATAGAGAGACACAGAGAAATACCTACATAGGAAATGCCAGTAACCATCTATGTACAGACCTGGTCTATCTGTACCTATCAACCCATCTGCCTATCTGTCCCTCTGTCTATCTGTCCATCCATCCATCCACTCACCCACCTACCTGCCTGCCTGTGTTCATCTGAGTGTGCCAGGAGCTACAGGCACCACACATGTGTGCGTGACTGACTGCAGCTCTTCAGTAGAGTTTCCTGTGTTGCCCAATTGCTGTCTTTCTCCTTACGTGGCCCAGCTCCTGCCCTGTCCCTTCCCATCCCCCTTATCACGTGTTATTATCAAACTGTTCTGATTCTGATCTTGCGAAACAGGAATATCAAACTGTCATCCGGACATCCCCTGCAACAGGGTTGGGGTTGGGGCTTTGATGCCAGGCTCAGCTCCTTTCCTTGTTGTAGGACATCAGCGAGAAGCCAGCAGCACCCCCCTTTCAAGACAGGGAGCATGGTTGCTACTCATGGCTGGCCCTGTACTTCTGGGGCAGCACCCTGGAGTCAGCGGGGAGGACGCTAACTGCCTATGGAGCAGGATGGTTTGGCTTTAAAGAGTCAACATGGCTTCCACACAGGCTGGACACACTATGGTTTGCTACAGTCCCCACTGCCCCCTGCCACCCTCTACCCAATGAACTTTATTTATTTGCATTTCTACTAGGTTGTAGGCACCAGAGCCTGGGGTTCTAATAGAACTATTCAAGAGAGGAAACCAGCTCCTACCTCAAGCACGTGTTCTTACGAGGGGTTTTCACCCAATGACGTAGGGAGAAAAAAACAGCCAACTTACTTTTTTCACAAAACGGGGGGTCGCTGCTCCAACTGAGGTCCCATTGGCAGGTGAGGGTGTCGCTCCCCACGATGTCGTAGCCAGGGTCGCACTGGTATGTGATCCGGGCTCCCCTGACCAGCTCTGTGTGAGAAGTGGTTTTCCAGCCGTTCTGAATTTCAGGCAAGTCTGAGCAGGAGTCGTTCCGTGACACCTCTTTAAAACAAAGACATCTTCCTTAGGTTTGGGAGAAGCCGTTTCAGACTCAGAGTCAGGCGCGCTCCACCTGCCTCCCGAGCCTGTGGAGGATTAACTCACGGCAAGACAGTTTACCGCCAGTGAAACCCAGTGCGGTGTATCTGTATCGCTGGAGAACATTGGTCACACGGGGATACCCAAAGGCAGCACTGAGCACTGGTGGCATCCTCTCTTCCTCCTCCAAAGCCCTATCACTGAGGTGACAGTCCAAACCTTACTCTCAACTGTCCTTGTGCTGGAGTGCACAGTGAACAGATTGGAGGCAGTTTTATGTCCTTCTAGAGACAGCAGCACCCTTGACTGCCCAAGGAAAGTCACCCAGAGCCTCTCCCCAGGATGTCATTGCAGTTTATTTGGAGAAAGAACCTCTCTAGGCTGTCTGCCAGAAGGGGACAGAGAAATTTCTTCTAGAGTGGCTGGAGGGGACGGGCGCAGCTATTTTTAGGTTTGGGACTCAGCTGTCTTTGCTGGAAGGAGGATGGAGAGGGAGAGATGGGTGGACACTGTGGGCTTTTTCTGGCCAATCGCCTTCAGACAGAAAGATTTGACCATCTGACCCTCAGTAGGCACTGCTGTGCCACACCCCTGTGCAGACCTCTGTCCCCGCTCTGGCAGGAGTGACATTCAGAGTTTACTTTCTTGGCACCATTCTCTACTTGGGTGGCCGTGGCTGAGACACCTACACTAGCCATTCAGTTTCCAGAAGCTGCTACCAGGAAAATGGAAATTCTGTTTTCCCCCGGCAGACACCATGGAGACACCCAACTGCTCGTCTTCCTCTTGTTGACACTGCTGCAAGGAAGGAGACTGGTCCAATAGTCAGACAATTCTCTCTGCCTCTGTGTCTCTGTTTCTGATTCTGTTTCTCCCCTCCTCCTTCCCTCCCTCCTTCTTTCCCTCCCTCCCCTTCCTCTTCCTTTCGTTCTCGTTGACTTTCAGGGGTCTTATGTAGCCTCTGTCAGCCTGAACTCACTGTATATCTGAAGGTGTCCTTAAATCTCTCACCTTCATCTTCCCCAGTGCTGGGGTCATAGCTCTGCACCACCAGTTCATTTATGAAGTACTGGTATAGAACCCGGGCTTCATGAGTCTCTCTTCCTTTTTCCTTCCCTCTCCCCCCCCCCCTTTTCTTTTAAGATAGGATCTCACCATGCAGCCTTGTTTGTCTTGCTATATAGACCAGGGTGGTCTTGAGCTCACAGAGATCCACATGCATCTGTTTCCTGAGTGCTAGGATTAAAAGCATCCCCCACCATGCTTGGCTCTTAGGGATTCATTCAAGCCAGAGCCCAGGCTGGTCTTTCCTCTCTTTTAAAGAAGAGGTGCGGCTCCAGTCATGTCTGAGCCACACATTCCCTGTCACTGTCTTCTACTGCAGAATGAGGTCAAGAATCATGACGCTGTCTATCCCACATGGCACGGAAACATGACCGTTAATTAACACAGGCATGGCTCTGATGAGATGTATGCACCTCTGCGTATTTGATTATGGGTCTGTGAAGGCCTTGGCAAGCACTAGGAATCTGAACTAATGACTTCAGGTTCATGGCCAAGCCAGCACCAGAGTCTAACCAATCTCTGGGCAAAACAAACGCCCAGAAGCAGCAAACATGCAGCACTGTGGTGGTCTAAATAGGTTTGGCTTCCATGGACTTATGTGCTTGAATGCTTGGTCATAGGGAGTGGCACTATTAGGAGGTGTGGTTTCGTTGAGGTAGGTGTGGCTTTGTTGAGGTAGGTGTGGCTTTGTTGAAGTAGGTATAGCCTTGGTGAGGTAGGTGTGGCTTTGTTGAAGTAGGTGTGTCCTTGTTGAGGTAGGTGTGGCTTGTTGAGGTAGGTGTGGCTTTGTTGAAGTAGGTATAGCCTTGGTGAGGTAAGTGTGGCTTTGTTGAGGTAGGTGTGGCCTAATTGGAAGAGGTGTGGCCTTGTTGGAGAAAGTTTGCGACTGTGGGGGCAGGCTTTGAGGTCTCCTATGCTCAAGCTACATTTAGTGTGGCACCCAATCTCCTGCTGCAGCCTGGGGATGCTGCCATGTTCTGGCCATGATGATAATGGACTGAACCTCTGAAACTGTAAGCCAGACCCAATTAAATGTTTGCCTTTATAAGAGTTGCCTTGATTGTAGTGTCTGTTCACAGCAATAAAATCAAACCAAGACAAGCACCATGTGCCAGTTTCCTGTTCACAGCAGACATCAGCAGTCAATCATTTCACTGGCTTTGAATCAAGTGGAACCCTCCAGTCCTCAGTTCAGCACTGCAGGGAGATCTCATCCCTTAGGTTGGAGTTCATTTACTATCCCCTAACTAGAGGAGCGGACAGGTAACATGCGTGACAGGACCTGCTGACCCTGAAAAGTCACAGCACACTCAGCTTCACACTCAGTGTGCAAGAACACTTTTCAGAGACACTGCCAAAGGACACTGGCCAGATGCTGGGGTCACCTTGATCAACCACAGACGGAGTCAGATCTTGGCCATTTAGCTGATGCCGTTCTGTAAGATTGGCTCGGGCACTGGGCAATGGAGGAACCATAGGATGACTTCATCTTACAGCCAAGAGGGAGAGGGAGGGAAGCTCTGGAGACAGATGGGAGCCAAGCCACTAGAATCCCTCCCTCCAGCGGGTACCCATCAGAAATGTATCCACCTGTGCCCCGTGAGAACTGCAGCAGTAATGTCCTCGGACATTTGCAGCATAAGAAGGGGGAAAAACAGGCCCAAGAAGCAGACTGGAGAGGATGGATGCCTGCCTTAGCCTCTTGGAAAGTCATAGAGGAGGGGGAGGCAGATGAGGATGAAGGATGCCCACCAGCTGAGAAGATAAGAGTAACTGCCTTTATCTGAGCATGTACCAGGCTCCTGGGGCACTTCTGGTCAGAGGCAAGCCTGTCAGCTTAGATACCAGAAGGGCAGATAGGAAAGTCGATGTTGGGTAGAGGCCAGAAATTTCCCAGGCCAAACACGTGGAACCTTTATTCATCCCGAGGGGGCTCCATGGAGGGGATCAGGGGCTCTGCCGGATGAGCTCTCTGTTTCCTTGCTGCATCCTGGTAATGAAGATGCCTCGATACTTTCCAGGAGGAGCCAGCACAGACCACAACCCACCAGTTTAATCTTGTTATCAGGGTGTGCAGGGCGTCCTGCCATCCTGGCCATCAGAGGTTAATCATCCTTCTCACTTTCAGGAACTCTGTGTCTAACAAGAATATCATAGAATCGGGGACTTGGAGAACTGGGAACGAGGCTACCTGGATGTGACTGTCAGCTCTGCCCTGACACATCAATCCTCCATCCTCTGGGATCCAGGGTGGCTTCTGCCAGGCTGGGACGGGGGCAGGGTTGGGTCAGAGGCTCTGCTGAGTGAGCGGGGTGTCATGGTGTCCTACCTTCCTGACTGCTGTGGGTGGTGGCTAACCTAGCCAAGGGAGTGTTCATGGAAGGATGTAGAGACATGCTCGGATCTAAGACATGCCATGTAAGCGGGGAATATGGATGGATGGAGGCAAGGAAAGAATGCAGGGAAGGCAGGGAAGCTGTCCTACCACTTGCTAGGAAAGGGCACTTCAGCTGCTATTGCTGTTGTTGGTGATGCTGATAGAGGTGGTGGTGATTATGGTGATGATGGTGGTGGTGATGATAGTAGTGATGGTGGTGGTGGTTGTGGTGATGGAGAGTGGTGTGGCCCTGTTGGAGGAGGTGTGTCACTGTGGTCATGGGCTTTAAGACCCTCCTCCTAGCTGCCTGGAAACCAGTCTTCTAGATGAAGATGTAGAACTCTCAGCTCCTCCTGCACCATGCCTGCCTGGATGCTGCCATGCTCGTACGTTGATGATAATGGACTGAACCTCTGAACCTGTAAGCCATCCCCAATTAAATGTTGTCCTTTATAAGAGTTGCCTTGGTCATGGTGTCTGTACAGCAGTAAAAACCCAATTGAGACACTCAATATTTCTACTTTACACACATGAGATGTTCAAAGTGGCTCACTGACTCTGAGAAGGTCACACAGCCTTCCACAATGGTGCTAGGACTTTATGGTCCTCATAACTAGAGAGCTTACCCTTCTAAAATCACACACGACAACTATGCCAACGCACTAACAGATTCAGCATCCACACAGATGTACCCACGGGAAACCACCATGCATTTCCTCCAACACAAAGGAGACTGAAGGGTTGGGATACCTACCTATATAGTTCATGATAAATCCCTGGCCCTTGCCAAAGATGAGGCCAGCGGGGTCCGAATGGAACTGGATGGTGAGGTCGGGTGTGGAGGAGTACAGCTTCTGAGGGCTGCTGTTGCCGAAGTATTGGCCCAGGACATGAGGCACAACCTCGTCGCCATCATAGATGGTCAGGATGTCGCTGTTACTCAGGTTCAGGCTTGATGGGCAGAGAGAAGGGGGTGGGGGTCACTGGAGGTTCCTGTCTGTCTGTCTGTCTGTCTGTCTGCATAAACACCATGTCACCTTTTCAGGGACACAGAATTCCTTCAGACATGCTCTGTGTCAGGCTGCAGGCTGGGACACAGGGCTGGAAAGGCCTAGACAGCAAATGGGACCAGGACACACTGCTCCCTCCCATAAACATGACAGGCAGATCTGCAGGCGGATGGGTTCTAGAAGAGACCTTTATAACGTGGCTCTCCCCAGCTGGGTGTGTGAAGCCAAATCCTGTACAGTGATGGGCTGGCTTCCCGATCCCGTTACCAACACTGTTTGATGGTGCAGTGGAGTGTTGGGCATGGGGCTACGTGCTGGGGATGTGCCATGGGACACTGTTCTTTGATGCAGGTGGTGAGGTCACCTGATGTTTCCTGGTTCTCCAGGCCCTGCTGACCACAGCCTGCCTGTTCATGGGAGAAAGGGGAACTGCTTCTTAATATTCCTCAGAATCAACAGAGTTCTCCCTTGTGATGAACAGTGAGGTGAATGCATCTACAGGACAAGGCCTTGTCACTGACATTGCAGACTGAGGTGGAGATTACTGACCCACAGGGCAGGTTCAAGCCCAGCCTGCTCAGTCTGCCTGATCCTAGCCCACTTGTATCCTCCCAAATCACCAGATGTAGCCAGTCTCACATCTTGTGCATCAGGCCAGCTTCATGAGCCCCTCCTGTGCCCTTCCCAACCCACAGGCTCCAGCCTGGGAGCACATCTTGTACACCAGCCTAGCCTGCTGAGTCCACCTGACCCTATTCCCCTCCCCCACCCCCACCCCCGCCCTCGCCCCAGTTTCCTGGCACCATATCCAACCTCCAGACCTAGCTAGGGTCATACTTACTGTGCTTCATTTCGGTCTGGTGTGTCACTGGATGCTAGTCTACCCATGCCACATCCATTTTCAGATGTAGCCCAGGTCGCACATCCTGTGCACTGGTCCAGTCTGGAGAGTCTCAAAGACCCTAGGAAGCTTGCACTCCACCCAGTCTCTAACCTAGAGTGGGATGGAGTGTACATTTGTGCTCCTGTGCAGCCTGGTGACATCCAGGAATCTTGCCTGTCCACAGTCCCCAACTCTCAAGACCGACTTTGGTCTCAGAGTTCATGTGCCTGGTATGTGCCCAAGACCCTGCCCGTGCCATTCTTAACTCCCTGACAGAACTCACGTGCCAATGCCTAAAGAGATCCCACCATCGGTCCCATTGCATGCTTTCTTGCTCACTTCTTAATTGGAATCATCCCCATTCCTCCAATCAAAATTGCCCCTGAGCAACTGAAGGAGTTTCTTACCAGCTACCCATGTCTGACTGATTGAAGTCAATCAAGCTTGGGCAACAGCAGAAACCAAAATCAAAAACCCACAAGCAAATCCCAAACCAAGCTTGTCATCACAGAAGCTGACTAAAATCTCATGTCAGACACATAACCGACCATGAAAGTCTACATATGTCCAGGTCTTATCACAAAACCGGAACAATATGAAGGGTCAGGACAGTATGTCACAATCACACCCCACCCCTCGCAAACCCACCATAGACTAGCTCTATAATAAGAATTACCTAGATGAACTCCAGGACATAGAATTTACAAGAACGATTATGAAATTCATCAAAGTACGCAAAAGATTTAGACAAAACAAACAGCTCAATGAATTTAGAGATTAGCAGTGAATAACGTGATAGCCAGGGAAAACACAATGAATGGATGATGAAGACAATTTAGGATTTAAAACTCAGGTCAAGTAAAGAGACAGAAGTACTGAAGAGAGCTCAAACCAAAGTAAGGATGTATTTGAAAAACCCAGTAACCTAATGAGAGGCACAGTGGAGAGACTTGTAGGTGAAATGGAGCAAGAAGAAAGAATATCAAGACTTTATCAAGACTAGATAAAGTAGAGAGAGTAGACTGACACAAACTATTAACAAATTTAAAAACACTCAAGGGAATTATAAAGGAAATTCAAGATACTGGGAAAGCACAAAATCTTGGAATTATAGGCATAGATGAAGGAGAACTCCAGAGCAATGGCACAGACTATGTTTTAAACTACATCATAGAAGAAAACTTTCCCAAACTAAGGAAAGATACTTCCATACAGATACAAGAGACACACAGAACATCAAAGAGATGGAACCAGAAAAGAAACTCTCCACAGCACAGCACTAAAAATACAAAACAGAGAGAGGATATTGGAAACTGCAAGAAGGAAATAACAAGTCACATATAAAGGGAAACCCAGAATAACAGCTGATTCCTCAATGGGAACATTACAAGCCAGAATGCCCTGGTACTTCAGGTTCTGAAAGATCGCAGATGCCAAGCTAGGCTACTATATCTAGAAAATCCATTTGGCAGTTGAAGGAGAAAGGAAAAAAGCGTTCCAATATGATAGAAACAGGCGAAAATAATCCATGTCCACTGAAACAACTCTACACTGAATAGTGGAAATGATACTTTGGATCTAACAGAGAAATAAACATAGCCAAGACAGTATAGACAAGAAAATAAAAGTATAATTATTGAAATATAAAATAGGACTAAGAGCACATACACACTCACACATACACAAATACTCTCATACACTCTCACACATACATATATAAACACACATGCATATTCACATACATAGACACACACTCTCTCACACACAGAAAGACATACAACACTTACACAAACACAATACTCACACATACACACACACACACATACACACAAGCAGAGGCAGGATCGACACATCAACACATACTTTTCTTTTATCCCACCCCCCCCTCTCTTTTTCCCTCTATGTAGCCCTAGCTGGCCTCAAACTCACACAGGTCTGTCTGTCTCTGCCTCTAGAGTAATAGGATTAAAGGTGCCTCCAAACCAGCACCATATACATTTCAATAATAACTTTAAATACGAATGGCCTCAACTCTCTAATCCAAAGACACAGGCTGGCCAAGTGAATTAAGAAACAAAAACATCTACAAGAAACTCAACTTGCCTTCAAAGGTAGGAACCACCTTGAAGTGTAAGGGTGAAAGAAAAAAAGGTACTGCAAGTAAATGGTACCAGGGAAATAAGCAAATGCCGCCATCTTATGAGACAGGATTCAGTCTAAAATAAACCAGATTAGGTAGAGAAGGATGCTTCGTTTTGTTAAGAAGAATTAACCAAAAGAACATTACAATCCTAAACATATACACATTTAATTTCACAAAAGGTCTACTATTGTTTGGGGAGCTGACAGAAGGCAGCTATCATCCTTGCAGCCATCTTGAGCCATATCCCCTGACAAGAGACTTGTTTTCAATAGCCTACAACTGAGCACACTCTGATAACATCTTGTTTTATATACCCAGGATCTTCCCTTGGGTGTGTGTGACTTAAAGGTGTGTGACTTAAGGGCGTGGCTTAGAGATCAGATTTAGAGACAAGGCCTAAGGGCATGACTTGAAGGTGTGACTTGAGAAGTCAGACTTATAAAAGGCAAGAGGCAGACAGAAGAAAGGACTGGAAACTTGGAACTTGGAGGCACTAGGGACTAGGAACTCGAGACTTGGGACTTGGACTAAGAACAAGAAACTTGGAAAGAGAGAAGAAGAGAGACTTGAGAATAAACGGGACTGAATCACACTCTGTCTGGTCTCCATTCATTGCGTCCACCCTCACTCTCTCTCTCTTGCTGAACCCCGACCTGTGGACTGGAGCAGCAGTAGGAGCCGGGATAATTTAGCCCTCAAAGCTTGGGGTAGTGAGGGTTCCAACATTTGGCAGAGCAGTCCCCAACACTATTGGACTTAAAGACACAGGTTAACTCCAATTTAGTAATCAATACCCAACTCTCTCCAGTAGGCAGGTTACCTGAACAACAACAAAAAATATACAGAGAAACATCGGCATGCGGTGACATCATACATTATACAAAGCTAACTGTTATCTACAGAGTAGTGTTCCACCGAAACACCAAAGAACACATGTTCTGCTTATTGGGCAATGGAAGCTTCTCTAACGTACACCACATCCCAGAATAGAAAACAAAATCCTTACAAATAGGGGAGAATGGAAATGAGATCATGCATATTCTATCTGACCAGGATGCTATGACGTCAACAACAAATGACTCTTGAACTGTGAAAACTCATGGAGATTAAACAATGCATTAATGAGTGATTAACGGGGGTCGAAGAAGAAATCAAGAAAGAAAATTTAAAAATCCCAGAATTAAACGAAATCCGAAGACCACAATGAAGCGTCTGGGACACGTCAAAAATGGTCTCAGGAGGGAAGGTTTTAGCTCTAAGTGCTTATGTTTAAAAAAAAAAAAATCAGAAAGAGCATGAACAAATGATGGAGCTGAAGAGTCTGGAAAGATGGGAACAAACCACACCCAAATCCAGGAGATGGACCATATAATAAGAATCAGAGCGAAGGTCAATGAAATGGAAAGAAAGAAAACAGTATGCAGAATCCACGAATCTAGGAGCTGGTTCTTTGAGAAGATAAACAAGATTGACAGACCCTTCTCCAACTAGCCCAAAGAGGGAGAGGACCCAGATGAAATGAGCTGATGAACATTGCTACAGACAACAAAGAAATTCAACATACTATGAGAGAATATATCAAAGGTTAGAAAACATCAAGTTAAAGAAATGGATGAATTTCTGGGTTCATCCGAACTACCGGAGTTAAGCCAAGAAGAGATCAACAGACCCAAAACAAAGAAGATGGAAGCAGCAAGGAAAAGCTTCTCACTAAAGAAGTCCAGACTCAGATAAAAAGATCCGTAAGCAATGGTTAAGTTATTTTTTAAAGAAAAGAAACCGAAGGAGTGCCCTCAAATTCTTCCTACGGAGCCAGGATCACTCTAATTCTAAAGCCAGATAAAGGCACAGCAAAAAAGAGAAAACAAGCCCGTATCCCTGGTGAATAGAGATGTCAAAAACCCTCAGCAAAATACTTGCAAACTGAATAGAGACTTATATGGGAAAGATCATCCACCATGGTCAAGTTGGCTTAATCCTAGAGGTGTGGGGATGGCTCCACCTACAGAGATCAATACATGTACTAAATCATACCAAGGGGAGAAATACCAAATGCCCACCATAGAATCAGAAAAGAACTTTGACAAAATCCAACACACCTTAGTGGTGGATGTCCTAGAAATAGATAAATGCTGTATATAACAAACCCACTGGGACCCCAATGGAAGAGCTAGGGGAAGGACTGAAGGAGCTGAAGGGGGTTGCAACCCCACAGGAAGAACAATATCGATTACAGATCACCCAGAACTCCCAGGGAGTAAACCACCAGCCAAAAAATACACATGGAGGGATCCATGGCTCTAAATGCATATGTAGAGAGGATGGCCTTGTCTGGCATCAATGGGAGGGCAGGCCCTTGGTCCTGTGGAGGTTTGATGCCCCAGTGTAGGCGGATGGTGAAGTGGGAGTGGGTGAGTGGGTGGAGGAGCACTGGAAACACTAACCACAGCAATATGCACAACAGAAGGAAATTAAAGGGATACAATCAGCAACAAATTATCTTTATTTCCAGACGTTACATAGTATACACAAGAGATCACAAAACATTCAGTCAGATAAACCTCTAGAACCGGAAAGAAATGGAAGCTTTCAGCCAAGTGGCTGGATACAGAACCAACTCACGAAGTCAGCGGCCTTCTGTATGCTGATAATTAAAAAAATTGAGGAAAAGATCATGGAAACACCCCCATTCACAACTGCTTCTAAATGTCTAGGAATAAACCTAACCAAGGCATTGAAAAGCTTCTATAATGAACTTCGCCACTCTGCAAAAGGAGACTGGAAAGTCACTAGAAAATGAAAAGAAATCTCATCGTAATATTTGAACTAGTTTTGTGAAAGTGACCCCTCTACCCAAAGAAATGTACAGATTTCCTGCCATCTCAGTCAAAAATCCCCATGACGATCTTCACAGAAATAGAAACTAAGGTCCTAAAATTTATATGGAACCACACAGACACCCTCCCCATCCGCTACCCGCATAGCTAAAGCAGTCCTGAGCTAAAAGAACAGTCCTGGCGAGATCACCATTCCGGGTCTAAACTGAGACCTGGCGGGTGGCTGATGATGCGGAGGGGGAGGTCAGGGGTCACAGAAGCCTGTACTTAGATCCATCACTGAAAGACAGTATCCCAGGTTCCTTCCTTCTCTCTCTCTCTCTCTCTCTCTCTCTCTCTCTCTCTCTCTCTCTCTCTCTCTCTCTCTCTCTCTCTCTCTGTTTCCTTTGAGATCAGGTCTCACTGGGTATCGGTGGAAGCAGCTCTAGAAGTCAAGCTGGCCTCAAACTCACAGGGATCTCTCTGCCAGCCTATGCTAGCACCTCCCAGTGCTGGACTAAAGGTGTCTGTTGAGTCCTTCCCTTCCCTGTGGCTTCTTCTCATTGTCTTTCACTCTTTCTTCACCCCCACCCCCTTTTCACAAGTCCTGGACACCGAGTTGCTGTCTGCGTCCACAGCACACACACAGCAGGGCTGAACTGAGACCCAAGCTCGGGAACAGGGCAAGAGATGAGGTCATTGGTGGCACACAGAACATCAACTATGCATGGCCTATCCCAGAAGGCTCCTCCTGAGTCTCCAGACAGCTGGACATGTCTCCCTGCTTCCTGCTGCTCCCGTGGGTCTCCTGGCCAGGAAGGACTGAAACCTCCTGTCCCACAAGTCAAGTACCCTCTTCCTGGGGAGGGGGTTCCTCAACTGTTCTTCACAGCAGGAGAGCCAGCCAGTGCAGTGGCCATGCTTTGAGGGAGGAGTCCTCGGCTCTGCGCAGCTGCTGTTTGTGGGAGGTTTCCCTCCTTCATGTCCTTTCCTAGGCTATTTGCTCCACACTCGGGGCCTTCTCAACACGAATTGCGGCACTGAGGTGGCTGTGCAGGATGCGATTTTGAGGCGGCTCTCCCTTCCTGAGAAACTGAGGTAGCTGGCGGTGCAAGCCCCACCCTTCCTATCAGGAGGACGCTCATGTCACAGGGAACTCAGCGGGCACCAAGGGTGTCCAAAGCCTGTGGAACAGACCCAGACTGTGCCAAAACTCCACACTGCGAAGCAAAACCAAGAGCCTGGAGGCTCCAGGCCCTCGGTACCTTCCCTCCCTCCCTCCCAGCCCGCATAGTGTAGGCCACGGGTGCAAAGGGTCTTCCGGGCAGGACTGAAAAAGCCTGGATGCTCTCCGCCATAGGTGCCAAGCCTCTGAAACTTTTCCTACTTTGCTGAACACAAGCTCCAAGCCCAGGGTCCACCCAGGCTCCGCCCTCACAGCCTCTACAGGCTCCGCCCTCCCAACCTCCAGGGTCCCTGCCTACCACCTGGCAGGTATCCTCTTTCCTCCCCCCACCCCCATCCATCTCATGGCAGGTCCGGCCCTCTTTCCTACAGGTCCCGCGCTATAGAGCCCCCGCATTACAGGACCTTCCATCAAGCCCCACCCATCAGACCACGCCTCCTATCTGGCCCCACCCTCTCCTGCAGCCCTCCTGCTAGCCTGTGAATCCCTTGCTTCCTGAAATCCTCTTACTGGGCCTTACAGGTCAAAGAATTAGACTCCCAGAACATTCCACATTCTGAGCCATCATTGTGCAGAGAACCCATTTGGTTCCAAGACTTGGACAAAGATGGTCAGCAATGTTAGAGCCGGGACAATGTAGGGAAAGTGGTGGCTTACGGACAGGGACGATGGCTGGCTGGGACTACTGTAGCCTGCAAAAGGTGCTGAGCATCCGGTAGTGGAATCTGTGAAGAGCAACACCCTGCCCTCAGGAGGTGAAAGGACTATGGAGCCCCAAGGTCACAGTTACCCAAGCTGGAAGACTAGGGGCAGACGAGCTACCATCTTTCCCCAGAGAGAAGGAGCCAAGATGTCAATATCCGCTGCACTCCCTGCTCAGCAGGAAGAGACTCTTTTCCTCACACCCACATACAGGACTTTCCTGAGCAGGAAAAGGGCCTTGTGTGACTTCAGGGTGAGATGGCCAGAGCTAGTCCTCAGAGAACAGGAGGAACAGGAAGAGGATTCATCCTGTGTAGGACTCCCTTCTCTCGACAGAAAATCCACAGACGTAAGCTCCTGCTCCTCAGGGGTTAGCATCAGTCTCAAAAACCAGGAGAGCAGCCACAGTGAGTTCCAAGATTCTCAAGAACTCACTGGCCTTTCAGAGGCTCCTCATATAACCATTCTCAACAGCTATCTGAAACCAGAGTCAATGACACGGCTGGAGAAGAAGGTGAGGAGAAGGACCCTAGTGGTCATGAACCAGATGGAGCAGGAGAAGGAAGCTGCTAAATTCCGGAGGGCAGTGTTGCTGAGGGACACTAGGGAACTCCAGGATGAAAAGGCTTATGAGGAAGCAGAAAAAAAGCCGTTCTTGGAATACCTGACGAAGAAAAGCCAGGAAACCCAGGAGAAGTATGACTCCCTGTGGAAAGACTACATCCAGCAGTGTCAGGAGATCAAGGACAGGAGGCGAGAGTTGGTCTCTACCTTCACCCCACACACGGCAGACCTCCAGAAGCAGCTGAAGGAGAACAAGAAGCTTGGGGCCAGCTTGAAGAAGAAGCTGAAGGCTCTGGAGCCCATTGCATGCATAAAGGAGAGCCAGGACTGGGAGATAAAAGCCTTAGAGTTGGAGAAAGCCAGCATAGTAGCTGACATCCCTTTTGTGGACCGAGAGGCACACTTTCAGTTCCTGAAGGAAAAGGCCGCCTTGGAGAAGCAAGTGGAGGGTCTGAACCTGCTGGAGTCTGGAGAGGAAATCACCAGGGAGCTGAAGAGGAAGACCAAAGCCTGGGTCACTGCGGCCAAACAGGCTCATGAGGACTTCTGCCGCGAAGTCAACTCTCACAACAGGCAGCTGCGAACACAGCTCTGGCAGCTGGATCGGGAATTCTGTAAGCTGGAGGCCAGGAGAGAGAAGCTGGAACGGCGAAAACAGCGGTGGAAAGAGCAGCAGTGGTACCTGGAGGCTCTGACCCGGGGGAGGGCACGCCTGCTGCGGCGGGAGCACCACAGGCAGCAGCAGGAGCACCCAGCACTGGGCCGTCTACTGGGTGCCAGGCCGAAAGTCAATCCTAAGTAATGGCTGCCGTGTCCCAGGAAGCAGACTGGAGCGGAAGCTGGGGCACTACACAGAGAATGACGATGCTATCTGATAATGCAGAGGACAGAAGCAGCAGGGGACAGAGGGCTGAGCTTCTCAGAGGGGCAGAGGGGTCCTGGGCTGGCTTGTCTCCCAGGCGTGGCTCCCACACAGCACCCCAAGGGCTATCCTAACCGGAAGCTCCAGAGCACGGGGAAGCTTTGCTCTTCAGAAGCCACACCTTCCATGCCCCTGTCGCAGTGTAGACTTCGGTGCTCAATCCCTGCTCTAGTGTGGCCTTCACGACGACAGGGTGCATTCTGTAAGGGGCACCTTGCACACAGCCCATCTCACAGTACAGCATCGGTGTCTTAGGTGGGTGTGGGGTGGCATTTGGGGAACTGGGTTCTTTGTGTTTGTGTCTGGCTGAGGCTGGATTGTTTGCAGAGCTGTGGGTCGTGATGCCGGGCATTTGGGCCATGTGCTCCATGTGACAAAATACAGCCAGCTCTCTGAGTCCTGGGCGTGGCTCCAGGCAAAAAGCCTCAGCCTTACATTGTAGAATTTTACCTTTTACTTATCTATAGCATGAACTCATTCAAAACTGTGCTAAAAATGAATTGTTGAATGTACCTTTGGCTTACAGAGTTAACTTGCACATGAAATGTTATGTTCTTAAGCAACGTTATTGAAAAACAAAGTCTACCCGTGATTATTTAAAATAAAAGTCTGTTTATCATGACCCAAGCACACAGCGCTTTCTTTTTTATGTAGAACAAATAAACCTTGGGGGACTCAAAATGGAAGCCACCTGTACCCTTGAAGGCTTGGCTACTCCATGCAGATTGCTAAGGGATAAAGGAAGGAAGCCAGCCTGAAATCCTACCTGGAGCTATGAGATGACCGTGAAGTCCAAGACAGGCAAGACTGGCCAGTCTCCCTTGAACCTCACCCAGCTCCTGCAAAAGCAATAGATGTTTGATGCCTGTTGTGCTTGGATCTCAAGAGGCTCTACATGGATCTCTTATTTAATTCTTATTGAGCACCTACTGTGTGCAGGGGAAGGTGGCACCTCCACAAATTCAACATAGTAGGACTCTGGGGGCTCCCGGCTACTTGGAAATGTTTGGGGGACAGGAATCTAGGACCTACATCCTGAGACAAAAATCAAAGCAGATATCTGCAACAGGGAGAGGCCGCCTTGGGGTGTGGAGGAGGAAACTGGTGGACATGAGGAGGACTGACTGGAATCTCCCCAAAGCTGCCACTGGGCTAAGTCTTCATGAGGTGCTGAGACAAGTGCAGGGTGAGCTACTCCTCAGTGTCACATGACCTGCCAGCCTGCAGCAACCCAAAACAAAAGCCTATTTGTGATTATTCAAAATAAAACATGACAGCAAGAGTCAGAGGGCACAGACAAGGGTCAGAGGGCACAAACAAGGGTCAGAGGGCACAGACAAGGGTGAGAGGGCACAGAAAAGGGTGAGAGGGCACAGACAAGGGTCAGAGGGCACAGACAAGGGTCAGAGGGCACACACAATGGGAAAGAATGTGGGAGTTGGGGGTGTGACAGGGAAGGACTTTAGATCAGAGTTTCGGTGTTAGCTGTCCATCTCACTGGGCACAGGACACCTGGAGGGTTTAAGAGGGAGTGGCACATTGGCTTCCCCAGTCAGAGGCCATGAGGTCTAGCAGGTGGCCGTGTCCTTGTGTTTGAAGCTGATGACAGTTGTCCCCCTGCCATCTCCTTCCAATCCCTATGTAGCATCTACCGCTGTGTGTGCTGGGTCCAGTGGTCAGAGCTGGGCAGCAAAGAATCAAAAGTCAGTAAGCAGCCCCCCTCCATGGCCTCCACATCAGCTCCTGCCTCCAGGTTCCTGCCCTGCTTGAGTTCCTGTCCCAGGCTTCCTTCAGTGATGAACAGCAATGTGGAAGTGTAAGCCGAATTAACCCTTTCCTTCCCAACTGGCTTTTGGTCATGGTCTTTCTCACTGCGATAGTAATGCAAACCAAGGCAGGACCCTAACTCCAGATTCTCCCGTTTCAGCACTGGAAGGGGCCCCTATCACCTGGCCCTACGGGAGCCTATAGGAGCCATGCTTTCCCAGAGATCATTCCAACACTTTCCTTGGGCTCGCACCTCCATTTTTCTTGGCTCTGAAAGTTACTGGTTAACCGACACGTTGGGTCCCCTGCACACTGCATGAACTGCATCTTCAAGTCTTGTCCAACTTGGCCTTACCCCAGGCACATCTGTGTCCCATCCCAGGGCTCTCAGCCTTCACGCTGTCCTCAGTCTTCCTCAGTTCCTCCTTCACCGGAGCACCCAGCCCTACTGGACAACTGCAAACAACTCCTGACACCACACCTAGCTTCAGAGAAACAATGCTTCCCATGACAGAATAAAAATGTTCACGCTGCCTCCCACGCTGGAGGACTGTTTCCACTTTGCAGGCAGGACAACTGGAGGTCAATCAGAAGAAGCCACCTATGCAGGCCACAGGAGACCTAGGGCTCAAGGCAAGTCTGTCTGTCTGTCTGTCTGTCTGTGCTGAGCCTGGCATCGCTTTTCTTTTTCCTTATCTTCCAAGACAGGGTTTTCCCTGTGTAGCCCTAGTTGTCCTGGAACTTGGTCTGTAGACCAGGCTGGCCCTGAACTAAAGCAGCCTCTGCCTCCTAAGTGCTGAGATTAAAGGTGTGTGCCACCACTGCCCAGATGAGCCTGGGCTCTTAACTCGCAGATTACACTATTCTGTGAGAAAAGTGCAGGTCCATGTCTCCAAGAAGTGTGGTATGGGACACCTGGAGGCCTATGTGTCAGAAAATGGGATCAAGGAAGCCACACCACGGGGACTGGTCTCACTGTCTGCAACGGCAGCAGCCCCAATTCCCACATAGCCACAAACACAATGCAATCTGCTCAGATGCCAGTGTTGTCTGCTCTCTGGGGGACACCTAGCTCATCTATTATATATTCCTCGGTGACAATTAACTTTGTTTCATGGATTACTGTTAAGAGTAACCTAATAAGCCGGGCGGTGGTGGCGCACACCTTTAATCCCAGCACTTGGGAGGCACAGGCAGGCGGATTTCTGAGTTTGAGGCCAGCCTGGTCTACAGAGTGAGTGCCAGGACAGCCAGGGCTACACAGAGAAACCCTGTCTGGAAAAAAACCAAAAAAAAAAAAAAAAGAATAACCTAACAAAGCCAGCGTGAAACCCTGTTAGTCAGGGTGCCTTTATTTTGGCAAGTAAGCCATCTGTGCTGTGTTTTGGAAGAATTTTAGAAGCACTCTGAAAGATAGGAAAGGGGGGTGGGGAGGAGGGGCTGGTATGGAGTGGGGATATGGGGAAAAGGTGAGGCTTGTGACTATGAGGCTGGAGTTTGCCTTCTGCAGTGTACACAGGAAGAAATGATGGGCCAATGGCCCTGTCTTCCTTTATCCCTTCCAGATATCTGTGGAACCCATACATAGGTATCCTGCCCCTGAAAGGTTGTCCAAGAGGCATCTGCAAGCTGATTTAGGCAGGCAAACATATGGAAGAATGCCGAAGCTTATGCCCTTATTTAAATATGAATTATATACATGCAGACGCATGATTCATCCGTCAAATGGCTAATTTCAGCGGAGAGGCAAGCCCATTTACATGCAGCTTTAGGGCACTCAAAAATCAGCTGGCAGTGGAGCTGGGTTGTAAAAATAATAAAACACAGCCCACACAGGGCAGCCCACTTGCTTAGTCCATTATCCAGTGATATCCAGGGTTGGGTCTTGGCCACTTTCTGCCTTGTCAAACAAGGTCCTACATCCGCCTCTGGGCTTCCACAATGTGTTAGTTGGCTGTGATCACATTCTGACAAGAAGCTACTTAAGGGAGCATGGGTGTGTGGGTATGTGGTTTTGCCCCCTAAGTTAAGAAGGGACACAGTCCATCTTGACCAGGAAGCAATGGCAGCACAAACTGGAATCATCCGGTCACACTGCTTCTGCACTCAGGAAGTGGAGTGTGGACAGGAAGTGGGGCACTCAGGAAGTGGAGTGTGGACAGGGAGTGGGGCACTCAGGAAGTGGAGTGTGGACAGGAAGTGGGGCACTCAGGAAGTGGAGTGTGGACAGGAAGTGGGGCTTACTGGTAAAAATCTCAAAACCTGATCCCTTTCCCCCAGTGACTAACTTTCTCTGGGTAGGCTCCACTTCCAAAAGCCTCCACAATATCTACCTAGCTGGGAACTAGGTAATCAAATACACAGATCCACAGAGGCCACCTCATAACCACTCCATAGCGTCCCGTCCCTGATGCCCATATGAAATGCACTCAACTCAATGCCAAAAGTCGCCAGGGTCTTTAAATAATCCTTTAGCTGTGAGCTAAAGTCAAAAGGCAAATTCTGTATGTCTACTTCACGATGACAGAGTGAGTGTGTTATTCTAAATAGCAGGAGGGAAGGCAGGGCAAAACCAAACAAAAACAAACAAACAAAACCAAAACCAAAACCAAACCAAAAAACAAACCAAACTAACAACAAAAAAAAAAAAAAACCCAAACAAAACTCAGAGCAGAGTAAGACAAACCTAGCTGGGGAAACCCCAAACCCTTCAGCTTCATGTCAGCCATCTGGGACTCATGATGGAATAAACACTTGGGTATCCCTGTCTACTGATTGGGTATCCCTGTCTCCTCCAATTCTACCGCCTGTAGCTCCCACATCCTCTCTTGGTTTGCCTCTTCTCTGTCTGCACCTTTCCTTGGCAGATGCCCCATGGTCTTGGCACTTCCAGTGTCCTGCAGTCTCCATCATGGCTGGGCGTCTTCCTCTTCATAGCTTCATGCTCTTGCCTCTTGGGCTCTCTTTGCAGAGACTCTGATCCTGCCTCACGTGGCTGGGCTTCAGCGGCTGTCAGGAATCCTGGCACAAGCCTGCAGGGTCCCCTTCACTACAAGGAATCTTTTTAGGCCATTCTTATATCAGGCTCATTTAAAAAGGTATTCCCATGCTCACAAGCCAGAGCCTTCACCGTGGTCTCTTCCCTCCCAGTGCCTATCTTGTTATCTGTTAGGAGCTGACCTTTAGCAGAAAGCGGCTAGAAAGCAGCTATCCACATGCTAGCCATGCCTCCAAGGCTTACGTCATATCCACGTGCCTACAAGGGGCATGGCAAAAGTGTATAAATACCCCAGATTTCCCTTCAATAAAGGACTAAGACTTGAGACTTGATCAGAACCTCTGTCTTGTCTCCATTCCTTGTGTCTCTTCTCCTTATCTCCACTCTCTCTCTCTCTAGACCCTGACCCGAAGACCGGAGCGTCAGTTTGACGCTGGGCAGTGGTGGTGTATGCCTTTAATCACAGCCTTTGAAAGGCCAAGCCAGGCAGAGCTGAGCAGGCTGCAACATAGTAACTATTCAGGCATTGTTAAGTCTTTTGTCTCAAGCCAGGTAGAGCGGAGCCGGTTGCAACAGTTATCCTGTAGAACCAGTGGTTTCTGAAAGGCCCCAGCCTTTGAACAGCTCCAAACCTCACAAGCTTCCTGTCACTCTGCTCTTTCTCACTGCAGATCCAGAGGGCAGCCATGAACCTCAGCCTTGCCTAGAGCCTGCCATACTTGATTCCGGCCTCACTCAACTTCTCAGGACCCGGGGGACATGCAGCTAGGTTCTTTACCCTCATGTCACACAGGTGAGCTCTAGTCAGTACCCATGGAGAGCTTTCTTATTCCCCATGTAGAGCATTTACTTAATTAGTGATTGATAGGGGAGGGTGCAGCCCATTGTGGGCGTGGTCAGCCAATTGTGGGTGTGGCTAGCCCATTGTGGGCGGGGCTATTCCTGGGCTGGGTCCTAGGTTCTTTAAGAAAGCAGGCTGAGCAAGCCATGGAGAGCAAGCCAGTAAGCAGCACCCCTCTATTTCCTCTGCATCAGCTCCTGCCTCCAGGTTCCTGCCCTGCTTGAGTTCCTGTCCTGACTTCCTTCACTGATGAACAGTGATGTGGAAGTGTGAGCTGAATTAACCCTTTCCTCCCCAAGTTGCTTTGGTCCTAGTGTTTCATCCCAGCAATAGAAAGTCCAAGACAGAAATTGGCACCAGGATACTGGGGTGTTGCTGTGACAGACCTGACCGTGTGTTTTAGGAAGAATTGAGGAAGGACTTTGGAACTCTGGGCTAGAAGAGCCACTGAGTGTTGAAAGCTCTGTGGGATGTTCTGTGGGAACTCGGAAGGTGAGAATCTTGTGAGCAGTGTAGACGATGCAGGCCTGCCTTGTGAGTTTTCAGAGGGAAGCAAAGACTTTACCGGGTGTCTTGTGTGAAGAATCTGTGGTGTTCCGCTAGCTGGAGCTTTCTTAATGACAGACAAGAAACAATAACGCTAAACCTTTGTTTTGATAGGACGATGGATGCTGCTCAGACAGGGCTGAAGAATCAGCTGCCATGAAGAAGAGATCAGCATTGCTGAGGTGAAATCTTCTGGGAAGGGATTTCTCAGGGTCAGCACACAGAAGCTGTGTTCCAGAAGCTGCCAACAGTGTACCTTGTGCTGGCAGCTGAACTTGGTACTGTAAGAGTCACCAGGAGGTCTTGGTTTTGAAGGGGTCATGGAGAACAGCTGAGGCTCGGCACTGTGTGGCAGAGCCGGGGTCCATGAAGAGAGCCCTGGTGAGGGTGTTGGTGAAGGTGCAGCCCAATTGCAGCAGGGACCCGGCATTTTGGAGATTCCTGTGCCATAGTAGGACAACCAAGAGCAGCAGAAGTGGAATGCAGCTAGCTGGAGCCTGTGTGTGCTGCAGAGGGAGCCCAGAAGATTGTGAGTGCAGCCCAGATAACTGGTGGTCATTGTCTCCGCTTCCCATCTTGCAGTGGGATTACAGAAACGTGTTACCACACCTGGTTTTGTGTAAGTGCTTCAGTCTTGAACTCAGATCTTGTGCCGTAAGCGCTTTCCCCGCTGAGCTGCCTCTCCAGCCCCTTGACAACAGAACTTTCTCTAGTATGAGGTATGAGGAAAGAGCCAGTCAGAGTAAAGGGTTTACACACTGAAGACCTATAAGAGCTTGACCACAGCCAGCTGAAGGTTCCCCATCCCCAGGTCTCTGTCTCTGGGATGTCACACAACTGTTCCCCACTGCCTGCCATCACTGTCTGGCTCTACAGGGCCAGAGGTCCCTTCTCCCCTGAGCTCCCTTCTAACATTTGTACAGAGCAGCCCCAAAATGCTTTGAGGAGGGAAACTGGGGCACCAACATTTGGTAACAAGGAGAGAGGGTACCAGTCCTTTGAGATTCTCCACCCGATGCTGCTGCCCTGGCCTGGCTGTGGGGAAGGACTCTGAGTTAATGGTTTAAACCTCTCTGTCATTCATGGGCTTTGAGATGGACATAAAACCAATCTGGTGCCAAGCTGAAGGTTGTTTGAGTATTTGGTGTGCAGCAGGGCACATGAGAAAGGTGCCATTTTCCCTTCACCCTCAGCCAAGCTAGGCGCCCACGGATGCCGATGGCTCGATGTGGGGCAAAACCGTACATTTGAGAGGCTTCCAAAGAGAGGAGGCCAAGAAATGGGGCGGGGAGGTCCTCAACAACATACTGGGTGGGGCTTGAAGCTGGGTGGAACTCACTCCTCAGAAACAAGAACCTGGGAGTCAATCCTTCTCTGAAGCAGCTGGGTGAGTTTGGCCAGTTGGAGTTCTTGTAAACAGAATTGTATGTTGCGACTCATCATAAAAGCAATAGGTAGCAGCTTATGTGCACGTGTGTGTGCGTGCATGTTCACGTGTGCATGGGTGCGCGTATGCACATGTATGTGTGTGTGTGTGTGTGTAGAAGACAGAGCTTGATGTCAAGTGTCGTCTTCCACCTTATATACTGAAGCAGTCTCTCACTGGCTAGTCAGCTTGCCTGGGGAGCCCTGTCTCTCCCTCCGTAGTACTAGGGTCACAGGTGGGCTGCCACACCCATCTGGCATTTAACTGAGTGCAGGAGCTTTGAACTCAGTTCCTCATGCTTGTGAGGCAAGCCCCACTGAGCCATCTTCTCAGCCCCAACACCGTTCTAGAATGGAGTTTTTCCCTCTGAAGCATCAGTTCAGAGGATCCCAGAGATGACCTCTTTGAGTGGTCCTTTCTATGACTGATTCTTCTCAGCTCTAGCTGAGGTAGGTCTCTCAAACTGGACCATCCCTCCCTCACTTCCAGCTTGTGTGGATGTTGTCTTTGCAGCTGCAACATTTGGCCTCTCTCTCATTTGCTTTTTTTTCTTTTTTTTTTTAATCCTTTCTTAGGAAGTGCTTCCTCCTGGCTACCCTCCCTGATTTACCCAGGCTCCCTAGCTGGACAGTCACCATTCAGTCAGTATTCTTGCCTCTCCGTGCAAGGCCCACCTCCAGGAATCACAGACATTGATATCCCATGATCCCTACTGAAAATTAAAGAGACTGCAGCCAGAGAGAAGGCCTGGGTCACATAGCTGAGAAGTAAGGAAGATAAAATTCTGTCCTTGGCCTAACGAGGATTGGCTGTTCAATGTTTGTGGGCTTTTAGCTCAGTTGGAGCAGGACGGCCAAGGATGACCTCTGGAAACAGCTTTACACTGTCTCATTACACATACACTGGAGGAAAAAAGAGAGGACCCAGAACCTACACAGTGACTGACATGTGATTTTTGACAAGGTGCCCGAATCAGACACTGGGTGCAGAAAAAAAGAATTTTCAACAGACAGGCCGGGGGAAACTTGTAACATAACAGAAATGGATCTATTCCACTCTCCAAAAAAAAAAAAAAAAAAAAAAAAAAAAAATGCACTCAGCATGGATCAAAAAATTCACTTTAGTACCTGAAATTACAACTGTTAGAGGAAATTTAAGGAAACACTCCAAGACGTTGGCACACAGAGGGATTTCCAGGGGAGTCTAATGGCTCAGGGGGGAAAAGCAGCAGCAAGAATCAAGAGACAGGACCACGGGGAATTCAAAATGAAGAGAAGTCACCAGCAGAGCTAAGAAATGACAGTCCAAGTGACTGATCTTTGCCAATGCCACATCAAAGGATTGATGGCTACCGTCTGTACAGACCATAAAAAAATAAACAGTCTCCAACCATCCTATAAGTCAATGAGCAAACAAACCGAACAGACAGGTCCCTAAATGTGATTACAGGCCCTTAAAGATGAGAAAACCTTCTTATTCACAAAGGACAGACAAATTGGAAGTTCATCTTGCCAGAGTCGGTAAGGCTGTTGTCAAGACCATGAATGAATACACATGCCAACATGAATGTGGGCGAGGGGAACACTTTGTCATTGCAGGCAGGGTCACACTAGGACCACCATGTTGGGAATTGGCATGCGTGGGTCTCTGGAAACTGAAAGTAGAAAGTAGGACCCCAGGCAGTTCTCTGGGGAATCTCCACAGGACACATGGAGAGCTTGCACATGCAGGCCGACTGCTAGTCACAAGGGACAAGTGATGTGGCTAGCTTAGACATCTGTGGACAGACAAGTGGGTAACGAGAACGTGGCATGTTTGCACAGCAGGTTGTCTTCGGCCATCAAGAAAAATGAAATTGTGCCATTTGCATGAAAATAGATGGAATTTGAGACTATTATATTTAACAAGATAGCCAGACTCAGACAAATGCTACATTTTCTCCCATATGCAAAAAAAAAAAAAAAAAAATTCTAGGTTTTTTTTTGTTTGTTTGTTTTTGTTTTTTAATAAGGGAACTTGTTTGAAGGGACTGAAAGAGAGTTGGGGGGCAAGCCAGGGTGGGGATGGATCTGGCCAAATTGCATCATAGACACCATCACTTCACACAATGAATATACACTACCAAGATGGCTATTAGGCCTGTGGGACCTGTCTGCTGCTTGGAGAGCCAGAGGCCCTGAGACTCCTGCTTCTGGCCTCTGCCTAGACAGCTGGGTCTGCCAGGAAACCTTTTTTTTTTTTTTTTTCTCCAGACACCACCATCTGTCCCTGTCTCCATCTCACAGAGGGCAGCAGGAGGAGGTAGCTGAGAGGCCACCAGAGGCTACTGCTCTCTTTGCCCATGAAGCCTCAGCTGCCTCCTTTCCCGTAGTCCTTGGAAGCTGCCCTCATGACAACAGATACAAGAGGCCAGAGCCAGAACCTTCACTCTGGGCTCAGAGTTGCCTTCCTGGGCAGTTGGGAGGTAATCTGGATAAGCCCAGAGACACGGGGAGCAGCCTAGGGCAGCTGTCCCCATTCACTAAACACTTCCCAGCCACCAAGTGTAGCCCCAGGTCTGTATTAAACCTGAGAAAAGCAAAGTAAGGCGATGCCCCGACTGACAGGGACGTCTGTACTCGGCCGAGGAAGGCAAGGCTTCGCAGCACAGCACCCTCCCTTCACTGCTGCCCACACTGGCCACTTGGTCCTTCAAAAATTGGAGGCCGGCAAGATGGCTCAGTGCACGAGGGCACCCAGTGCCAAACCTGACATCACCGTTTGATTCCTGAGACCCACAGGTAGACGGAGAGCATCGACTCCCACAAGCTGTCCCCTGATGGTCCCGCACACGCCATGACAATCACACCCCAACCCTCACTCAGAATAGATACATAGTAATGCAAATAAAAGGAAAGGACCCTTGCACATCTGTATGCTCAGCTTTGCTATGGAAGCCCTTCCTGTCCTCCTTCTTGATGTCAAATCCCCAGTGGCTATGACCCTTCCTTAGGCTGACAACTGAAGTCACGCATATGCTTATCTGTGTACACCCTCCCTGGACTTCGGTCTCTGTAGTGGAAGGAATTAACAAGAGTAGGGACACTTGCTTTGGGTGCTGCTGGTTGTGTTGCTATAGCAACCCCAGGGCTCTGCAGCTCCCAGGCATGTACTAGATGTTCAGTTAATCCTGGCTGGAACAATAAAGCCGAAGTCAGCTCCTCCCCATCTGCCTGTTGCGGTGGACCTGGGTGAAGGGCGCCCCAGACACTCACAACTGAATGTCCAGGAAGATCCGCTTCTCCTCCCCAACGTGGATTTTCCACACGCAGTCTTCGCCTTCTGCATAGGGCTCTGGCCAGTTTGGAGACAGCACCACCCCAGCCACAGCTGAGAGCTCCCCACCGCACATGGCTGTAACAGACAGACAAGAAGACACCCTTGTGAGGAAGCAACACAGCAGAGTGGTTAGGAGTTGGGGGCGGCATGAGGTCGGTATCTGTGGGTCCCTGTGTAGTATGGGGCGGAGCAGGGGGCAGCATGCACACATCTATGTGTGCATGTGTGCATTTACACGAGTGTGCATGCATACGTGTCTATGTGTGTGTGTGCATTTACACGAGTGTGCATGTATGCGTGTGCATACATGGGTCTGTGTGTGTGTCTAAAAAGGCTACTGGCCTCACCTTCAGCTCAGAAAGGGCAGAGGTTGGCAGTGTCCTCCCCACTAAGGGTAGCCCCCAGTTCCCGCTAGTTCCCACTGTTCCGTCAGCTTTGCATAAGGTGTGAATATGGTCTGATAGCATCTGACCTCTGAGAGTTCAGAAAATGCTCTACCAGCCCACTGGCTTATAATGGATCATGACTGAGGTCACCATGCCAGCTTGCAGCACCTCATCTGGCCCCAGTGTATGCTCAGGTGGTGAATGGGATCCAGTCTCTGAAAGGGTTAGCCTGGACTGGCAGCAGAGATGCAGAGGCTAGTCTCCCAGTCCTGCCCCTAGCACGGCAGAGGCTGAAGCCTCAATACATTCTTCTCTCTTAATGGAGTACTTTTAGTTCGGGGCCTAATTCCTCGCCAGGGCAAGACAATGACTTCATGCCAACTGCCAGGTAGTTGCCAGGAGTGAGGGCATCCTTCATTTCCCCATGTGCCAGGGTTCAGTGGCCTTGGATACAAGACCTAGGGAGCCAGTGTGGGTGAAGGTTGTCACAGCCAATATTGTCCGGGCGCTGAGCACAGGGAGGCTAATTCCACTGTTTCTTCCAGTGACCCTAGAATGCTCTTGGGTATCTTCTCTCCATGTCTGATTCCTCATCATGAATGGGGCTGTGTATGTGGCTGTAGAAAGGGCATTGTCACATGAGACACAGAACTCTCAGTAGCATGCCCAGTTATGATCAACAGTGATGGTCACGCATGTCACCCAAGGTTGCCATGTGCTGTTGACTGAGTTATGCCCTGCAGCAGAAATGTGAAGCAGGGCGGCTCTATGAGAGCTGACACCCTTGGAAGGCTCACCTGTCACAGCTGCTCCAGGTCCTGGGCCTGCAGGAAGGAGCACCATTTTCTGATTACCCCAAGAACCAGCAGCAACCAGACCCAGAGGACCATTGATCTGGAAAAAGTCTTATCTTAAAACCACTGTATAATGTGGCTACCCCTTCTAGGCTAGGGTCTTGTTCTTTGCTGGGGTGGAGGCCCCGGGCATTCTGACCTTGGGAAAGGTGTTGGCTCACCTCTGCATAGAGGTTCCGTGTCATTCCAGTATGGGTCACGCACATTGACACACTCAATGACAGCTGGGCCCTGTTCCAGAGAGTGGCCGGGGTCGCAGGTGAACTCCACAATGGTGCCAATGTTATAGGTGGGGTCCGATGTGGTGAAATTCCCATTTTGGATGTAGGGTTCATAGCAGTGACCTTTCTCAAAGGCTGACGTGGGGACACAGAGAGGGTTAGTGGACAGATGAGGTAAAACAGCCCTTTCTGCTTAGACATAATGTAAAGAAAAAGGCACTCCCAAGCATGGATGCTCATGTCTGTAATCCTAGCTTTAGAGAGCCTAAGACATTGTGCACGGCCAGCCTGGGCTACACAGTACTTTCCAGGACAGCCTGGGTTTCTGAAGGGACCCTGCTCCAGAACAGAATGCTTCTGACCTGGGCCAGCCACCTGGACCCTCCAGCCCCGTGTTTCTTATGTGTGATGCAGATAAAACCATCTGCCTGAGGCCCCACATTCTCTCTATGCCAGTGCTCTGGGTCCTGCCATTGGATACATAATATCTGACCATTGGATACACAATGTCTGTCCCTCAATGGGACCATCCACTTCCAGGCAAGCCTGAGCTGCAGTCCCTAGGGTACACAGAACACCACGGTCTGTCTGGGTCAGATAGCCTGTTCCTGAAGGAGGCTAGACCCCCAGAAGCATTGCTCAAGGGGAGCAGAGGAGGGCAGACTGGCAGCCATTGCAGCCACATTGTAAGTGAAGCTTCAGATAGGCACCCTGGCTTCTCTACTGTGAGAGGAAACAGTTCCCCATCTCTGTGTGGTGAGTGTCACACAGGGAGCACATACAAAAGCCTGGTGTAGCGGCATGCAGGTATGATTCCTTCACCAGGGAGGCAGAGGTGGGAAATTGTGAGTTCAAGGCCAGCCTGGAAGATTAGAGTCATCCTGGCTCAAAAAGCCAAAACAGAAGGCAGAACGGGATGGAAATAAGGCTCCATTGTCAGGAGTTTTGCCTAGCATGAGGGAAACCTCAGGTTTGATCCCCAGTGTTGCAGAAGCTAGGCGAGGTGGTTCATATAGGTAATCTTGGCACTTGGAAGGGAAAGGCAGGAGGAGCAGAAGTTCAAGGTCATCCTGGTCTGCTTGTTGAGTTTGAGGCCAGCCTGAGCTATATGAGATCTGCACTTAAGACAGCCTCTCAAAAGAAAGGAATGAATGAATAAATAATAAATAAATGAAGGAAGGAAGGAAGGCAGGAGGGAGCGAGGGAGGGATGGAAGAAGAGAGGGAAGAAGGAAAGAAAGGAGGGAGAGAGGACCAGGCACCAGCACAAGAGCTGCTTAGAAGGAAGATGATATCAATACAGTAAAACTGAAAGCCTGTCTTGGAAATCCTGGGCCAGCCTGGGTCCCTTACCTATTCTCCATCCCAGGCCCCAGTTCATCCCTCACCCACTTTCGCTGGCCCCAGATCTGACAAGGAGGGGGCCTCTTACCCTCAAAGCGGATGTTGAAGGCGGAGGCTGCCTGACCCTGGTCCGACGTGAACTCGATGCGGATACTGCTGCCCTCACTCAGCAGGCCCTCGAAGGGCACACTCTCCGTTCGGAGTGAATCGTACAGGAGGGCCGACGCATTTGTTCGTCCACTGTAGACAACCATCCTGGGCAGAGAAAGGGCAGAGGGAGGCTGACATGTCTTCCGGTGTGTACTGGCTGGTTTTGTGTGTCCACTTGACACAAGCTGGAGTTATCACAGAGAAAGGAGCCTCCCTTGAGGAAATGCCTCCATGAGATCCAGCTGTAAGGCATTCTCTCAATTAGTGATCAAGGGTGGGAGGGTCCATTGTGGGTGGTGCCATCCCTGGGCTGGTGGTCCTGGGTTTTATAAGAAAGCAGGCTGAGCAAGCCAGGAAAAGCAAACCAGTAAGTAACATCCCTCCATGGCTTCTGCATCAGCTCCTGCCTCCAAGTTCCTGCCCTGTTTGAGTTCCACTCCTGACTTCCTTTGGTGATGAAAAGTGATGTGGAAGTGTAAGCTGAATAAACCCTTTCCTCCCCAACTTGCTTCTTGGTCATGATGTTTGTGCAGGAATACAAACCCTGACTAAGACACAGGGTCAGTGACATTAGGCCAGAGTGGAAAGTGTGTGTGTGTGTGTGTGTGTGTGTGTGTGTGTGTGTGTGGTGTGATACTCACCCAGGTCTCCCTCTGAACTCAAATTTTGCCTCTTCAGTCTTTCTCATCCCTCATGGAAATGGAAACTGACTGCTTGTTCTGAATCAGTTCCTCAGGGTAGAGGGTGGGTTGTGGTGAATGAGGGGCACCCGGGTAGTTACTGTGTCAGGGTTATTCTGTGCTGAGAGAGTGGGGGTTGGCCAGCAATGTTCAGTCAGGCTGTGTCCCACTGTGCAGGATGAGGCTTGCCACCCAGCCTGCCTAACTCTTTCCAGCTGAGTTTCTCCATCCCTGCCTCCTGTCCTCCTGGGAACCAATGCTGTGTGTGCAGTATTTGTTCTCCATGGAGCCTAATCGTGGCTTTGTGCAGATGGGGTGCTCATAGATGCACCTTCTTATTCCACTCAGGGAAGAGATGCCTGGGTGGAGGCCCCAGGTAGTGTGTATGTGTGTGTGCGTGCATGTGTGTGTGCATACAAGCCTGGATGCGTAGATGCGCATGTTTGTATGCATGAATGAATGTGTGCATGCCTGTGTGCATGCCTGTGTGCATGTGTGTAAATGCCCATATGTGTGTATGTGTGCATGTGTGTGTGCATACATGCCTGGGTGTGTGGGTATGTGAGCATGCATGCATAAATGTGTGCATGCAGATGTGTGGGTGTGCATGTGTGTGCCTGTATGTGTGTATGTGTGCATGTGCATGTGAATGCATGCCTAGGTGTGTGAATGTGTGTGTGTGCATGTGTGAATGTGTGCATACAGGTGTATGTGTGTATGCATGCATGTGTGTAGGCATGCATGCCTGGGTATATGGATGTGCGAGTGGGTGTGTGCACACATGAATGTGTGTACGCAGGTGTGTGTATGTGCAATCATGCATGTATGCATGCATGTGTGTATGTGTGTTTATGTGTGTTTCCCATCCCCTTCTTTCCTTGATTCCTAGGTGGCTCAGGAAGGGTCCTTTCCCCCTGAGTGCCTCAGTCTCCTGGCCAGAAACAGAGTGTCATAAGCTCTTCATCAATCTCCCCGGGGGCCTTTTTCCTGGGCTTCATCCACACCCAGATTACACACCCCACCCTCTCTGAGCTGGGGAGGGGCAGTCGGTGTGGACAGCTCACCTGTCCTTCTCATGCAGCAGCAGCCTTTCAAGATGCAGGTGAAGCTTCTGACCCTCTGGAGCCTCGATGGTCCACACGCAGAGCTGGCTGCCATTGGCGTTTCCCGGGTAACTGGGGGAGAGAACTCGGCCGATGGTGGCATTGTGCACTGCTCCTCCACAGGGGGCTGGGTGCAGAAAGTGACGTACCAAGTGGTGAGGGAACAGCAGGGAGGAATGGTGAGATTGGTCCCCCCTGACTGCATCCAAGCCCTCTAGCTAGGGTGAGCTGGGAACACATGAAGGGGTCTGCTGTCCTGTTAACCCCATCCGTACTGGATCCACCAACACAACTCTAATGCTGCAGGGAGGACCTCCATTCAAGACTGTTCTGTGATGCTGATTGTGTCTAGACATCCATTAAAAAATTCACATTCATTCATTCATTCATGTGTGTGCATGTGTGCACACGTCACAATGCCTGTGTGGATGTCAGAGGACAACCCACAGGAATCAACTCTTTCCTTCCGCTATGTGGGGCTTGGGGACTCGGCAGTCAGTGTGTTAAGTTGCTGAACTGTCTCCCTGGCTCGATGCCTAGACTTTCAGTTATGAAATGATTCCCAAGGGCAGACAGAAGCAGTTCACGGGAGAAGCATGCATTTAGGACTGAGTGTGGAGTGTAAGAATGGAAGAATCTCCAGTTGTGTTCTACTTTACCTAACCAACGGCCGGCTGAAATAGATCAATAAAACAGCAGTGTGGGCTCTAGGCATAACCTTAGTTATTCACGAAAAATCTCACCAGGAGGATCGTGACCATTTCCCGAGGTGCAATTCAGCAAAAAACACTTTTAAAACCATGTCAGAACACCCTGACCCAGAAAGGAGCCCTGGGAGTGTATCCTATGGAAAGCTTTGGAGATCTGAACTGGCTTCGGATGAGGCTGTGCAGCTCCGCCTTCACCCTCAGATTCAAAACCAGAGCCAGGGTGCATCTCTCTGCACACACTGGGTTTTCATGGAGCCATCCAACACTGCGTTCTCAGACACTGTTTACGAATCCCAGAGCTTGAAGAAGCATGTGAGCAAATGGCCTGCCTCATCCATTCCTGTGAGTGATGTGCAAGGGTAGATTGCGACCATCGGATATAAAGGTGATTTGTTCTCATCCTCCGTACATTTGTGTTTCTGGAATTTTCTTTTAACCAGAGCCATATAACACTTTTACGTTAAAATAATATGGCGAGGTGACACTGCAAATGAGTTGTGGCCCACGGGAGTAGCTTGGCTGTCAGATGAGAGCAGAGAGGAGGTGTCCGGACCTGGTCTCAGAGGATCGAGGTGAGGGTCTGTTTTAATGTGGGGTTTGGAAGAGTTGATCCAAAGGTCCTTGAAAAGGATTGAGGACACGTAGGATTCTTTCTTGCCTGAGCACAAGTCTCTGGTTTGTCCCCCAGGGTCAGAGGAGCAGAAATGCACAGGCAGGCGGATCAGACCGGTTATGCTAAGGAGCTTGTCTCTTCTTCAGAGGACAAAGACTCCTGGCTCTTCCCCCATGTCCTGAGAGTCTGGTCTTCTCAAGTCCTTTCCCCCTTTTCTTTTAAAGACAAGATCTCATGTAGTCCAGGCTGGTCTCAAATTCACCCTGTAGTCGAAGATGACCTTGAATCCCTGATCTTCTTGCCTTCAGCTCCTGAGATTTCACAGGTGCTGGGGATGACCCTGGGGCTTTATGCGTGCTAGACGAGTGTCATGATCCATGTGTCTCAGCCACTTACCACCATCTCTGAGTTCTTCACATGTCTTCTCACCAGCAGGGACACAGCTCTCTGCCTTCTAGGAATTTCTCTGCAAAACAAATCTTGCAACATCTTGGGCTCTCGGCTGTGACGACAGTAGGTCCTAGTGGCTCCCAGCACCAGATGACATGATTTGTAGTATATGATCAATAAATAGTAATTTCTATTTATTTAATTCTTAAAAACTTGAACAAGGGGTCTCCCTTTGTAGCCCAGACTGGCCTTGAGCTGTGAACCTTCTGTTTGAACTTCCCAAGTGCAGAGACTTCAGCCGTTCGTCACCTGACACATAGTAGATGTTCACAGACTGTTGAATGACAGCGTGGTGGGGTTGGGTTGGCAGGAGGAGACAAGCTGTGACAGCTTTCCTCTGCCCTGGACTGGGCTGTGTGACAGGGTGGACAGAAACCGTGCTTCCTTCCTGAGCATGAGATTCCCTTCCTGTTCCATCCCAGGGATGCTGTCTGTCTGTCAGTCAGCCTGAGGCTCAAACCTGCATTGTGTCATGTACCTGTGATGGACTTCACACAAGCAGGTGGTGCCCTTGGAACCTGAGCTGTGCCAGCAGTGACAGGAGTGGGGGAGGGGGAAACATGGTCTCACCCCTGACAGATCCCTCCAAGGAAGGGTTGCTGCTTCCCATCCTGTCCTGCCACCTTCTTCTGAAGTCAGTGTAGTCTTTCGGTGTGTGTGTGTGTGTGTGTGTGTGTGTGTGTGTGTGTGTGTGTGTGTGTATGTGTGTGTGTTCTTTTTTTGCTTGTTTGTTTTGGAGACAAGGTCTTACTATCTAATCCCAGCTATCCTGGAACTCACTGATCTGGTTAGCCTTGAATTTACAGACGTCCATCTGCCGTTGCCTCCCAAGGGATGCTGATATATGCTGTCTTAGTTAGGGTTTTACTGCTGTGAACAGACACCACAACCAAGGAACATCTTATAAGGACATTTAATTGGGGCTGGCTTACAGGTTCAGAGGTTCAGTCCATTATCAAGGAGGGAGCATGGCAGCATCCAGGCAGGCATGGTGCAGGAGGAGCTGAGAGTTCTACATCTTCATCTGAAGGTTGCTAGCAGAAGACTGGCTTCCAGGCAGCTAGGGTGAGGGTTTTAAGCCCACGCCCACAGGGCCACACTTCCTCTAACAAGGCCACACCTCCTCCATCAGAGCCACACCTCCTCCAACAAGACCTACTCCAACAAGGCCACACCTACTCCAACAAGGTCACACCTACTCCAACAAGGCCACACCTACTCCAACAAGGCCACACCTACTCCAACAAGACCACACCTCCTCTAACAGGGCCACACCCTCTAATAGTGCCACTCCCTGGGCCAAGCATATACAAACCGTAACATATGCTGACTTCCTCAAGCCTACTGAGTCCTTTCACCCACCGGCCTTTGCACAGGATAGCTCACTGGCAGGGAAAACAGACACCTTTGACCTTTACTTTGGTACCTCTCACTGAGCTTCCAACAGCCTGGCTCCTTGGGGACTCCTTCCCTAGTCTCTGGTCTACCAACACCTCTTGTCCCTGTCCCTTTTGTCATGGTGACAGGGTTTCTCTTGTCCCTACCTGCTCTGTGACACTACCCCTATGACCCTTCTCTGGCACTCTCTGAACCACCACAGCCCCTCCCCCCACCATGTTTTCTCATCTGGTCACAGATTGTGTGGGTTTGAATAAGAATGGCCATCCACCCCATAGGCTCATATATTTGAATTAGTCACCAGGGAGTGTAACTGTTGGGGAAGGATTAGGAGGTGTGACCTTGTTGAAAGAAGTTAGTTCCTGTGGGTAGGATTTGCAGTTTCAAAAGAGTGTGTCAGACCTAGTGTCTGTCTGTCTGTCTGTCTGTCTGTCTGTCTGTCTCTTTCTCTGCTTCCTGCCTGTGGACCATGATGTCAAGCTCTCAGTTACTGCTCCAGCCTGGTGCCTGTCTGCTTCCCACGGTGATGATCATTGACTCACCCTCTGAAACTGTTACAAACCCCCTATGAAATGCTTTTATTGTTTTTTTTAAAAGACAAGTTTCCACAGTTACAATGTTTCTTCACAGCTGCAGAACAGTCACTAAGACAGCGGAGACTCCCAGAGAGCTAGGCCCTCACAGCTCCAACCATGGCCGCAGAACCCAGTAACAGTGGACGCTGGTGGATGCTGTCAGGATCCTTAAAGGATGACAGAGCCACTGGCCAAGGATCCCCAACTGTCCTCGAAGTCTAGGGTTCCACCTGTGGGCCTGCACCATCTACTTCTTTCCACCAGAGGGCGCCAGACCACCTTAGTTGGAGGCTGTCACCAACTTCTGAGTTCACATTGACTAAGCTCAAACTGCAAAACAGAACTGCAGCAGCCACCCACAAAGTCCAAGCAACAATAGAAACAAGAGAAGAACGACCTCATCATTACAAAGACAAACAACAACAACAAAAAAAGACCCACAGAACAGAGGGAGAGGTTTACAAATAGAATCCCATGAAGGCTTTGATCCACCATATGTAAAGAGCATTTACAGTACAGCAACAACCCAGTAGCCTCTTGAACAATGGGCTAAGGGGTTGAAGAGCCTTTTCAGAGATGGCATACTGACAACTACAAGAAGCATCGGGAAAGACACGTGACATCAGTACTTATCAGGAAACATGAGAACGTGGAGGACACTCTGTAGCCCTACTGTGCTGATTACAGAAAATAGTCTGTGAACATTGGAAGGAAGAGAACTGCTGTACCATCATGGCAGGTGAGATGACGTGGTTGCTGCGGGAAGTGTGGGTCTGTATGGGTTACACTACATGACCTGGCGATGCTGTCCTGAGCATCATATTTAAGAGAAATGTAAACTAATTTCCATGTTCAGAGCATAGCAGTTACTTAGATAAAAAGTGGAAATAATTCCAAAGTCCAATGACGGAACAACAGGTAAACAAAATGGAGCATAACACTCACAACAGAATATTACGCAGCCATGAAAAAGAACAGTGTGCTTATATATGCCGCAATACAGGTAGATCTTGGAAACACCATGGTGAGTGGGAAAAGCCTCACGTGTGCCACCACGTGAGGTCTCACAACTGGCAGATTGCAGAGAAGAGTGCTTAGCATCCAGGATACACAAGGAAGACAGCAACCACTACTAAATCGGCTGTTGAGTGAGTGCTAGAGAGCAGGGTTCCTACTGGACAGAACACTACTGTGTGATAAGTGTCCTCAGGAGCCAATTTCATACCCTGGGCACTATATTACTGCATAGCCTGGAGGGCAAAAGCCTTACCCAAGGTTACTCCCGAGGCCCTAGAGTGGTGATTCTCAACCACAAGGGTCATATGTCAGATATCCTGTGTATCAGATATTTACATGACAATTCATAACAGTAGCAAAATTACAGTTATGAACTAGCAATGGAATGATTTTATGGTTTGGGGGGAGCACAGCATGAGCTCTAACCATAGAGGATGCCGCCCCCACCCGGCTGGCTAACACAGGTGATACCTGAGCAGACAGGCTCCTGGCTGCTCCAGTGCGGTTTGGAGGCATTGATGCAGGTCAGCGTCTTGGCTCCCTGCAGCTCATAGCCCAGGTGACAATGGAACTGGGCCACCCCACCGGAGTGCAGATCCATCACTGTGACATCTCCGGCATCAGGCCGCCGGGGAAAGCTGCAGCTCAGCATGAAAGCTGTGGAGAAGAGAGCAACCCACGTGGAGAAGAGAGCAACCCACGTGCATCAGCCGCGGGCAGGGAGGCCATGGGACCCACATCCTGGCAGTGGCTCTGTGCTGGGGATGGAAGAGCTACCCTGGCAAGGCAGGATGGGTGCTGGTGCTGCAGGGCTGGGCCAGTTGTTTCTCTACCTGATTTGGGGGAGGTGAGGTCTCTTGCTGGCTGGGAGCTTGCTGATTTGGCTAAGCTGGCAGGAATCCTCCTGTCTCCATCCCTCACCACTGGGCCTACAGGTGAACCCCACCTTGACTTTTCTATGTGTCTTCTGGGGATGGGAGCAATGCTCCTTATGGGGATGGGAGTACTGTTTCTTATGGGGATGGGAGCACTGCCCCTTATGCTTGCAGGGCAAGCTCTTTCACCAAGCCCTCTCCAGTTCCAAAATTATGCATCTTCCTCTCTTGGCTTTAATAACCACTGTTCTCAGTCAGGGAGGAGGATTCTGTGGACTTAATTGGAGTGCCAGTGGGGTCCCTGGCACACACACACACACACACACACACACACACACACACACACACACAAACCCCAAGAGTGTGACTGGGTGTCAGAGGGAAGTGAGACCATCTTCATCTGGCTGGCCTCAGTGGACCCTACCCTGGTAATGTAGCTGGAAGGTCCCGAGGCCATCATCCTGGAAGGTCCGGAAGTAGACAGAGATGGTGTTGGTGGGGCTGCGGATCACCTGGCCCTCAACCAGGAGAGTCTGGTTGGCTAGGACTGTCAGGGTGGGACCGTCCACTCCTCGGATGGAGAGCAGCTCCCCCTCAGATAGGTTGACACTCTTCACCTGGGAATCCATGGGGTAGACAGAAAGCTGGGGCAACAGGCAGGGCAGAAGCTCCTGTGCTTATAACTGCACTGGGTACTGAGTGGCCACAGACTCAGCACAGTCTATCTTGTCTGTGTGGACAGACGAGCTGGCAAGCAAGTGAGGGCACTCTCGTTTCTAGGTCTCTCTTGGCCCTCTCTCTTCTCCACCGTGACTGCACTCCAGGGCGAAGCCACCCTTCTCCAGGCACTTGCTGTTACTTTTGCTGTCTGTGCTGGAGGGGATGGATAGGAGGAACTGTGCACCCCTACACACACATGCACACATGTGTTGTATGTGATGCCTTCTAGTGTTTAATAAGCAAGACATTAAGGGACTTCCTTTCTCGGTAACACATCTAATACTTTGCCAGTATATCCCCGCCACATCTTCAGGTCATACACTTGGGAACTCCCCCCACCCCCTACAAAACCCAACTCAAATAACCCTGATTTAAGGAAAGGAGACGTGACACAAAGGGCAACTGAGACCAGGTAGGCCCGGCACTCTAGGCTACCTGTAGTTCTACCCCGTAGCCAGTGTAGACCGTCACGTTGTATGTGCATTCCAAGAAGTTGCCGGAGGGCTGCGGAGGGAAATCACTTGAGTCAATGTATCCCTCGGGGTCGGAGAAGCTCACACCACAGAGAGCTACGGAGAAACAAATGTTGCCATCAGAATACACAGGGCTGAGCAGAGAGCTAAGGAGAAACAAATGTTGCATCAGGATACACAGGGCTGCGGCCAGCCCAGGAGCTCACACACAGATGTGCCATGGAGTGGAGCCCGACCTCTTTGGGCTCTACTGTATGTCCACCCCACCCCATCCTCCCCTGGAGTCAACACAAAACCCAAGCCAGGTATGACTCTGTTGCTCGGCAACAGGATGGAGAAGCTGTGGGGGGAAGAGTCTGAGGAGGGTATTTATGGAAGTGCAGGGGAGCCTTGTGCTGAACTCTGCCCTGTCCTGACTGCACTAACAAGTCACCAAGGGCAGCCCCACTCAGTCTTAGACGGAATGCCAATCCATTCCCACCTAAAGGACAGGCAAACGAAAGCACAGGGAGGGCCCCGTTTGGACTACACTCACACAGCACACTCGGTTCAGACCCAGCAGTCAGCCTTCAGTTTGAAGAATGAAAAATTATAAAAATCATTTTTATAGAATATATACATATATAGATGCTTTTTAAGTTCTTTTAGGGACATGGAAACTTTTCTCTGGAACAAGCCAGGCCAGTTTCAGGAACTGGCTGTAAAGAACGAAAGTCATTCCGGTGGTAAAAACACAATGACAGGGCTGTGGCTCTATGGCTGGAGCTAGTGAGAAATAGTTAATAGATAGTTGACAGGGTAGGGTAGCAATATGGTAAAACCACATGTTTGAGAAGAATGAGTGTACTGAGTAATTTCCATGGCAATTAACCTTTCAGGGTGAGTTTTTCTGGAATGTTTTGCTATTCTTATGTTATGTATCCTTGGCAACCCCTCACCCCCTCCTCACTCCCCTGGTTTGCGGTTTTCCTCTTTAAAAGACCCCTTAGCCTGCCACTTGAGGCCAAACCTTGCTCTTGAGAGAGAGCTTGTGGTTTGACTGCCGGCCAACTTCCCTAATAAAGCCTCTGCTGATTGCATCCAGGTATGGTTTCTTGTGATCTTTGGGTGGTCATGATTTCTTGAGACTTGAGGAAGGGTCTCCCGAGTATGGAGGTCTTCAAGTTGTACATCCATAGTGGTGTGCCCATCACAAAGGGCAGTATAAAGATGACTTCCTGTTAACCAGGAACCTCCATAATCTGCCCCAAAGATCCTCTAGCAAGGGCATCTAGTTCCAGGTCAATCTGAACAGCCTGTCTCAGCTCAAAGACCTCCCACTGTGCTGTCATACAACTTTCTGCTCTTCTCTCTGGGAGTTCTGTCAGCATTTTGTCTAAGCTCTGCCCCACATTTACCTGGCAACAGCCAGGTATGCCTGACTCACTATAAAAGGGGCTGCTTGCCCCTTCTGCTCTCTCTTGCTCCTGCTCTGTCCTCTCACACCTCTCCTCATCTCTCCTCATTCCTTTACCCTCCCCTCCACGTGCTCATGGTATGCCTCTACTCCTCTACTTCACTTCTCTCTCTCTGCCTCTCTGTCTCTCCCCCTCTCTCTCTTCCCTCTCTCTGTTTTTCTCTGCCTCTACTGCCCTTTTAACTCCCCTCCCCATGCCCTTAATAAACTCTATTCTATACTATACCATCAAGTGGCTGGTCCCTCGGGGAAGGGATGCTTCAGCACCGGTCTGCTGAGGCACATCCTTCCCCCACACCTGACTACACATCCACCAAACATATTCCTTCTTTCCCTGTATCTTTTCCTAAACACGACAAGCCTCATCCCAGTCCCAAGGGAGGGTGCAGATAGCCTTGGCAGTTTGTTCCCCAATAAACCTCTTTCTACTCATGGAGAAGTCTAGTTCTGTGGTTTCCCTGTACCCTTGCTTGCACAATGAGCAGCCAAGTTGAGGCAAGCTTAACCAGTGAGGCCCCAACACAAAGAGGCATGGAGCCCAGGCTGGGATCGCAGGCTCAGCAATCCATCCACATCGTGGTGGGGGCTCTGTGATTCTCTTGCATACCAGCTTCCACCTAAGCTCCAGGCCCTTCCATTGAAAGGTTCAGGAAATGAGCATCTTCCTTACTTAGGCTCAATGTGAACCCCCCAGCCCTATGACGACAGAATGCTGTGTGAGCAGCTCTTATATGGTTTAGGGAATAGGATGAGGAAGAAGTCTGGGGGTTCACAGGACTGATACAAATTTTCTGAATACTTTGGCTGTCCATATGGACGAGGAGGACAATGTAAGGGAGGGCCAGTAGACTGGGAAATTCAGTGCACGCTGCATGTGGGTGTGGCTCTATAATAGAACGCTTGCGTAGCTAGCATGTGCCAGACTTGAATTCTCTTCGAGTGCAAATGTACGTGCGCGCGGGGACACACACACACACACACCCACACACCCAAAACAAAGTTAAAAAGACAGCTGGAGTGGTTCAGTGCTGGTGTGCCCGACCTCCAGGTGCAAGGCTCTAGTTCCACACCCACTATGCAGACAGCACCCATTACAAAGACCACACCCACCGCACAGACCACACCCACCGCACAGACCACACCCACCGCACAGACCACACCCACCACGCAGACCACACCCACCACGCAGACCACACCCGCTATGGATAATCCAGAAATGAAAGACAGCAGGGGTGGGAGATGAACCTCATATACCTGGGGCCTGCTCCGTGGTAATGATGGTGGTGGTAATGATGGTGGACGTGGTGGTCTCCTGGCTCTCCTCGGAGGCGGACCCAGTCAGCTCATTGTCACCCTTGTCCAGCGGGCTACCGGGGCTGCTGTCGTCGGGGGCCTGCGCGGGCTGCGGGCTGTGTGGGAGTGTGGTCGCCAGAGCCATGGTGAAGGGTGTGATCTGCAGTGGCGCAGGCGCCGTGGGCTGCTCGGGGTCCCCAGGCTCACGCGGCTTCGTGGTGGCCGAGGCAGGAGACTCCAGTCTCTGCAGAGTTGTCGGGGTAGCCAAAGGCCTTAGCTGCCTCCGGGCCGAGTTGAGTTGCTTCAGGGACGGCAGACCTTTCCTGAGGGCCGGAGTGTGCTGGACACTGACCTCGTCGGGCAGCGCAGGGGGCAAAGACTCTTCCAGTGTTTCCAGTGTTTCCCGGGACGGCAGGGGATCTGGGGCTGCTGATGTCACCCCTTCTTCCAGGCTGCTCTCCAGTGAGGCAGGAGGCAGGAGGTAGGCAGTGGAAGGGTGCGTGTCTCCCTCTGGACCACCATCTGGGGAGAAGAGAAGAAAATACATCAGCTTGGGCCTGCCTCACCTCCTGTCAGCTTTAGATGGCAGCCTCTAAAAGTGACACCTCAGACTAGACGGGCAGCCATTAGTTAACCGACTTCTCTTCCCCTTCTTCTCCTCACTCCTGGAAGAGTTGAGGCTCATCGTGCTGAGACCCAGAAAGCGTTAAGACGACAGAAGCCAAGGGCACCGATCTCATGACATAGGACGCTGCAACAGTTATTTGCTGATTGGTCCTGAGGCTGAATCATGAGGGATGCATGAATGCAGGTGGAGGCATGATGCTGGGGATGAGGTTTGCCACAGAGTAGGGAGCTCGAGGGAGGAGCTCAAGGGAGGAGCTTGAGGGCCAGAGCTGGCAAGGGTGGGTGGGACCTGTGGACCTTGCAAGTCTGTGGCTTACTTCTAACCTTGAGAGTAAAACATGGTCCTTGAATTACAGTGGAATTAAGTCACGACAAGTTGCAACAGTTGCAAGCTGAAGGCACAGAGAGTACAGCAGATCACCCAGCTTCACAGCTTAGCAGCCATGTGTCCTGGAGTGAGTGCTCCTTGGTCTCCCTGTTGACCACGTGACCAGGACACAGCTGCCTGCAGTGCCTGGTGTCACCAGAGAAGAAAGTGCCCAGGCAAAGATCTGAGCTCCATCAGAGAATGTCTGAAAGGAGATGGCTTTGGAAGCCTCACTGGTTTTTCTTTCAATGGTTTAAAGTCAGCACCTTCTTTTTTTCTGACAGAGGATTATCTTCCATACCATCTATAAGCAGATAACAGCACAGCAGAAGATACCATGTTCTTGTAGGGAGAACTTGGACTTTAATATGCCCCTTTAAGAATTCAAACTTTGAAATCAAACTGCCAAGTGCCTGCCTTCCTTCCTTCCTTCCTTCCTTCCTTCCTTCCTTCCTTCCTACCTTCCTTCTTCCTCCTTCTCCTCCTCTTTTCTCTTCTCTTCTCTCTATCTCTATCTCTCTCTCTCTCTCTCTCTCTCTCTCTCTCTCCTTTTAGAGACAGGGTCTCCTATAGCTCCTGTGGGCCTCAAACTTGCTGCATAACTGAAGATGAACTAGATTTCCTGATCCTCCTGCCTCCACTTCTGGGGCACTAGGATTACAGGTATGTATTACCATGCCCAATTTTATTTAGGTGGTGTCAGGGCTCAAACCCAGGGTCTCACATGCTAGGTAAGTACTTTACCCACTGAGCCACACCCCAGCCCCAAAGTTGTAAGTTTCCAGTGATGACTTGGTCCTGTGTGACCCAAAGCCTCCCAGAAAGCTGGCTTGCTCCCCATCAGATGAGAAGAGTAACTGCAGATGTGTACATTAAAGAGAACAGCCCGTCCATGTGCATAGCGCTACACCCGGCAGAGAAGGAAAGCATCAGGCAGAAGGAAAAGGAGAGAGCATTAGAGATATTGAGAAAGAAGACAACATGTTTCGGGCAGAAGTGAAATAAAGGTACAGCAGTGTGTTGGGTATTTTCCTTATTGCTATGGTCAAATATCCAGCAAGAAGCTGCTTAGGGATGAAGGACTTGCTTTGGCTCAAGGTTGAGGTTCTGTCCACCAAGCAAGGAGGCAAGGTTGTGAAGCTGGCTGAGGACTGGAGTGCATGAGAGATGCTGGAGAAAGAGAGAGAGAGAGAGAGAGAGAGAGAGAGAGAGAGAGAGAGAGAGACATAGACACACACAGATAGAGACAGACACACAGAGACAGAAACACAGAGAGAGAGAGAGACAGGGAGAGACACATACACAGAGACACAGACACAAACACACACACAGATAGACAAGACAGACACACAGAGACAGAAACACACAGAGACAGAGAGAGACATACACAAAGACAGAGACATAGACACAAACACAGACACATATAGAGACAGACAGAAAGACAAAGACACATACAGAGAGACAGAGAGTCAGAATCAGAGACAGAGACACAGATACACACAGATACACACACACACACACACACACACACACACAGAGAGAGAGAGAGAGAGAGAGAGAGAGAGAGAGAGAGAGAGAGAGAGAGAAAGACTGCTCTTAGCTTGTTCCCTCCTTTCTCTATTGAAGGAACTCAGGACAGGAACTCAAGCAGAGCAGGAACCTGGAGGCAGAAGCTGATGCAGAGGCCATGGAGGGGTGCTGCTTACTGGCTTGCTCAGCCTGCTTTCCTATAGAATTCAGGACCATCAGCCCAGGAATGGCTCCACCCACAATGTGCTGGCCCCACCCACCATGGGCTGGCCCCACCCACCATGGGCTGGACCCTTCCATGTTAATCACTAATTAAGAAAATGTTCTACACCTGGATTGTACGGATGCATTTCCTCAATTGAGGTTCCCTCCTTTCAGATGACCCTAACTTGTGTCAAGTTAGCACAAAACCAGCCAGGACAGCATCTTAAATCGGAAAACTCTTAGCTGGGTTGTGGCACATACAGTTTCCTCAGGGAAGGCTGGCCCAGCCGCTGCCCAGCAGAGTTGTAAAAATCAACCTTATTTCCCTGAGATGCTGTGCTCCCAGCTGCAGCTTCCTCCCCGAGAGCACCTCGGTCTGCTCAGCTGTCCAGTGTGGCCACTGTCTGCTGCTCACTGGGGCTGTCATCTCTCAGCGAGCTTATGTGCAGAGTTCTACGGAAAAAGGTCTGCATCCCAGCCAGCACTTAGCAGGTGCCAGCTGCCGCCGTCTCTCCTCGTGGAAATCATAGCATCTCTGTGGGAGTCCAGAGCAGTGTGAGCAGCCACAGCAAAGGTCCTGAGAGATTCCTCCTGTGGACAGCAGTCCTTGGTCTGACCGCTGTTTTTGTCTATTTTCTGCAGACAGATGCTGACTGGGCTGCTGTCTCTGGTCTGTCAGGTGTCACCATCAGAGTGGATTTGAGCAGCACTCGGAAAGTCTGGCTAACTTTCATGGAGCTGCTACACAGCTGTGATCTCTGTGGACCTCAGCAGTTGTAGCTAGCAGAGACCAACACGCCTGTTGGGTGGTGCTGACCATCAGCCGGAATTCCTTCCAGGGTAGCAGGGAGCGGGAATCAAGGAGGAAGGGTGGGTGTGGGTGACAAGACCAAGGCCATCGAGGAGGCAAACATGGGTTCCTGGCCCAGTGCTGAGACTTCACAGATGTGGGTTCAAGTCAGCCAGCTGCAGTCACACGTCCTGGAGGAGAAGGGAGCCAGCTCATCCACCTTCCTACAGCTTGGTTCCCTCTATAAAGAATGAAATCTTCCATTTGCCCCAAAAGATTGGAGATGTGGGTTTGCTCAAAAAAACTGTGGTCTGGTACTCCCTGGGGCTTTTATCTTATGATTGATGGTGGCTGTCTTTGTAGATGGTGGACTGAAACTTTCGTAGAGGAGGTGACAGGTCGGGGTACCCAGCTGGGAGACCCAGCTGGGGTTGGACATAAAGAGCTTGTCTAGAAGTCAGGGTTGGGACCCTGAGCATCTTGGTGGGCCATAGCCTACTGGTGTAAATGCTTGTCTCCTTGCCTCTCCCTTCAGGTCAAGTGTGCAGCCAGACAGGATGACGTCAGGGCTGCCGGCTCCTATACCACGGGGGACAGGAGCAACAAGAAGGATGGTTTGTCTTGATGATTCTGCAGAGTCAGGCAAGGTGACTGATGAGTGGTTGCACTGACTGGTGAGCTTCTGGGTGCTGTGGCTGGCTCAGCTAGCCCTTTGTGAACACATCTCATGCTTCTAATCACAGGAGAGATGGGCGGTGGGTAGGAGCAGAAGGGGAAGGGGTTGAGGAGGAGGAGGTGTGAGGAGGGAGAGGAGGATGGGGATGAGGGAGAGGAGGAGGAGGGGAATGAGGGAGATGAGGAGGAGAGGAAGGAGGAGGGAGAGGAAGAAGGGAAGGAGAAGGGGAGGAGTAGGGAAAGGAAGAAGGGGAAGAAGAGGGGGAGGAGAAAAGGGAGGGGGAGGAGGAAGAAGAGGAGGAGGAAGAGGGAGAAGAGGAAGGAGAGGGGGAGGAAGAGGGAAGGAGGAGGGACAGGAGGAGGAGAGGAAGGAAGAGGGGATGAAGGAGGGTCAGGAGGAGGAGGGACAAGAGGAGGGGAAGGAGGAAAGCATCTGTAAGCATAGTTAGGAGGCTGAATGGAACCATATCAGGGACAGGAAGCAAGGTGTCACTCTTGACCACAGTGACAGTGACAGACCAGGCCTCTTGTTTTGCTACATTGGACCTTGCTGGTGACAGGGTGGGCAAACACAGTCATCTGTTGCTCCATGTCAGTCTTTGTTGGATTCATTAGGAAGGAAATTATATTCATATCCCTTAGAGAAACAGACAGAGGCTGGGGACACGAGGTGCTTTCAAAGGCCACCCAGCAAACCCAGGGTCAATCCTAGGTTTAACCAGACTCATAGAGTGAGCTACTCACTGCTTCTCCTCCAGCCTTTCCATGTTCAGTGATGAAGGCAGGGCACTTAGCACTTCTGTCTTCTCATGCAGCCTCCACTACCCAACGGCTGCCACACTATACAGATCTAGGCTAGAACCCCGGGCTTTGCGCATGCTAGGTGAGCATATTACCAAGGAAGCCATATCCCCAGCAGAAATCATAATCGTTTCCATGTACTGGGAGTTTTTGTATTCTCTCTCTCTTTTGAAAAAAAGAATATATTTTATTTTTTAATTATATGCAAATGTGTCTCTGTGCACATGTATGTTAGTGCAAATATGTGCATATATGTGTCTCTGTGCACATGCATGTTATTGCACTTATGTGAATATGTGCATTTCTGTGCACACACATGTTAGTACAGTTATGGGTATCTGTATCTCTCTGTGTGTACTTGCATGTTAGTACACATTGCAAGCATTTCCTTTAAGAACTGACCAGGGCTGGGGTTGCCAGACATGATGGTAGCCTTCATGTTTTGAAGACCCTGCAAACCCTCTCCGTAATGGCCACAAGTATCTGTGCACAGCAGGGTGTTAGTGCTTCCTTTCCACACCTGTGCGAGCATTTGTTGTTGCTGCTTTAAATTCATTTGTCTTGAGAGTCCCTGTTCTATCTGGGCAAGTGATACCCTGATGGAAGTCTCCGTACGTCTGGGAGGATCAGAGAACTGCCTTCTCCCCTTTTCCTGTGCTTCTCCTCAGTTTTGCCTCCTAGGTGCAGGTGTGTGTGTGTGTGTGTGTGTGTGTGTGTGTGTGTGTGCATATGTGCACGTGTGCATATATGGTGTGTATGTATGGTGTGTGAGTGTGCATGTGTGAGTGTGCATGTGTGAGTGTGTGTGCATGTGGTATGTGTGTGTGATGTGTGTGTGCATTCATAGTGTGTGTGGTGTGTGTGTGATGTGTGTAATGTGTGTGTGTGTGCATGTGTGGTATGTGTGGTGTGTGGTATGTGTGTGCATGTGTGGTATATAGACATGTGTGTGTGGTGGGAGGCTACCATGTGCAGTGATGAAACCTCCTTACCCCCAAAGGAGCAGAAGGGAACATTCCAGTGAGGTTGGACTCCATGACTCACTACCATCGCACCCACCTCTGGGTCCCCTGGGTGCCAGCCCTGCAGGAGGCAATTCTGGATGCTAACCCTGCCCATCCAAGGACTTTCTGATCTTGTACTGAAATGCCCTCCCCTGCATATAAAGCAAATCTTGCTGGCTGGCTCTGAACTCGGGGCCAACTTCAAGGCTTATGAGTTGTGCCTGCAGCCCGTGGTTCACTCAGCCCGAAGACTCAGCTCAAACGCCAGCCGGCTGAGAGCCACTCGGAGCCAAGTCCCACTGCACTCAGTCAGATTGGATCCCAGGCTTCAGAAGCACCGCGAGTTAATAACTCGCTCTAATGGGCTTTTTTCCCCCAGGCCCCAGAGACCACTGAGTTAGACGCATTCTTCTCTCTCAGAGCACTTAGAAATCTCAGTTACACATGGCTGACTCTTCCTTTATCATGCACACTCAGCACTCAGCTCGGGGGCTGTCAATCAACCCAGTCACCCACCAGCCCGTCTGTGAAAGAATGCCTACTAACTTTCTCCTCCAGCTGCCCCTCACACTGTGTGACATCATCTCTGCTCTTAGGAGGACACACATGGAAAGCCAAATACAGCAGCCATACAGGGGGGGATGCATGTTAATGAGACACACCTGATGTGGCTGTTCTCTCCAGGGACAAACTGAGTACCTACTATGCTGTCTAACTTGGGAGGCAGCGTCTGTTTGCCCCTCTGTCTGTCATCTCCTCTCTCCCTCTGTCAGGAAAACAGAGGCATAGTTCGTGCTAATCAGCCTGGGTCCTGGGAAAGCCTGGAATTCCAAGCAATGGGGTGATGCCTTCTGCCTGCCGAGGTCTTCTCCACCGACTGTAATAATGCTTCCCTGTAATGGACACCAACGGGTGTCTGCAGAATTCACCAGGGACAGCCAGGAGGGAGAAGCAGAGAGATGATGGGCCATGGGAGGAGCGAGCAAGGAAAGCTGGCTGGGAGGCATGGTCATGTTTGAATTCCTATGGTGCTGGCACTGGGGGAGGGAGGAGGAGGAAGAGGAAGAGGAAGAGGAGGAGGAGGAAGAGGAGGAAGAAGAGGAGGAGGGTTTAGGGGGTGGAGCATGTGCTTGGGAGTCTAATGATGTTTCCTTGAATCCACCAGCTCTAGAATGTTCTGAATGTGTCAGGGGCAGGGTGTAGACATCAGTATACGTGACCATATATATCCTCACATCCTGTTCCAACGGGTCCTTCTACAAGTTCATCCTCAGGCCTCTCCAGGCCAGTTCTGGCTCCCTCACATCATGCAAGAGCGTGGGGCAGCTCATCCCTGTGAGCAGCTGTGATAAGACCTCAAGGCCTCTTTACTCACTTCCTTCCCCAGTGCCACTATGCTTGCAACACAACCACCGTGACCATACAAGCCACCCCTTCAGCTCACTGTCTGCTCAACTTCATATCTTTTCCTAGAAGGTTCTGGAGATCTATCTCAGCGTGCCCAATGCAGCATCTCAGGGGCTTCAGCTGTCCTAAATCCCACCCATCCGTGTATCTCTCCCCCTCTCTGGCTCCTGACTGACAACCTCGGCTCCTATTATGATGAGTTTTTGACTTTATGAAGACCTGAGATCTTGCGGTCATTCAGAAGGAGTTAGCCTTTGAACCTTGAATTTTGTTATTTCAGGGCCAACCTCACATTGTCACAGTGCAGCTTCCAGGGAGCCAAGCCACCCTTAGCATAGCCAGGGATGGAGGTCAGGGACATTAAGCGCATTTTGATTTATAACGTCTGTGATTTAAAGTGCCTACTTGATTTATAATGTCTGTGATTTAAAGTGCCTATTTTCTCCATCTTAAAAAGGAGGTTAGAGCCGGGCAGTGGTGGCGCACGCCTTTAATCCCAGCACTTGGAAGGCAGAGGCAGGTGGATTTCTGAGTTCGAGGCCAGCCTGGTCTACAGAGTGAGTTCCAGGACAGCCAGGGCTACACAGAGAAACCCTGTCTTGAAAACAACAACAAAAACAACAACAAAAAAGAGGGGTGGGGCTGGAGAGACAACTCAGGACTCAGTGGTTAAGAGCACTGACTGCTCTTCCAGAGGTCTTGACTTCAATTCCTAGCAACCACATGGTGGTTCACAACCATCTGTAATGGGGAATCCAATGATCTCTTCTGGTGTCTCTGAAGACAGCCACAGTGTACTCATACAAATAAATAAATCTTAAAACAGCAAAAAAAAAAAAAAAAAAAAAAAAAAAAAAAAAAAAAAACCCAAAAAACAAAAAGGGAGTGCTTTTGGTGCTCTGTCCCTTGTAGGAGGAGCTAAGGAAAGGAAGAGGAAGAGGAAGGAAAGGAAGAGGAGAAGCTAGGGGGGAGGAGAGAGAGAGAGAGAGAGAGAGAGAGAGAGAGAGAGAGAAGTGAATGTGCTTGTGTCTCTAGCAGTCAAAGGTAGTTGCTATATTTAGGTTGGGCATTGGGTTACACCTCTGATTGTAAGGGCATCTTGTTATTGAGAATTACCAAACTTATAAAGCTTTTGGATCATCTAAGCACTAGAGTCCCATTTGTACCGAGCCTACGTGGATGGCGGGATGGTCTGGGCTCAGCCAAGCATTGTGGAGACAGCATGGGAGATTGGCAAAGCCATTTCCCACGTTGACATATTGTGGGTGGCAGGGCTGGTGTCTCTGACCACGTGAGCAGACTGCCCAAGCTGAGCAGTTGCGGTATGGCCACATCGCTCCTGGCTGCAGGCCTAGGCTTGTCGGGAAAATGGTGGCTGTTTAAGAAAAGCCAGATTGAATATAGCCACTTTAAATATCTCTCGAAATATTGAGGGAGGAGATTTAGGCCCCTCCCTTAATCTCAACACCACCAAGGACAGCAGACACAGAATTGGGGAGCTCTCTCTCATGCAGTCTTTTCTGTACCCCACTTTCCCCTTAAGATAGGTAGCTCACTTAAGGGCATAGCTCACACCTCTTGACTTGTCAGCACCTTTCGGAACCTGTTCTGTGACCACAGACCTGGCACACAGGCACCCCGAGATACATTTCTTCAGGAGCAGGCTTGTGGTGTAGACAGTCAGACTTGGTGCTTTATACAAGGCCTACTTGTCTAAATGACATCTTGTGGACCGTTTACACTGCGGGCTGAGCATCCTGTATCTGGAAGTCCAAAATGTCCCGCATCACACCACAGATGGAAAACCTCATGCCACGAAACGTGGTTTCGTGAACAGCATTATTGAAAATGCTGTATGGGAATAGCTTCTGGCTGAGCATGCAAGGCGCCTACAGAATGGGATGGAGTTTGTTTTCGGCCTCGGCTCTACCCCCAAGACAGCTCTCGGTGCTTGTGTGTAAATAGTCCTGGATTTGAACAAACGGAAATAGGAGCTACTTCTGGCCTCAGGGCTGCTAACACTGGTCAAGTCACTTCCCAATAAGCATGCTTCAGTTGACACGCAGACAGCAGGAGGCAGCTGAGTCACACTCGGCATATGGCTCCTGGTTGCATCGGCAGGACAGACGGATGCTCAGCTGGTGCACTTGCTTGTTCGAGGTCATGGTTTGGGACCCCGATTAGCATGCTGTGCTCACGGACACATGTCTCTCTAAATCCAGCAAAGTATACATGCGAACTGACCCCCAGGCTGCCCCCAAGGTAGCACAGGACCCTGGGGGCTGCAGGGGACTCTGGCAGGTGCCAAGTGGATAAGCTTGCATAGTAAATGTCACAGGACAGGAGTGACTTTGACCATTGTCCCTTCCGTCCTGGCTTCTTTCCAACCCATGGGCCTCCTTTTGAACTCACACTGGATATAGAAATCCTGGACCATTCTTTATGTTCATTTGCATTTCATCAGCATGCTGGCTGGCCACTGTGTCCTCCCTCCTGGTGAATAAGCCGGGAGACCTGCTGGCACTGTATGACAGTGCTTGGGTCTTTAACCCTGATTAGCCGGGCTGCCTCCTTATTAGCTGAACCCTCTTCACCCCGCCCACCTGCCTCTCTCCCCAGCTTCTGTCACCATCCCCTCCACTCATGGCTTATGTTGGACCTTGTGACTACTTGCACTGCCGCCACAAGGAGAGGACACACTGTGATCTATTTGAATAAATGAGCATCTGAGTCTCCGGGGGAGGAAGCCCGAGTGGGAAACCCTGTTAATATCAGATCACCCACATTCCCAGGACGAGAAATCAGATCCGTGAGGGAGGCTACATTGTTCAGAGATGAGCTTCAAAGACCTGAGTAAGTTAGTGATTTATCTCCTTTGGTGTGAGCCTGGACTTAAGAAAGAAAGACCCCAGAGCGTACCTATAAGTGTGTATTTTGAGGTGCTTCGAGCCAGGATGGTAGGGGACCAGAACTCATCTCCCAAAACCTGTTCCCACTTTCTAAAGTTAAGACACGGGTCACTACACTCTCATCCTTAAAGAAGCAAACACAGCGTGTGCGTGTGTGTGTGTGTGTGTGTGTGTGTGTGTGTCCTGAGTAATACCAATGATTGACTTAAAGAAGCAAACACAAGTCATGGAAGCAGGTCCTGAATAACACAGATGAGGTATTACTTGTGTAATGAGAAGGACCAGAAGCCGATTCACCTTACCGCACAGACTGGCATCCAGGATAGCAGTGGCTGTGTTTGCTGGGGGTCTGAGGAACGAAGCTATTGTAACCTCCCTTTTAGAGATGAGGAAACAGAGGAGCAGAGAAATAGAATCAGTTGTCTCTGTAGCTCTCAAACTCTGTCCAGATGAGACAAGGAAGGGACTGGGCTGTGTCTGTCCCAGGCTCTGCTTCCTGGCCAGGCTGTTTCAGAGGACAGCACAATTTTGAATGTCATATCAAAGGTCCCCAGGGATCTCTCAGTGAGTCCTGGGACAATGGGGTTGCACACTCACCCCTCAGTAGTAGAGGACAAAGTATGTCACCTGAGGATATGACTTTAGGAAGAGGCAGGGGAGCAGAACCAGGAAGCAGTTTGTGGCTCCGCTCACACCCTTTTGTGATAGAAAGGGAATCCCCTTGGCAAGCCCACTGGAAAATCTGGGCCCAGGTCATGCATTAATAGAATCATTTCAAGTTAGGTACCTAGTAGAACCAGGATTTGGTTGACCCTTGACCTCTGTGCCTTTAGATGTCCGAGATGCAAGCAGATGCAGGTGGGAGGTCTTTGAACCCGTGTCTGTGCTGAGTCTGTTACAAGTGTCCCGACTGTGGTTCTCTTCGTGAAACATTGTAACAGCTGTGTGATGGTTTGGGTTGTGTCAGCTGAGGTAAGCTCTTGGAAGTGCCGCCCAAAGGAGGTTGACGTAGGCTCTATGCGAATACCGTGCTGTTTTATATCAGGGACTGGGGTATCCTGGGATTTTTGGCTTGTGGCAGAGAAAGCCCTTGGAGTTACTGTCCTCATGTCAGATACAGACATGCCCTTTGCTTCCTCTGACCACCTCTCCTAAATAATATGTTTTAAGATTTCTCGGTATTCATGTAATAGCAATGACAAGATAAAATAAATATTTGGCTCTTGGCCTTGGTATGACCCACCTAAGCGTATCCTGGTCATGTGGGGATCTTGGTCTCTGCTCACACAGGAGTAAGTAGTGAGGCCTGGGGCATGGCGTTACCTTGACCTTTGGAGGGACTGGAGTCTAAGCTCAACCTTGCTTGCATGACCAGCCCTCCATAGAGTCCCTGGGTCAAGGCTCATATATGGGAATGGAGGAAGGGGGAGGGAGACAAAGCTTGTTGCTGGTCCCCCAGGGCCTGCTCTGCCCTCCTTTGCCTTTTGCTGATGGGTCTCCTGAATTTTTTTAGCCAGTTATCAAAATGATGGTGGTCTCCGTGAAACTTGGTCTCCGCTAACCAGCCAAAGCAGGAGTATGTGGATTGAAATAGGGTGAGGTGGAATTCTCAGCACTGTTTCTCCGGGTTGCTCCTGACTGTAGTTATGTGGTGATGCTGGGGATGGCAGAGACGGCTGGCGATCGGAACTCATGAGCTGGGCCCTCTTGTCAGGGCTTTTACATGGGTGGTAGCATTACTCTCTCAGTTGGGAGGCAGGTGGTGGTATTATCCCATCCCACAGAAGAGAACACTGAGGCTCAGAGAAGTGTAAGTGCTTACCCCCTCAAAAAAAAAAAAATCACAGCGGGCAGACAACAGAATAGGTGTAGCATAATTTGTCAAGAACAAGTGGGACAATTCCCAGTGTCCCTTCTAGATTGATGACCTTGGACAGGTGATTTTTTTTTTTTAAGGGACAGTTTCTGTTTTGAGGTTATAATATAATATAAACTTCTGGGGCTCGGAAGGAAAAATGTTGGGGGATCCATTTAGCAGATGTAGAAATTGAGGTTCAGAAGAACAAGCTGCCATCACCAAGCTCTGGAAGCCAGCTCATGCCTGCCTGGGTGTGTCGGACCCTGGTGCAACATCCTTAGTGCTCTGGTCTCCTTTTCTTTTCATGTGGATTTCCTGCAGCCATTTTACCTAACTCCAGGACTCTCTTCCTCTCCCCCAGGGTGTCTCTGCTGCTTGGGTGGTCCTGACTCTCTGGGCATAAGGCTTGTGACATTCAGTTGATGCTGTGGGCCAAGTAGCTCAGCTCCTGGAGCCACGTGGAAAGCAGATTGTACACATGGCCTTGACAGACAGCATCAGCAAGGTAGGGGACAGAGGGGGATGCCTACTAGCCTCAGGAAGACGCCGTATTCTCCACCTCTTTTGATCAGAGGCTGCAGCAGGAGGGGAGTGGTGCTTGGGGGAAGGAGGTTGGTCCATGCTGTGTAATGACAGAGTCTGTTGTGAAGGCTGCTGAGGTGGAGGATGGGGTTCACCTGTCATTTCCAGAGGGACATTTGCTCAGATGACCACCTGAGCCAGTGTGGTGTCACTTACTCCACCTGTACTCCCAGCTCTGTTGTCCCTCAGAACAGCTGAGCGACATGAGTGTGGGGTCTGGGGCAGAGGACGGTCTGGTAGCCCCGTATTTCTCAGGAGAGTCTCTCAGGCTGGTATTGGAAGTGTGCTTTGGTTGTTCTGAGTTAGACCTTGGGTGGTGGGGTAAAATCTTCATTAAGCGTATCACACAGCCATTGTCCCATGAGAATCACACTACATCCCATAATACCAAGGCCAAGAGAGTGCATCTGCACTCCCACACAATCATCACGTGGCCTCCCACAGTCATCATGTGGCCTCCCATAAGTCATCACGGGCACCCCACAGTCATCACGTGGTCTCCCACACAGTCATTATGTGGTCTCCCACAAGTCATCACATGGCATTCTATGGCTGGCTGTTTGCAGCTGAAGGGGTTTTGCATGGTCACTGCTGGGGACATTTTTACCTGTCCAGCTAGAATGGGGGCTTTCAGCACTAGGTGGGTCAGGGTGCTGCTCTGTCCTACAATGGAGGGACAAGTCTTTCCCAGTGAAGAATGAAGCAGTTCTGATGTGCACTGTGACCTGGGCTGTGGGCACCCTGCCCCGTCCGTGCAGGTTTTAGGACAACTTCATTAGCTGGGGTACATTTTATACACACGTGGTCAGATGAAGGCTTCAGGACCCCTGAGAACTGAGGGAAAGGAACCCATAGATGATGAAGGAGGCTTGGATTTAAGTGGAGAAAGAAAGGCTGGGCTGAGGCGAGAGATAATTTGGCAGGCACAGTGCTTGCCTTGCAAGCAGAAAGACTGAGTTTGAGTTCAGAACCCTCATAAAAAGCTGGGCATAGGAACACACTTGTGATCCCAGCACTGGAGAGGGAGAGACAGGGAGAGACAGGGAGATCCCTGCGTTCACTGCGTCAAGCTCCAGGTCAGTGGCAGACCCTGTCTCAAAAAAGCAAGGTACGTGACACCTGAGAAACAACATCCAAGGTTGACCTCTTGCCTTCACACCCACTATACAAATGTGTAACACACACATCTATAACACACACGTGCAACACACACCAATGTGCAATGCACTATACACATATGTGAAATACACACCACACACATGTGCAACACAGTACACACATGTGTAACACATCCTTACCCCAGATACACACGAACCACATACGTGTGCAACACACCACACATGTGTGCAACACACACATATGCAACACCACAGACACGTGCAACACACTACACACATGTGTAACACTACACATACGTGCAGCACATCCCCATCCCAAACACACATGAACAACACATGTGTGCAACACACTACACACATGTGCAGCACACATGTGCAATACTACATACATGTACAACACCTATTACACACGTGTGCAACACAACTAACACATGTGCAACACACCGCACCCACAACACACATGGAGGGAGGAAAGTGGGGAGGGAAGTGGAGAGGATGAGAAGGACCACTGGTTAAGAAGCTCTCACCTTGTTTGACCTTGGTTGACCTTGGCTGACCTCGTCTGACCTTAAATGCCCTCGTCTGACCTTGGATGACCTACCCCTTTGCTGAGCCTGTTTCCTCTCAGGTAATGCAGGAAAAGTGGGGAGAGCACCCACCATGGGATGGGAAATGCACGCCGAGGGCGAGCATCGCTTTACAGCGGTGTCGCGATGTAATGTAGCCGGATGTTGCAGCAGATGACCTGCTTCGAAGGGAGGTAGTTGCTGAGTGGCGCCAAAGCCGCGCAAGGGTTTGCTCGCCCCCTCTGTTTCCCTGCCTCTGTAGCCAGATCCGGTCTCAAGGCAGAGGAAAGCTTTGCACGGAGATGGGATGGCAGTTTAATGCATGGTCTGGAGGATGTGCGACAGTCGTCAGGCTGGCCTGCGAAGCCACAGGGCAACATGTGTGGTGTGTGCATGTCCGCTGCGTCTCCGACGCCAGGGTGTTTGAGGCAGCCCCCCATCCCAGTGCTCCCCAATGCTCCATCCCATGCTGCCTGGGAGAATCTTGAGCCCAGCATCCCCCTCGCTCTGCCTCTGGCCTTCTCTCAGGCTCAAAAACCTGCAGTCTGGGAACGCTGTCGTCTCTGGCCTTGTGGCCATCGCCTTACATTACTATGTCGCCTTGCGTCATTACATCACCTTACGTCATTACGCCACCTTACGTCATTACACCATTACGTTGCCTTACATCACTATATCGCATTACGTCATTATGTCACCTTATGCCACTCCCTGGCTCTACCGGCTGCTCAGCCTCCACCAGGTTTGCTGTTTAGCCTCTGGGAAGCTTGCCGCGCTTTGCGAGCTTCCGGATGCTTTCTCCGAGTCTCAGAGGACTGTGGAGCCTACCTCCCCGGTCAGGGCTGTGACAAGTCTCACAGCCAGAAGAAAGTACCTTCAGCTCAGGTGAAATTCCCTCCTCCCAAGTCATCGGCGCCCGAGTGGCCCACTCTGGTCTCTTGACTCACACCTCGCTCTTTCTACACATTGTAAAATGGCATTTCCCAGAATGCCGGCTTTACCCAGATTTAGCTAACATCTTCAGGCTGGATATCAAGGTTCTGAAGGGGAAGCCTCACCAGTACCCACTGTCCTGCCCTACCACGAGGCACACCACACTCCCAACTCCACCATCCCGTCAGCATCTGAAAACACCTTGTGTTGGGGAAGGGAGGAAAGAAAGCCCAGTGGTCGCTGCCAAGCTTGAAGCTGCAGTCAGCGGTCCCTGGGAATGAGAGTTTGAGGGGGGAGCGAACCTCTGAGCCTCAGTCTCCTCATCTGTGAAATGGGTGCGTGGGCACCACCTCACAGGCAGTTGAGAATGAAATGTCCAGAGCAGGAGCAGAGGGGACCCTAGGTAGCACTGGCTGTAGTGACAGATGCCCCAGTGACACGCTTTCACTATTGGAACTCTTTTTCTCACTGCCGGCCCATGAGCCCCTGGCTCAACCTAAAGTCATACTGCTTTGGAAGATATGCTCCCTTCCTGGTGCGTCTACAGAACCTCTAATTAATTAATTGCATTCTTCCTTTGATTGGTTTCCAGGCAGGCTCCTGTACCTGCTACAGAGCTTAGAAGAAACCAGATAAGGACCAAAAATCAACAATGGTGGTTTACCTGCCCTCGGATGGCAGTGTTGGGAATGTCTGTGGTTGCTAAAAGCTCTTGTCTCTGTTTCTCAGTCTCTGAATCTCAATCTCTCTCTCTCTCTCTCTCTCTCTCTCTCTCTCTCTCTCTCTCTCTCTCTCTCTCTTTCTCTCTCTGCCCTTTCCCTCTCCCCCTCCCCTCTCCACCCCTCTGTTTATTTTACAGCCCCTTTCATGCTTTGGACCATGCCTGACGCCTGACGGTTTGCTGAGAAGGCAGGGGCCTTACGAAATCTACAATGGGCCTGCGTCCCTATCCCTGGCTCCTGTAATCAAACATTTCTGTCAGCTCCTGGGATAAAGAGTATCCTGACCACATACAGCCAACACGGAGGAGACAGAGCGACCTGGCTTGTTACATGCAGGACTGAGAGCACCCAGCCCCCTGGGCACACTCAGAGATCTGTTTCATGTCTTGAAGAAAAACAAGAAGCTAGACTGTGGGCTAGCCCTCTAAAGCCGACCCGGGCTGCATGCTAGCTCTCTAAAGATGAGCCAGACTTCAGGCTAGCCCTGTAAAAGTGAGTCAGGCTGTGGGCTGCGAGGCGATTGCTCTCCCTGTGGGTTTGTGGGCTCCAGCAAGACGGAAAGGCGACACCGCGCTTCAAACAGCAAGTCTCTTTTTAGGGAAGATGCCACCGTCTCAATTAAAATGCAGACCAGAATATTTAATGGCACGGAAATTGATTTAGATGCTATTTAAATAATTTCCCCCTGGAGAAGATGGGAATTACTTGGCCTAATTTTCTGGAAGCATCCACTTCCTTTCCTCTCAGAACTTCCACCCACTGCTCCGTTCGTTCGCTGGGGTGAACTACAGTACGCAGCCTCTCGGGATGCTGCTCCGCAGGAGAGCGGAGCTGGAGATAGGACAACTGGGTCACAGGGAGGACAGAGTGACTCAAGGGGTTCACCTCAGCCTCACCAGCTTACCTGTGAATGTGGCCAGGAGGACCAGCTATAGGGAGGAGCTTGGGGGCGGGGCTTGGGAAAATGGTCCACGACGTCATCAAGAGTGGGCGGGGCAAGGGCGGCAAGCTCCATAGTGGGTGTGGCCTGTGAGCTCTCTCCTCCCCTCAAACACAGTGCGGTAGCCTGCAGGTATTAGGGATGTCTCTTAACTGGAAGTGGATACAAGAAAATTGCACATGGATCTGGATTCCTTCCGTTACTCTCTGTTTTCCTTCCACAGTGGAAAATATGTAAGTTCAAAGGGAGTGAATTATACCGACTATAGATCCTGGACCGAATCTGGCCCTCTGTCTGTTTGTGTCAATAAAACTTTATTGGGACATAGTGTGCTTTTCCTTTTAGAGGTTGTCTATGGTTGCTTTCCGTTTCCTCAGCTGTATCAGGCAGCCTAAGTTACTCCCGGGTGCTTTAGAGAAAACTCTTGCCAAGTTCTGTCTGACGTATGGACATATGAAAACGGCTGTTTTAGAAGATTAGAATAAAATAAATAAATAAATAAAAAGGGAAAACACCATCAATTTCATGTAGCTGGGTCTAATGCCCCACTTTGTTGTTAAAGCCTGGGTGAGACCGTTGGTTTTATTGTCTCCCTGGGATTTTGTATAGTAAAGAGAATGGAAGCTCAGAGAGGTTAAGTGGCTGGCCCAAGGTTGCGCAGCTGCAAACACTAACACAGAGGCTTCTCTGACACCATCATAAAGGCTCTGCTTGCTCTCCATGTCTCTCTAGTCTGAGCTCTGTACTCATGTGACTGTGTGCGACCAGATACTGATCTGTCACGGAAACCTCACATTGCCTGCCCTGGAGCATGCTGGGAAATCCAGAATGGGAAGGACCCTGGCTGACTCTTTGCTCTGTGTCAGATCCCTGACTGAAACCCTCTACCTGAGACCGAACAGGCAGCTACCCAAGCTGGAAGAAGCTTCAGGACTTGGCAATGGAATTTAAAGCAGAGAAAACCCTAATTAGACCTCCAAGGGTTCCTCCACCTGCCACAAACACCTGATCCAGACGGGAGATGCTGAAACCACAGAGACTCAAAGGTCTGTGGGAGCCTGAACAGGTTGGTTTGGAACCAAAGATTGTAGGGTTCAGTTAAATGAGGTGCAGGGGTGAGTGTCAGAGAAGGGGGCACCAGCAGGACAGCTGGGTGTCACTGGTGGAGGTGGGTGCTCTTCCGAGACAGCGCTGCACAGAGTGAGGGCAGCCGTGCCTCGTGGGTCAGACTGCAGAAAGTGGAGACTCTTTCAAGTGGAGGCTGTACAGCACTGAACACAGCCTGTGTCACTCAGGAGCACAGATAAGAAGGGACGAGGGAAAGCATTAAGTCAGGGTGGGCCCAATGCTAACCCCAGAGTCTCAGCGACAACCATTCCAATCCGCAGGTCTGCTGCTTGCTAAGTGAGAGTGGACACCTCATCTCAGTATGGCGTCTTGGGTCTGAGCCGTGGTTTCCCGGGGAGGGACAGTGACTAGAGGCTGGAGACTTCATGTCCCCTTTAGTTCTCGAGTGTGTCCTGACAGGTATCGATACAACTAGCCTCGTTCCACACACAAGGATGACGAAGTTCTGAAAGGCAAGTACACCTGCCCCATTTCACACAAAAGGCAGCAGATACTTACGCTTAGTCCGCGCCTGAGCTTCTGCAGTGACCACTGTGATCATAACATTGCCGTGATGCTAGAGAGTCAAAGAACATGGCTGGATATCATACTCCAGCACTGGGCAGGACAGAAGGATGCAGGGGTACAGGTACCTCACCACAGGACGGTGTCTGTGAGGCTTCCTGTGGGAGAGGGTCTGAGCTCCAAAGCTGTCAATCAGGCAGCATACAACATGGAGGGGGAGAGTGAAGTTGGCATGGTTGTTCAGAGTTTAAAATACAAATAACCATGTGCTAAGCCATCCCCTTCTGACATGGACTTCCATTCTGGTGACCTCATGCAGACCTCTCTTGTAGGACGTTAATCAGCCATGCTGGGCTGCAGGTCTGGAGCGTTTGAGTGCAGCCCTGTACCCACAAGCAGCCACCTTGTTACCACAGGCTCTGGTGTTTCTTGCTCAGCCGTAAGCCTTCTGCTTGGACATCATCTCCACGGGTTTCTGGATAGATAGTTCTGCCCCCGCGTCTTAAGTCCTACCTGCAATCTCCATACCACATCTGCCCTGTGCAATAGGGATCCATGTGGGTGCAAAAACACTGCTCTTACTCTAATGGGGATGAGAGAGACAGTTACGAGAGTTTATTACACAAATAACCACAACCTAGGAACACAGATGTAGGTTAGCCCAGACTCCATGTTTTAGTGAGAGGTCATTTTTATGAAGTTTCACAGGAGCAAAGTACTCAGAAGTCAAGTGGCTGAACTACCACAGAGGATGGAAATCTCCTCTCTCCATCTCTGCTCCCTGACAGCATCTTGAGCTGTTGGTTGGTGGACACTGGGGCCTGTACCTTGCAGTGGATTTACACAACAGTCATAAAGATGTCAGCTCACACCGGGGAGCTGACAAAAAGCTGTTAAGGCTGACGGGGGGGGGGGGGGGGTCGCGAGATAACTCAGCTCTAGACTCACAACACTCCAACTTCTCGTCAATGAAATTTTAGTAAGCTGATAAGCCTTCAGAAGGCTCAGTGGGAGATATTTCTAGGGAAGTTGGTTCTGTGTTTAGGGATACGGCAGCCTCAGGGAGTCAGGCAAAGCAGAGGGCAAACCTAGTGGGTGAGTGAGAGCCGTCATTATGGTTCCTGACCACATATGGGTCAATGACTTCCTTTGTCTTCTCTGGTGATCTCCACAGAATGGCAGGAGGATCTAGTCTGGTCACCTGTCTACTGCATGCTGTCTTTCTGACAAGGAATGGACTTATGTCTTAATGGATCCCTCTTGGGATCCTGGGTGCCGTACTAATATTCCTAGAATATTTATCTTCTTTGTTTCTCTTTTATTCCACCACACCAGAGGCAAGAGAAACGGAGATGACTAGATCAGGAGGTCAGGCTTTCATGACCCTGAGTGACTGAGCCAAACATCTCCAAGGTTACTTCCTTTGTTTCTAGCCATTAGGCTCTCTCTTCTTCCTTCCAAAGCTGGTAGAGTTTCTCCATCTTCCCCATCTTCCCCACTTGCTTCTCAAAGCCACCCCTAGTCACCATACACTAACCTGACTCCTCTGAGATTCTGATACCCATTTTCTATGAACCACTTTCTTACTGGCTAATCCTTGTTCTATCCCTGTCACCCCAGCTCACCATTGGTTCTGGCCAGAGCTATATGTTGGTAGCACCTACATCCACCCCCAATGTCTACCCACTGTGTATCGCCCACGGTCAGCAATCATTTCTTCCACTGCTACGTGGCCAATTCTGTCCTCCCCATTTGATTCTGAGTTTTGTGAGAACAAGGGCCATGGCAGTTCCTCACAGAATGAAAAGTGTTGAGATCTTTCTTCACATTGTATTATGATGATGATATGACTCTAATTTTCAGTAGTTAATTCTACCAGCTGGGAGCTAAGTGCTGGTAGTATTTTTGGTATTGTCAATTCTCTGGCCCACCACTGGGTTTTCTATTTGTAAATGCGTGTCCTTCACATCTCTCCAAAAGATAAAGGATCAGGCATCCCTCGATGCCTTAGGCAACCAAAAGATGGATCAGGAGTCGCCTTACTACTGACTGGTTATAATAAAGATCTGACAGACAATACCTGGGGCAGAAAGTATGGGGGCAGAATTTCTGGGCAGAATTTAGGAGACACAGGAAGGATGTAAGTGCAGGCAGGAGATTTGAGGCAGACATGGAAGAGACTGAAAGGGGACAGAAGGGAGACTGAAGCTGAGTGCAACAGGGAGACAAAGAGCTAGCCTTGTGTCAGGGACAGACGCTGGAAGTTAGGTTAAGTTAGAGGCTAAGAGTCTGCCCCAGATAAAAACCACAACTTTAAACTTTATAGAAATCTCGTGTCTTATTTAAACAGTGAACAAGTCCAAGAAAGCCCTGCAATAGAAGAGTGCTTAGGAAATGCCTGTTAGTCATTTACTAGCTGTGTACCTCAGTGGATGTTCACTTTTGGGATCATGTGATTGGTTCCTTCATCAGGTACTTGATGACCCTGAACATGGCACATTAGGAAATGAAGAATGATTTTCCCACTCCAGTCCCCTTGGAGAAATTAATTTGTACTTTCTGGAAACAGAACCAAACATTGTAGAAAGTAGATTTTTGCCTAGTCATACCCAAGTCACATTTCAATGTTTTTCTTCAATAACACCAAAATCACAAGTTCTTACAATGTTTTTCAATTAAAAAGTAAACTATAAGGCCTGGGAGACTGATGAGGTGAGGGTCAGCATTGGAGGGGTAGAAAAAGGCAGCTTGGAACATTTCAGTCAAGGCAGCCCTGGCTGATGGACAGGAATGCAAAGATATGGTGGCCTTAAAAGCTCCTACATCTGTGGTAAGGCATCTGGTAAACCAGTCTTTAGCCTCACGACTCCTTATTTTGCCATATTCAAACCTGATTTTCTTATGAGTTCAGTTTCCAGCTCTCATGTTGGGCAGTTTATAACTGCCTGTAGGTCCAATTCCATGGGATCTATTATCTTCTTCTGGTTTCCTTGGGCACCTTAATAAATGTGACATACACATACTTGTTAAGGTTTGGTCTTTTACTATGTATTATAGTTCTAAGCATGGACCACCAAGACCTGGCTACCCCGGAGATGAGAGAGTCCACACGTAGACCCAAGTGATGCCTTGTGACCCTGCTCCCAAGTATTTTCTGATTGGTAAATAAAGATGTCGACAGCCAACATCTGGGCAGAAGAGACATAGGTGGGGTTTAGGTTTCCTGGGCTGAGGGTCAGAGGTGAACCACAAGAAGGTAACGGAGGAAGAAAAAGACACCATGGGTTAGGAGCCAAGAGAACATGGCCCTGAGGGAATTAAGAGCTGCCAAGATGAAACATAGTAAGTAGTAACTTGGGGCTATACTAGGAAAGTAGATTATAATAGCACAGAGGGTAGGTATCTGCCCAGCTCTTGTGCTGATTAAAGCATATTGTAAATAATAAAAGTTGTTGTGTCTCTTATCTGGAAACTAAATAGTTAAAGGGTGGTGTAGAAATCCAAGATTTGTATCAAATAAATTCTATGACACATACATATACACACTCACACATACATGTTAATAAAAATAAACAAAATTCTCCCAAACCACGTGCACAAGGCTTTCCGTGACAACTACTTATAACCTCAGTTTTCCTCCTATCCTGGATCCCTCACTGGCAGAGTTATATATTGTTTTCTAGATAGGTGAATTCTACAGCATGGTGATTGGAAACATAAGTCCAGAACTCCAGATGGGACAGCAGTATAACATGAACACACAGAGAAAAAAAGAATGCAAAGAAAGATGTGACCATGTCCTGGATGCTTTGTTAAGAGAGATTGCAGGAAAGGATAGATCAAAGTCTGAGAAGAAAGAAAACAAAGTTCTGGTGTGCTGCAGGAAGGAACAGTGACCCAGAACCCTTCTCGATCATTCTTTCAGCAAGACACAAACTGCGTCCCCTGACCAGTTCTATTGAAGCTAAACTGCTGTTAATGATGGGCTGTTTACACTGGTTTCAGGTAGCCCGATGTAACTGATGGTATAAAGGCTGAAACAAAGAAACGGCTGAAATAAAGAAAAGGCAACAGTTACCCATGGTTTGACCTGGCAAGCACACAAGGACACATGCAGTTGGACACATGCTTGTCACCGACAGTGACTCAGTCCAATGCCATGTTGTGGTTACAGCTGACCTTGAAGGAAGAGTCCAGGAGATCTCTGGAGCTACTGTCAGATACTTCTGTAGCCACAGGTACATCGTGTGAGTGCCAGGTTCTTATGCACCCCTCAGTTCTAACTCTTAGCAGACAAAATCCTCCTGCCTGCCTCCAGCCAGCTTTCTTTGTTATCCATTCACTGAACTCACTGCTTGATACGTTTTGAAACAAACAAACCAAAACAGAAAACCAACAATGGTCGTGTAAGTGCTGTCTGAAGCCCTGTACCCCTATGTTTTCCCACTTAGACACAGGGTGAAATATACTTTCCCTTTAGAAGGCCACTGGGGTACCAGAGAGTGGATTTCCCTTGAACACCCACATGGTGCTGGTTCCGATGCCAGCACACTGCTATCCTTGCTTGCTGCACGTTGGGCCTTTGCTTTCTGTTGAAGCTGACCTGCTAACTCCTCCTCCTGACCTTTGGCATCAACTCTTCATGGAAGCCCTTGGAATCCTTTAGCTAGAATCTGTGGTTCTTTTTATATTTTAAGTCAGGGTCTCACAGTGGAGCCCTGGGTGGTCTGGAACTCACCATATAGACAAACAGAGATCTGTCTGCCTGTGCCTCCAGAGATCTGGAATTAAAAATGATGTTATCATGTCCAATTGGGGTGCTTTCTTTGAATGTAGGTGTGTGTGTGTGTGTGTGTGTGTGTGTGTGTGTGTGTGTACGCATATCCACATAGAACCACAGAGGTCAACCTTGGGTGTCTTCCTCAGTCACTCTCCATCTCTCCATTTTAGTTTTTGAGACAGGGCCTCTCTCTTGATGACCGGTCTCACTGGCTAGACTGGCTGGTCAGTCAGTTCGGCCGCAGGATCTGCCCATCGATGCCCCTCTGGTGCTGTGATTACAGGCAGTAACTGCTGCTCCTGGGTTTTGTGTGGCTGGGCATGCTCATATGACAGACACTTTCCTGACTCAGCCATCTCCCCAGACCCATCTGGGGTTTTGATCACGGGGTTCATGCCTGCCCATTTGGTTCTCAGGGTGCTCGGCAGACATCACCCATCAGGAGGCTAAGTGCTATTGTTTTGTTTCCTCAGTGTCGAGCACGCATGGTGCCTTCAGGTCACATCTGTCTGACACCCTTCTCTCCACAGACTGGACAGACTTCAAAGGAAGGGTTGTGCCTTGTGCCGCCCCTGCTCCTTGTGGCTCTAACTTTACTCCACAGGGCCAGATAGATAGATACCCACAATAGACATTTTTGTTTGTACCAACTCAAAATGACAGGCTTATTCCAGGAGTCTTCCCATGGCCATCTCAAGAGGAGGAGAAGGCAGCTGGCTGGCAGAGCCATTTATCCTCCTGGAATAGCTAAGGCTAATCTCGAGCGAGCAGTCTGAGCAGCTCTTGTTCCTAATACAGATGGTATCAGGGTCAGATGTGATAACTCCTCAGGGTTTCTAAAAGACACTGGATGCTGGCTGAAGCTAAACACTCCCTTTCCTCCTGGATCTGCAACTCCCCCCATATCACAATGCCAGACACTCAACCTCAGGGACCACAAAGGTGTTCCACACAGGCTGGAGGACGACACCTGTGTTCTTGCCACAGGGATTCCTGATTCAGTTCAAGACCTCAGCATAAGCCCCACCTTGCATAAGCATCCTCTCCAGCCACCTTCAGATAAAGAATCTGTCTGTCTGTCTATCTATCTATCTATCTATCTATCTATCTATCTATCTATCTATCTATCTTGTCCTATCATCTATCAGTCTATGCATCCACCTATCTGTTCATCCATCCACCTACCCATCCACCCACCCATTCATCCATCCACCATCTACTCATCCATCCACCCACCCACCCAACCATCCATCCACCTACCCTCCCTCCCTATCTATCTATCTATCTATCTATCTATCTATCTATCTATCTATCGTCTATCCATCCATTCACCCACCCATGTGTGTCTGTCTGTACATATGTACATACCTACCTACCTACCTACCTACCATGGGAGGTCGGTGAGCCTGTGCCTAGGGAACAGATCCCTGCTCACCTTTCTGGGGCAGTCTTTCACCACAATGAACATGAATCTCTAGCTTGCTTGAATGTGCACTCTTGTCTTTCTGGCTTCTATTATGGGAAGATGCAGCATGCAGGTTCTCCTGGCTGTGGCTCCTTTAACCTTGGCTCCATCACTCTCCAAAAGCCAAAGCCAAGTACGTTCCTGTTTCTTACGAACCAACCAGTTTGCAGCTTTCTGTTATAGTCACACAATGAATTTAGGCCCCGGGGTCTGGGACTAGTCTTCCACTTTGCATTTCCAATAAGATGGGGCCAAGGTATTGATGCCATGGGGCCACGTGTTCCCGCATGTAATGAGTGCCCCAGGGGAGCAGTTACCAGCCTCATATGTGACAGCAAGCTAGAGTCCTTCAACAGCTGTGCACTTTGCTTATAAGATGTCCTCACAGGCTCATGTGTTTGAGCACTGGTCCCTGTTAGTAAGGATGTTTGGAAAATTCGTGAAGGCCTGGGAGGAGGAGCCTCAATAGAGGAAGCAGGTCATTGGGGGCAGGATGTGAGGTTTTATAGCCAAGATTAACTTCTTGTCTGCTTTCATCTTTCTGATTGGGAAAATGGCATGACCCCCTTCGTCACCCTTCTTCCTCTAAAACAGCATTACTTTATCTCTTGTTCCTTGTGTGTTTGGTCACAGGCTGAAAAAAAGAGACCAGAAGACATCCTAAGGCCCGGCTTGCTCCAGTCTGACCAAGCAGTGTCTGGAGCAGGGCACAAAGCAGAAAGACATCTTCAAGCTGATGACCTTGCAGACAAGGGTGTGACTCTTCCGTCTTCGGAGCTGTGGACCCAGAGGCCTGAACACCAGCTTTCTCCTGCATTCTGTTGGCGTAAAACCCTCAGGCAATGTAGATTCAGGGTTTGGGAAACAGAAGCCTGCTTTGCATTCAGGGCCAGCTCTTCCCCTCTAGCCTGTCCGCCAGGGCTTCTGCCCACTTGTCAGCTTATCTACCAGTCCAGTCCCCTGGCACAGCCCCCTCCCTTCCCACATAAATCACCCTCTTATCTGCCCTCACTCCCTCAGATTCTGATTTTGCTCCTTGCTTCTCCGCTCCCAGTTTTATCTTTGCTCATCCACTTCCCTGGCTCCTTTTGTTAGCAGAGTACAGAGACAGAACGGCTAAGACAACAGGTTGTTCTCTGCAGCAGAAGCTGCCCTCTCCCCGCCCCTCCCTGTCCTCCCGATCTTCCCGAAGACTTCAGCTTAATCATCTCTCCCCATCCCAGGGGCCAGGGCTACTCCGCCACCTCACAATACTGTTAAAATCTAGAATTTTAAAACAGATTGCCTTTTGTCTGTGCAGTAGGGTACAGGCTGGGTGAAGGCGAGGCTCTGTCTGTCTCACATGCTATTGCCCAAGACCTGGTCGGTGTACACTCTGTTCAAGCACTTACAACTCTTGCTTTCAAGCATCCTTTTAGGATGCTGGCACCTGCTACAGTCTACTCTAGCATGTCTGCCCCTGGCAAGGTCTGTCTGCTCTGGACAGTAGGTATATACCTTTCCAGCACCCAAGCAAGGAGGCAGGTCGAAAAGCATACTCTAGTGGTCCACAGAGCTTCAAAGATGCCCTTCTGTGTTGGTACCTAGCTACTCTCTTAACTTGTTGCATCCTAGGGTTGTGTTATAGACACTTCTCACCATAACTCTTGTCCTAGTTAGTATAACTAACTAGTAAGTTAGTCCTCACCTGAAACAAACAAACAAACAAACAAACAAACAGACAGACAAACAAAAAGGGGTTTCAAGTGAGTACTCGTCTTTATCAGGTCGGCCTGTGAGTGTGTCAGTGAGAGAGTCTCCTGACTGTTAATTGATGCAGGAGGGTTGAGTCCACTGTAGGCAGCACCATTCTCTAGGCAGGTGGGTCTGAGCTGTGTAAGGAAGCCAGCTAGGCTTGTGAGTGTGCCAGTGAGAGAGTCTACTGATTGTTAATTGATGCAGGAGGGTTGAGTCCACTGTAGGTGGCACCATTTCTTAGGCCTGAGCTGTATAAGGAAGCCAGCTAGCAATAGTCTCCATGGTTTCTGCTTTTACTTCCTGCTTGAGTTCCTACCTCCATTTCTTCCCTCAATGATGGTCCATGTGACCTGGAAGTGTAAGACAAAGATTTCCTTCCACCCCTAAGTTGCTTTTGGTCAGAGTGTTTTTATCACAATGTCTGAATGAAACTATGACAACCCCCAAACACCCAGCTTTCTCCAGGAAGTCCAGACAGGATGGATGCTCAGGTACCTGACCCAGATGCTGGTTGGAGGAGGCATTAATTGGAGCCTTCACCACATGCCAGTGTCTCCAGGGCCCCTCCCTGCTCTGTCTCTTTAAGTCTGCCTCTTAACCTGTCACCATGGCAACTCCAAGGTTGATCAACACCTTCATTCACAATGTTGTCCCTCTTCCTCACCAGGGCTGGTCTCACAAGGGACCTTTCAAGTTCAAAACAAGCAATCTGGGCTGGACCAGCTCCTCCTGCTGCTATTGGTATAACCCTCAGAGAAATGTGGTCTTGACAGGGCACTTGGGTACCCTTCCAGGAAGGACCCTTCCTGTGATTTCTCACTTATGGTTCATCTTTGTAAAATCATTAATATCTTCTCTAGTATGGATATCATCTATGTTTAAAAAATATATAACTTTTTTGGCAGCAGTTAAGAGCACCAATCACTCCTCCAAAGGACCCACGTTCAATTTCTAGCACCTACATGACAGCTCACCACTGTAACTCCAGTTCCAGGGTGTCAGACACCCTCACCCAGACACACATGCAGGCAAAACACCAATGCACATAAAGTAAAAATAAATCATGTTTTTTTTTAAACTATAACTTTGGATTACATCATCAGACTGCCTTTATCTATTTTTTTCATTATTGCTCATCCCACGCCCCCCCCCCCTTTTTTAAACACAATTTTGCATGTAAATTTAACACAGCAGATACATTCCATATCTATCTCTGTGCTGAGTAGAACTGTGCGCACAGGGGAACCCAGAGGCTAGGTTTGCTTTCAGGAGAGATTGAACCACCCCTCCCCGCCCCCCGAGAATGCGTGCGATGTACCAAAGGGACACATTTATTAGCAAGGTGTAAACAGTGACTAGGAAACCCTTGATGGACTTCGTTCATTACTCAGTGTGTTGGATTCAGAAATGAAGTAACCGAAGTCCTAACCCCGGTTCTTCTGGTATTTTAAAGGCAAACAAACCAGAAGGTAGGAGAGCCAGGCTAACGGAAGAGCAACAAAGTAACGAACAGAAGCCAAACATCATCACAAGGTAGTTAGTAGAAGGGTGGGCAGCAAAAGAAGAGCTGGCTGAGGCTGAGGCTGAGGCTGAGGCTGAGGCTGAGGCTGAGGCTGAGGCTGAGGCTGAGGCTGAGGCTGAGGCTGAAGATACAAAGCATAGAGCCACACAGGGACCTATTAGCAGAGACCTGGTGGGTTCCAAGCTTGACCTCATCATGGCAGACTGGATTCTACGACACGTTGGGTGGGAGATGAGGAGGGTGATTCACACTTTCCATGCTTCTGTCAGGAGCGAGGACTGAACCAGCTAAAGCCCCCAGGCATCCAGCTTGGGGTCTGGCTCAGATGCCAGGTCCAGACTACTGACTGTCAGGATCAGAAGGCTTTTTGACAAAGCCTCCTGTGTGTGGCCAGGTGTCTGGAAGAGAGGGACGGTGCTGGCTTGCCATCCTTTAATGAGCTGCCATGGGTAGCTCATTCACTTGTTTTAATTGTTTAGTAGGTATTCAAACTAACGGGCTGCTCTGAGGCACGCTGGTGCCGGCCTCAAACTAACGGGCTGCTCTGAGGCACGCTGGTGCCGGCCTTGTTTTATGCTGCTACCCCTCTTCACAGCCTGCCATGTCCTCTCCTCTTTGCAGATTTGCTTTCCTGCTACGTGTGTGAACTACCCTGCTTCCTCTCTGCAAAATTTTCTTCCCCTTCATGGTCTGCTTTCTAGTTTTATATCACACACACACTCACACACACACAGAGGCAAACAGGTATACACAGGCACATACAGGCACACACAGACATACATATATGCACAGACTTGTGGGGAGCCGACAGAAGGCGGCTATCATCCTTGCAGCCATCTTGAGCCGTATACCCTGATAAGAGATTTGATTACAATAGCCTACAACAGCTGAGCACACTCTGATAACATCTTGCTTTAGATACCCAGGATCTTCCCTTGGGTGTGTGAGACTTAAAGGTGTGTGACTTAAGGGCGTGACTTAAGGATCAGATTTAGAGACAAGACCTAAGGGCATGATTAAAGGTGTGACTTAGAGGCGTGGCTTAGAAGTGAGACATATAAAAGGTGAGAGGCAGACAGGAGAGAGTAACAAATTATTAGGCACTTGGGAGTAGAACTTGGAACTAGGAATTAGGTTAGAGAGTACAACTTGGAGTAGGAATTAGGCATTGAGGAAGAAGACACTTGGACTAGAGAACTCAGAAGAAGAATTATTAGTTATTAGGCACTTGGCACTTGGAGAAAGAACTTGGAACTTGGAGGCATTAGGGACTAGGAACTGAAGACTTGGGACTTGGAGAGAAGAAGAGAGACTGAAGAATAAACGGGATTGAATCACACTCCTGGTCTCCATTCTTCGAGTCCATCCTCACTCTCTCTTGCTGAACCCCAACCCGCAGACCAGAGCAACTTGGGGCAGTGCGGTCTCTAACAGTTTAGCCCCCAAGGCTTTTGGCAGTGTGGGTTTCAATACTGACAGAGTGGCCCGTGACATTTTGGCCCCCAAACGTAGGGCAGCTCGGGCTGCAACACAGACTCACCCACACAATTAAACATGCATGCAGATACGCACATGGGCACACAGACTCATACATAAGCACACACACTCACATGAACACACAACACACACAGGCGCATGTAGGTATGCACACAGACATACACAGGCACATGAACATACACATATAGGCACACACAGGCACTCATATATATACAAAGGTACATACAGAGACACATACTGGCACACACACATACACATACACATACAGGTATTCATAAATACTCACAGGAATACACAGTCACACACAGGCATACACAAAGAAATACATAGGTGCGCACACATACACATACGTGTGTGTTCAGGCACACACAGATACATACAAGTACACACAGCAAGACATGCATATAACGTCACTGAACATAATGATAATCCAGTTCATCCATATTCCTGCAAATTAGGCAGGATTTGGGCTTTAAGAGTTAGTATGTGCATTTTAGGTGGGAGGGGCAGGCTTGGAGTCAGCTCCGTGTTCAAATCCTGCTTTAGTTAGACCCTGCAGAGAGGGTCCTTTCTAGAGAAAGTCTTCTGAAGAGAGGCTTTTGGTTCAGGGACAACCCAGTGGGCAGAGCAGAAAGTCCCACCTCAGTGCCAGGCAGGGTGATGTTGCATCTGAATACGATTATACATTCCGTCTTGCCTTTGAGCCAGGGCCAGGCCTGTGTGCAGCCAGGCATCCCACAGAGTGAGAGGGAACTGCTGGCTGCTCTCTATCCCTTGCTGGCTGCTTCTATCCCTGTCTCTACACCTTGGCACACCAAGGGAACTCCACTCCAAGACCACCAAACAACGGCCAGGCAGCCTTGCCAGGTTGTTCTTCAGACTTGCAGTGTCTTGGAGCCCACTCCAGACTGAACCAAAGCCCACACTGTAGCCAGCTCCCAGGGTGGCCTATACACACTGGAGTTTAAGAAGCCCTGGGCTGGAGGAGAGGGAATGCTGGGAAGGGGGTCACTGTATCCTCTGTGATCTGCAACTTGTTTCTTTGCTGCCCTTGAATGGTGACTGTCCCCCAAGGTCTCCTGTTAAAGGCCTGGCCCCAGGGTGACACTGTTGATAGGAGAGTGTACCCTTAAGGGGCAGGGTCTAGTAGAGACCCTCATGTCACTGAGGATACAGGATAGTGGGACCCAAGTACAGCCCTTACTGTAGCCATCTGAAGTGAGCAGGTTTGTTTATCTGTTTCTAGCCCAGACGCACAGGCTTGCTCTTGGGCTGGGACCTCTAAACGTTGAACCAAAATAAAGTGCTTGAAAGCCAGTTGCCCCAGTCCACAACGTCCTCAGAGGACTCCAGTCCCACCACAGACACCCCTCATGCCAGCTGCATCAGGCTTCATTCACAAGAGCGGAGAATCAGAATCAGCCCAGACATGCATCCACGGAAAACACAGTTCGTATCCACAGTAACGTCTAATCAGTAAGCTCCAGGCTAGTCAGAGACACTGTCTCAGAAGACACGGTGGATGTAGCTTGAGGATCTCCACCTGAGGTTGACCTCTGACCTGTACATGCACACGCGTACACATGCTTGCTTTCTAGTCACCCCTGCTGTGACACAGTGAGCATCTGCTTCCATGACCGACCCCCAGCTTAAGGGAGCAAGGTGGAGAGTGACAGAGTTGGGCGCCTGCCATATCCTCTAGCCTCCGTGAGCATCTGTGTGACCATCCACAGACCATGGAGAGGTGAGGCTGCGGCCAAGGAAGAGCCAGGCCTCCAGGAGCCACCGGAAAGGTAGATAAGGCAGAGAAGGTTCTGCAGAACCTGCAAAGAGGGCAGAACTATTGACAATATTCACGTGGAGTGTCTACCTTCCAGAACTGCAAGAGGATAAACACCTGCTCTCTCTACCTTTCTCCTTCCCAACTGACCCCCCCGTGTGTGCACATGGATGTGTGTGCATCTGCATGTGTGTTGCATGTGTGTGCATGTGCATGTTGTATGTGCATTTGTGAATGTGTGTGCATGTGTGAGTGTGTATGTGTGTGCACAGGTGTGCATGTGTGTGTGTGGTGTGTGTACATGTGTGAATGTGTATACGAGAGCTTGTGTAGTGTGTGTATGTGTGCATGTGTGTGCATGTATGTGTGGTGAATGTGCATGTGTGAGTGTGTGTGCATGAGCATGTATAGTGTGTATGTGTATCTGTGTGTATGTGTGGTATGTGTGTGCATGTGTGTACATGTGCATGTGTGTGTTTGTTGCACGTGTGTGTGTGTATGTGTGTGCACATGTGTGCATGTGTGTGTGGTGTGTGCATGTGTGAGTGTGTGTGTGTGCAATCTACCCTAACACACTTCAGTCACTAGAGTTGCCATGCCCAGCATTGGCAAAATGAATGTTGCTGTCCTGGCCATTCCTGGGAGGGAAGAGGATCTGGGGGCTTCCTAAATCTCTGTCAGAGTTGTCTCTCCCTCTCACTCAGACACCTGCTGGGCCTTGCAAAGTCTCACCAGAGCCTTTACTCATGGCTACTTGTAGGAAGCCTCCACCTGGTGTCTCATGGTTCATGCTATCATCCCATTTATCTGATGGGAAAGCTGAGACTGAGATGCTGTCTTGGCAAGAACACATAAGAAACTGGGCTGGAAGTTTCCCAGCTCTGCAAGGAGGTAATTAATACAGCCCTCGAGAGAAGGCATCCCAACTCTGCAGACAATCGGTCGCTCCCTTGCCAGTCCCAGTGACGGGCAGCAAGTATTTCCAGGTGCACCCCAAGTATCCAGTACATGTTAATGCATTTAATTTCATTAACAATAATATCCTAGGAGACTGAGTGTTGTGAGGGAAAGCTGCAGTGGCCAGAGACATTGACCGCCTCAGTTCTTGGAAATCAATTTTTTTTTCTTTGAGCGCTGGTGAGCAAAGGAAGAAGACACTCCGGCAGAGTGAGGGACAATGACCCCTGTGCCCTGGGAGGAGTATGAGTGTGGCAGCTGTTGCCACTACGCTGATGTGGACATGGCAGGGTGGCAGTGGTCACAGCCAGAGTGGACACTCCATGGGAGTGGACGGGAGATGCAGGGATGGCAGGAAGGCAGGGGCAGCTGGCCTCCTGACTCCCTTTCTTCCCCTCCCTCCTGTCCTTCCAATCAAGTTGAGGTTGGGTTGGAGTAAACTCAGAGTTAAGGTTAGGATTAGATTTAGGGTTAGGGGTTAGGGGTTAAGGTTAGGGTTAGGGTTAGAAGGTCAGGTTTAGGGTTAGGGGTTAGGGCTTAGGGGTCAAGGTTAGGGTTAGAGGGTCAGGGATAGAGTTAGGGTTTAGGGTCAGGGTTTGGGTTAGCAGGTTAGTGTTAGGGTTAGTATTAAAGTTATTGTTTGACATCAGCATTAGGGTTAGGACTGGGTTTGGGGTTAGGGTTAAGCATTAGGGTTAGGACTGGGTTTGGGGTTAGGGTTAAGCATTAGGGTTAGGACTGGGTTTGGGGTTAGGGTTAAGCATTAGGGTTAGGACTATGGTTAGTACTAACGTTACAGTTTGGGATTAGGATTAAGGTTAGGGTTAGGTGTTAATGCTGGTTTTAGGGTTAGGGGTTACAGTTTCTGTTAGTTTAGGGTTAATATTAGAGGTTATAGTTAGGGGTTACAGTTACTTGTTAGTGTTCGAAGTTAGGTTTAGGGTTAGGGTTAAGGTTAGGGTTAGCGTTAGGGTTAGTGTTAGGTTTAAGGTTATCATTGGGGTAGAATTAACCTTATAATTTGAGGTCAGTGTTAGAGTTATTTATTTGTTAGGCTTGTGTTAGTGTTAGGGTTATCTTTATCTTTTTAAAGTTGTTATTTGAGACTAAGGATACAGAGTCTGCCAAACCTGCTCCAGATGTGCAGGTGGATACAGAGTCTGCCAAACCTGCTCCAGGTGTGCAGGTGGATACAGAGTCTGTCAAACCTGCTCCAGATGTGCAGGTGGATACAGAGTCCGCCAAACCTGCTCCAGATGTGCAGGTGATTTCTGTGTCTGGGACTTGCTTGTGTAAGAGTCTGAACTGGGACATCACCATCTAATTTAGGGTTTGTGGTTCACAACTAAGGCTTACCGGTGACACATGGTGGAGATACTCACGGAGAGCATGTCATACAGTTAGATTGAGACAGAGTGCCCAGTGTCAACCTGTCCAATTCAGATTCCAGCAGAAACAGCCCTGTCCCCCTCTGTGTGACTGTCCCTGTGTGTCAGTCAGGAAAGGCAAAGGATGTGTGTTATCCCCTTTGGTGCCGAAGTTTCTCAACTAAATGGATCATTTGGAGCTAGGTGTGGTTGAATATACCTGTAATCACAGCACCCAAGAAGCTGAGGGAGAAATATAAGTTCTAGGTCAGCCTAGGCTACATAAGCCAGACTTGGTCTCAAAAAATAATTAAAATGGGATCTTTACAGGATTCACTCTTTTTGATCTTTGGAGCAGGGGTCAGTGGCCAAGAGCAGGACCAAGGTCTCCAAATAAAAACCCAAGGGGCTCAGGAGAGGGCGGACATCTCATAGGATATGTGATGTCAGGATACAGAACAGAAGCTACCCGTCCCTGTGATGATCACTTGCCAGTGTGTCATCAGATGGAGGGGAGAACATAATGTCCTGAGAAAGAAGTTGTCATTCTCTAATAGTGATGGCAGAGAGGAAATAGCCCCTGGTATTTTGCCTCACCTACCCTGGGGCCTAGAGATGTAGGGGAACCTGGGAAATAGAAGCAAGTCATTTGAAGTAGCCCATCTCCCAAATCCTTTGATCCCAAATGGTGTAGGACAGCTGCCAGTGGGGGTGGGCAGGCCTGGAAGTCTTCTTGCTTGGAGAAGACAGGTTTTTGTTGGGAGTAGGGCCAGGGGCGTTTCAAATGCTGCCTGGGTGCCTGCCTCTTAGTCGCAGAGAGAAACCCAAGCCTGTCTGGCCTCTCTCTCCCTCTCTCCTCCAGTTCTATAGCATCAAGTCTCTGAATCCAGGTTCTTGGCTTGGCCTCCTGGGACAAAGGCTTTAGGGTCCACTGGAAGGGTGCCTGGGGACTCTGAATAACTACATTGGCTACAGGAAAGCGAAGGTTGCCATGGAAACCCTTCATCCCTTCCCAGACCTGCAGCCCCTCCTCCCTCCCATGGCTGCTCAGCCTCCCCATCACACAGGGCCAGGGGGACCACACAGAACTTTATGCAGGCAGAGGTACAGTAGCACTTCCTCTTGGGCCTCTGGTTTCCCTTAAATCCATCCTAGACAGGATGCCCAAGTGATTATCTCCTGCCAAGTTCAAATCTTGGCTCTTCCCTGCTTAGAAGCCCCTGGCTCTTCATAGCCCAAAAAAGCAAGCATACACTCCTTGTTTTGGCATTGAGTTTCTCTTCCCTTCCTAACACAGATGCCCACTGGGCCTTCAAGTCCTTGTTCAGGGCCGCTTCCTCAGGGCTGTGCACCACCCAGAGCTCAGGGCAGGCACATGGGAAGCAAACTAAGAAAGATGTGAGAAATAGAGTCCCTGCCAAGTCGGCTATCAACAGAGCCCCAGTTTTGGCTTTCTCAGGAGACCAACTGGAGCCAACAACTGGATCCAGAGATGAGAGCCCCATTCCACTCCTGCCAGAGAGCACCCACTGCCAGTCTTGATCCCACCTCCTTCTAGAAGGCTTCCTAGAAGCTTTGTGCAAATGATGCCTCCAGGGGCTGGAGAGATGGTGCAGCAGTTAAGAGCACTTACTGCTGTTGCAGAGGACCTGGGTTCAGTTCCCAACAGGCATATGTAAGGCTAAACCATCTGTAACTTCAGTTCCACGAGCTCTGGTGCCCTCTGCTGGCCTTTTCAGGATTCTGCACCCATGGCACAGGGGCATTGCACAGGCAAGCACACACACATGGAATAAAACACATAAACAAACGATGCCTCTGTCTTCTAGAATGCACAGGTCCCTGTCTGTGAAGAACTCTGTTCCTCCCTCACTGTTCAGGGCCTTGTGGAACTCTTGTGTCTCATTCTGGGGTTCCCAGTGGCCAGTAATTCCCACCAGAGGCACTTAGAAGATAACTAAGGCTTGAATTCTTGCTCACCAAAGGCTACTGGGATTTCCTGTCAGAGTTTATAAGACTTCTCTACTGGGCCAACACACAGTATAGTTCACAGAACCAACACACGTGAATGCACGTGCACATTTACACACTTGTGCACACACAAGCAAACACATACACATGCACACACACAAGAACACACAAGTGCACAAACTAGCAAACACACACATGCACACACATATGCATACACACAAGCAAATACACACATGCACACACACACACACACACACACGCACGCACGCACGCATGCACTCGCATTTTGAGCCATCTGTCACTTGCTGGTTTTTCTTCTCAGAGAATCTTCTGCACTAAGCCAAGACCTGAGACCAAGAGCACCCTTCAACGCTTCTTCTTTTTAGCTCTTGAGCTTCTTTGCAGCCATGCATGAACCAGAAAGAGACAAAGCAGCAAGTGTGTCAAGAGCATTACTGACATCAAAACCCAAACATGGCCGTGCCTCAGGGTCTTTGCATCTGCTCCAAATATAAAGTAAATACTCTTTTCCCAGCCACCTGCGTGAACTTTGTCTCCTTTCATTTATCCATCTATTTCTCCATGATACCTCCTCAGAGGAGACTTCTTTACCTGCTCATCACTTGAGATCCTTCTTAACCCCACCTAACCCTCTGACATATTGTAAATGTATATATGTAATATACTTTATATATATATATATTACATATACATACATTACATATATATGTAATATTCCTTTTCTTCTCTCTCATTGCAGCAGCTCAAATCGTTGTCCCTAAAGTGACATGTTCAGACTCAGTCCCCGCTCCTGTGCACATGACTGTTCTAGAAATACGAACTCAGAAGATGATTGGCTGACAGCCTATCCGGATCTAGTAAAAAGTGCTGAGTGTGGAAAGTCACTCAGTGTCAGGCACAGCTATACTGACACTAGCGTCAGGAAACAAGCTGTGTGATTTGACCAAGTGATTTTCTGTCGCTGAGATTTGGGACCCCTGTGGAACATCTGTACCCCACCAGTTCCTCCAAAGCAGTCCATCTTCCTGGGCCCCTTGAGTACTGGGGTTCCCACTGGTGCTATCACATCCCTGACCTCAGAGGTAGTTGACATCTCCCTTCTAACTGTCCAGGAAGGTCAGTCTGTCTTCTGGGTCTCCCTTGTGCCTGCTGTCACTGATGGAGGGCCCAGCAACCTGCAGCATGAGCCAGAGTGGCTCTTCTGGCAGAAGCCCAATAGCCATAGGATGTTTTTAAAGCAAGTACCAGAAGCATTTCCTTGTCTTCAGAGTGTCTTGAAATGGTGATTGTGGATTTTATTTTTTCCCCTGCCTTCTTCCCAAACAGGTGCAAACAGGTGGTAACTTACAAAGCAGGACAGCGTTTATGTCAATTTGCTGTTAATGAGCAAAACACACCGTGTAATTGCCATGTATGGAAGGCAGCCACAGTGAGCTTCGCTGGGCGGTTTCATGTCGGGGAATGGTTCAGCAGGTGTAGTCAGACTCACTTTCCAAAAGAGGAGCCGGTTCTGAGCAGAATGTGACACACTCTCTTTAATGTCTGCTCAGCGCCGTGTCCCTTGGAAGACAAAAGGCAAGATGCTTGGGGTTGCTGGAGGGACATCTGGAATCTGGCTGGGCAAATCCCTGCTTCTCCTCAAGCCTAGGACACCAACTTTGCCTTACCACAGTGGCTTGCATTGTGCCTGGGATGCTGAAGGCTGGAGGGTCTCAAGCACCATCTAGTGTCACATTACCCAGAGCATGTCCATGGAGCTTACATGGGTGTGGGGGACAGTTGTAACGGGAGGAATTTGAGAAATGTCACAGCACAGGCCTGCTATCTAATCGGCGGGGTGGCTCTGTTTAGCTCTGACCACTATGTTTCCCACTAGAAGAGGCCAGAAGAGAAGTGCACCACAGCTAGAAGTGGCTAGAGGCCACTCGCACCACAATTAGACCCACGAGGTGGCAGCATGGTGGCTGGCTCTGCTAATCCGCCACGCTGTCTCCACAAAGCTCAGCTGAGTCCTTGAAAATACCCGCCATCCTCTCAGTACCCGGTAAAAATGAGACTCTTAAAGCTTCATGGTTATCTAATGGATGTATACATTTGGAAATGCTCAGTTATCAAGATGCTCACACAATTAGAGCTGTTACCCAATATCTAACCTTTAGATATAAATTGTTACCCAGGACAGTTCTTGACCCATCCATGTTTCTCTATAGCTTCCTCCTCCTCTTCTTCTTTCTCTCCTCCCCTTCCTCTTTTCTTCTCTGAACTCCACTGCAAATACAATATAAATACAAAATAGCAGAATATTCCGCTACAGACAGTTGCCACAGGTGGCTCTTTCCCCCCTGCCTCTGGAAAAGACTTTGGGTCAGTGAGTCTGGAGGTCAGACACCATCTTCAGGAGTCTTCGAAGACACTGTTATGTTCCCTCTCTTAACAAGTGACACACTTTCTGATAACCCCTGCCCCTCCCCCCCCTCCCTCCCACCCCCCACGTGGTCCATGGTGTGTGTGTAGGTCAGAGGTCAATCATACGAAGATAAGCTATTACCCCTGTCCTTGGTTTTTGAGACAGTCTCTCATTGAGCCGGGAACCCAAAATTTCGGCAAAATTGGCTGCCACTGTGTCCCTGGATCCTGTGTCTCCATGCTGGCCCATGGGTGCTGGCCTTCCAGACACATGATGCCACATGCTTGGCTTTTTTGTATGGGGGCAAGCACTTTGCCTACTGAGCTGTCCCCCTGCACATCCCCAGCCTCCACCTTCTTGATGATTAACTGTCCCTAAGTCACATGAGACCACAGACTTGTGCTTTTGTTTCTGGGATGAACTCCAAGTACCTAAAAGCAGTGTCTAGTATGCAGTAAGGGCCTAATTAATGCTGACTGATCACCAGCACCTACAGCATAATAGCAGCCCCACAAACAGCAGTGTGTCAGGTGTTACTCCAGTGCTCGCAGTCAATGTATCTTCACCTCGATTTAAGGGTCTACTTTCTACTAGGAAAGGGCAGGAGGGGCCATTTTGAAGTAACCACATTAGAGGTCTCTGACACCTGACAGTAAGGCGGATGCTGTTGCAATATCTGTCCTGAGAAGCTCAGGGTGCAAAGTGCCACCCCTGTGTCTGCACACCTCATAGGGAGCACTGTTCTTTGTCACCTTCTCCCAGGTCTGCTTTGTGGGATCATCTGAGTCTGTCTTCCTGACATGTGAATAAAGGAAGTACCTGGTGAGTGCGACAGCCCATGCAGCAAGGCTGTGTGTGGCATCTGCTTTGAGCTTTTGCAAAACGGAGATAAAAATAGGAAAGGATAACAGGGCATATAAAACAGAGGTGACCATGGGCACAGGTGGAGGGTCAGGAGGGCACCTTTCCTGCTTGATGCCACAGCAGGACTCATAGACAGCCTTCAATTCCTAACTGGGGGGGGGGGGGGGGCTGGAAGAACAACACTCACAAATACCAGCAAACAACAACAGGAACAAAGAGCAGCATCACCCCAAATGGTTCCAGTCCCTGGCTGGTTTGGGGGACCAGGACCTTGGACTTTCCAAAGATTGGGGAGGGAGAGAAAAATGTAAGATGGTGTACTCAGTCACAGTCACTGGTTCAGGATATCTCTGGCAGTGTGGAAGGTGTAGAGAGATTTCACCCCTCAGCTCTTCTACCCTCCCATGCCCTGGAACCACCAGCATGTGCTGCTCGGGCCTCTGGGGGAGAGGAGGAGGCAGCAGAGGGGCTGGAAGTGTCAGGGTTAGGGTCAGGGTGAGGCTGGTCATTTGTCCTGAATTAGTCCTTGAGGTTCCATGGTCATGGGAAAGAGACAGGCTTGAGAGTTTTGAGGACTAGGTTTGGATTTAAATCTCATTTCTGCCCCCACCCCATCCCATTCCTTACAGCATGAGAGGTTTTTTTTTTTTTTTTTTTTTGGATTGCTTTTCATGCATTTAATGGATGAAAAGGTTATCGCAAATGACACCAAGGGGTCTGATGGTGCCTAAGACGGCTTTGAGAGAGCCTGGTGGTCCACCAACACGTGCTTCTTGACTGACTGTGCAGATGTGGAGGCATGATCTGGGGGAGGGAATCTGAAGTTACTAATGAGAGCTCAGCTCCACCACCCCAATCAGGGTGAGGGTCTCCTTTGTAGACATCCTACCAGGGAAAGATCACTGCTGTTCACTTGAGAGGCCAGGCAGCCCAGTGGTCACTAGAATGGGTTCTGGTCAGAAACCTAATTTGATTTGATTTCTTCTAAGAGCTGAACTGTGTTATGTGGCCCTCAAAAAAAGCAACTCACGCTCTTTGTGCCTCAGGCTTACCATTTGCAAACAGAAGGGGAAAGTAGGACCAGTCTCATCAAAGCTCCTCTAAGGACTCAAAATTTGCTACTAGGAAGCCTGACTCATGGTCACAGCCGTGACTGTGCCGGCATTGTGATTGCTTCTCTGCAGTGGCTTGTGCAACCTCCTCTTCTTCCACTGCACACTGCTGTGCCTTAGGAAGCAGGAACTAAGCCTTGCTCCTACTGGGCACTGTAGACGGGTGGGCACCATGCCTGCTCATCTTGATGCTAACAAACAGTTTAGACACGATCGAAAGACAAGCAGAGAGGATGCTTGTCAGAGAGCCATCTTTATAAACGCCTCTCCAACTCTCGGTGTCTTCCAGATCCAATGCTTATTTTTAGCTCTTACAAGGCTCACTGTGTTTCCCATCCTGAGCTCTCAGCCCAACGGTGCTCTTGGTAGAAGCATATGCAATACCAGCCTGGGGTTGAGAGCCAGCCGTTGGTACAGTGCCTGTCATGTAAGCACGAAGACCTGAGTCTGGATTCTCAGCATCTGCATAAAAGCCAGCACAGCAGCACATGTCTGCGCAGGGAAGGAAGAGACCATCAGGTTCCCAGAGTTCCCTGGTCAGCCAGCTTAGCCCAGTTGATGAATTCCAGGTTCAGTGAGAGACCCTGTCTCAAAATACATAGAGGGGCCAGCATGACTCAGCTAGTAAAGTCGCTTCATCAAGTCAGTGTGATCACTGGAAACTCCATGGAAGAAGGGAAAGTGAAGAACAGACTCCTGCTAGCTGTCCTCTGATCTCTATACACGTGGGCCAGGATGCAATATGTCAGTCAGAATTATACGTCACTCTCTGGCCTCTACATTCACAGGCATGCATGTGCGTGCACGCACACACACACACACACACACACACACACACACACACGAACTCATAACACACAATCACACACACATATATACACACACTCACATACATGTATACACATGTGCATGTACATACACATACATATGAACTCATAACATGTAATCACACACATATACACACACTCATACACATGTATGCACACACATAACTCATAAGACACATTCACACATACGTATATACACACTTACATACATGTATATACATGTGTATGCACATACACATGAACTCATACAATCACACACATATACACACTCATACACATGTATATACACACATGAACTCATAACACACAATCATACATACATATATACACACACTTGCACACAAGTATGCACACACACACAGACAGACAGAGAGACAGAGAGACAGACAGCTCATCCTAGAATCTATTCCTTGTCCCATCAGAAGCAAGACCTTATCATCAAAGCAAAAGGTACAGGCCACCCCCTTCTACTCCCCCAGTGAGTTCCTGCTCCAGCCTCTGCATCTGGGAACTACGTTGTTCCTGGATCTCAGGCAGGGGCATGACTCTCTCCCTCCTCCTCTCTGGAGATTTAGGTTGATACAAGAATAATTCTAAGTTCTTGGTCCCATTAACAGTGAAAGTATAGCTCCATCCTGTGCAGTGGGCCTTAAGCCAAGCCAAGAGTGATTGGCTCCTCCCATAACATCTGTGCCACAAATGCAGCAGTGGGATTATCCTGCAGACAGGTCACTGGGTGACACAGATAATCACTTTTCTCCTTTAATAGTGTGTGTATTACATCTCAGCACTATGAACACTGCTCAGTAGAGGTGAAGCTTCTAGCTGGGTGCCTGCTTGGTTTCTCCACATGCCATGCCCTAAGTATGTGGTGTCTTCAAAAACAGGGTCTTTCCACCAGGCTGTGGAGGGTAACCAGCGACATTGGCAATAGCCAAAAGTCTGGGGACTGTCTATGGAACGAACCTCTCTGGTAGATGACTCAACATGGAGTACCCCATTCCTGGAACCGGATGTTTTACTTGATGGTATGAGATGTGTAATTGGGACATGGTCTCCCCCATTAGACAGCAATTCTAAATTCCCTTTATGTACTTCTGCATTTTTAGGAAGTGTTTAAAGTAGTTGGTTCCCATAAGGCTTTTCAAGAGGGCGTCAGTCTCAGTTGTCCCGCCCCATAGCCCCTCCTTTACCAGGCTCTCTACCCCTCTGTGTTATTTTCTTATTCTGTTTTCCCCTTTCTCTTCCATAGTGTTGTATTCTATTTTCCCTTCTTTGGGATACCCTCTCCCGCCATTTCCCTCTCTGTGGAACTCTGTCCCCAACCTCTGCGGAAATGAAACACACAGATATAAAGCTTAAAAGCTAATATCCACACACCAGAAGAAAAATCCGGTCTCTGTCTTTCTGGATCTGGGTTACCTTACTCAGGATGATTTTTTCCACCTAGCTCCATCCATTTTCCTGCAAATTTCGTATTTCCATTTTTCTTAACAGCCGAATTATATTCTATTGTGTAAATGTATCACATTTTCATTACCCGTTCATCAGCCGATGGACATCCGGGCTGTTTCCAATTTCTGGCTATTATGAATAAATAGATCAGCAATGAGCATGGACGAGCAGATTTCTAATCTGAGACTAGATACGTCAAGGGCCTATGGGAAAACCCACTACTGTCATTCTGCTAAAGGAACATAGCAACAAAATGACTGCTAATGACACACGGCTACATTGTATCAGTGCCTCGCTCAAGCCCCAAAAGAGAAGCTTTTTTCTTGCAGCAGATGGGAACGAACACAGATGCCCACAGCTGGACATCGTGCAGAGAGTGAGAGACTTTGGAGCACTCAGCTCTAAATGAGACGTCTCCATCACACTCCCCTGTCCCCAAGGCTAGGAGATCTGTGTGGGCATAAAGACTGTGAGAGTCACAGAGAAGTGCTGGGTGGCACCAAAGAAATGAAAGTGAAGACAATGTGGTTGATGTACCTTTGAACTCACAAGGACCGGACAGCTTGCATAAAACCTGCATTAAGTTCTAACCAGACAAAATCCCAGCACCATGAGACACTGTCTGCAGGGCCTCAGCTTACATCCTCCCAAGTGCCAGGATCTCATCTGGAGAAGTGAGTTTATATCAGAAGGGGCATTGGTACCACACACCCTGCTCCCTACCCCATCTCTGTTTCCTGCCTGGGAATCAGAGAGCCTGGCCACAGGCTTGGGCTTTGAAACCATCATAGCCCATGAAAGGTCTGAGAGATACCATGTCTTCTGCCACATGGGCTTTGATTCCTCTCCTCAGAAACCCTGGCATTCTGTCTGTCTGTCTGCCTGTCTGTCTGTCCATGGCATTAAATAAACCAGGGCCTGAAGGACAGCTTTTGTCCAATTGTTCTTTATCTTATCTGAGGGCTTCCAGGAGCCAGCTCCTCCTCCATCAGGAGCTCTCCCAGGCTTTGGCTCCAGACTGGGAAATGAATATTCTAGATGCTTTCAGCTTGCAGACAGATTAGGGACAAAATGGGAACTTGCCCCTCAACCAATCATCTGAGGCAGTCAGCTGTAACTAGGTGCACACTCAAGCAGTTAGTTTGTGAAATAGCATGCCCACACTCTGCTGATTAGGAAAAAAAAAGAAAAGAAAATTAAAAAAAATCAAAATATCCTCCAGATGTTCTTTTCTACAGTCATGGGCCTGGAGGCCGTAGCTCAGGTGGAGCGGGGCAGGGCCACATGGAGGGTCCTTCTTGGTGGGCTTCACCCTCCCTGCATTTCCTCAGCCAGGAGATGATTTTGTGTTTGATGTTGCATTGGTAAAATAATGAGTACCCAGTTCCGTGCCTTCCCTATTATGAGCGATCTATATAGTATTTGGTTTGTGTAAGCACCCCAGAGATGCGATATGCCCCATCCTCTGCAGCCCCTCTTGAAGGTACCATAATCATTCCAGGATGCAGACCAGCAAGACAAGGCTTGGGGTGTGCTAGAGGCTCAGTTTGGTTGGCCCAGCTCCAGTGTGTCCTCTGACTTTGCAATTTTTTTCTGCAAACATTTTCAATTATTTATTCAGTTTCTTTGCATTAGCTATGTAAACCAGCACCTTGTTCACACTGGGCAAGGGCTTTGCTACGGAACAAAGCCCCCAGCCCTCCCTCCTGTAAATGCATGAGATTTTTTTTTGATAAATTATTTTTATTTTATGTGCATTGGTGTTTTGCTTACATGTGTGTCTACGTGAGGGTGACAGATCCCCTGGAAATGGGGTTACAGACAGTTGTGAGCTGCCATGTGGGTGCTGGGAATCGAACCTGGGTCCTTTGGAAGAGCAGCCACTGCTCTTAACCATGAAGCCATCTCTCTAGCTCCCTACTAGAGGGGCTTTGTATTTGTTAGATTCTGAGCAACCCCCCCGTCCTTTTTGAGAGGTTGTGCAAACACATGGAAAAGGAGATGAGGGGACCAAGTTGGCCGAGTGTTTGCTGAGCAAACCCAAGGATTGAGTACAGATCCCCAGTACCCATGTAACAGCTGGGCATGGCCACATGTGTCTGTAGTTCCAACACTGGGGCTGGAGGACAATGATGGGAGGACCCTTGGGGCTCGCTAGCCAGTCTAGCAGAAACTGTGAGTTCCAGGACCAATGAAGGAGCTTGTCTCAGAAAGTTAGGTGGAGAAGCAATTGAAGAAGATACCCAACACATCCACAGGCACAGGCAAGCACGCATGCACACACACACAGACATGCAGGCTCCTAAGCACATGCACACACAAAACAGTACTCTCACATACACACCTGTAGACATGCAGTGTATGCACTCACACATGCACACATGGTGCACATACCTACCCATGTAGACATGCAGCTTGCACACATGTATACACATGCAGACATACAGGCTCCCACACACATGCACACACACATAATGCAGATATGGAGGCTTGCACATGTGTGCACACCACATGGTGCACTTGCACACGCACATATAAACGTACAGGCTCTCACGTGCACACACACATACTCACACACAGCATGCTTGCAGACACACAGACAGACACTCAGGCTCTCAGACATGTGCACACACACACATACACGCACACGCATGTGCACACACACACACACACACACACACACACACTCACACACACACACACACACACACACCACACCGAGTGGAAGCTGAAGCTGTTTGCCTGATGCCTTCAGCTGCCCCTCAGGGTATCAGCCTTTGTAGGATGATTCCAAAGCCCTGGCCTCTTTCAGACCCTTTCAGAGAATCTCAGGTTGAGTGTGATGGTTACTACCACCAACTTGACAAGATATAGAATCACCATGGAAACCAATCTCTGGGCACATCTTTAGGTAGTTTCTCAACTGGGTTAATCAAGGTGGGAAAATCCACTCTTGGGCATCCCCATCCCTTGGGGCCCTGGGATGAGTACAGAGGAAAAAGTGAACTGGGCCCCAGTGTTCATTGCTTGTTCTGACTAGGAATGATTTCTGTGATGGTTTCAGTGTGAACTGTCCACAGCAGGGACACTGGTCACCAGCTGGTGGCGCTGTGGGGTGAGCGCATCACGGGTGGTCTTTGAGAGTTTATATCCTGGCCCTGCTTCCTGTTTGTTTTTCTTCCTGTGCAGATAGGGCGGTGTCAGCCAGCTTTACACATCAGGCGCTGCCTGATGCCATTCCATCTCCGCCATGGTGGAAACGTAAGCCAAAATAAACTCTCCTCTGTAAGTTGCCTTTTTGTGGTATTTTTATCACAGTGACAGAAAGGTTATTAATGCATTTAACTGTGAGTCACAATAAGCTCTCCCTTCCGAAGTTTTCTTGTCACACATTTTGCCACAGTAACTACACAACAGTGGGGTTGGCCACCTCTGGCGTTTAGCTCTTCAACTGCGGCCTTTGAAAATAAATGCCACAATTCATATTAATTGTGCTGGCGAATGCTATGATTCATACTAATTGCGCTGGCGAGTCCCATGTGAACTTGACACCCACACTAGACTTATCTGAAAGGAAGGAACCTTAGTTGAAAAAAAAAACGCCCCTATAAGACGTAGCTGTAGACAAACCTTTCTTTAATTAGAGACTGATAGGGAGGGTCCCGTCCCACCCAGGGTCCTGTCCATTGTGGGCGGGATCAGCCCATTGTGGGTGGGGCCATCCCTGGGCTGGTGGTCCTGGGTTCTGTAAGAAAGCAGGCTGAGCAAGCCATGGGGAGCAAGCCAGTAAGCAGCACCCCTCCATGGCCTCTGCATCAGCTCCTGCCTCCAGATTCCTGTCCTGCTTGAGTCCAATGTCCTGACTTCATTTGATGATGAACAGCAACGTGGAAGTGTAAGCTGAATTAACCCCTTCCTCCCCAAGTCTTTGATCAAGGTCCTTCATCACAACAGTGTTAACCCTAAGACACTAATTAAGTCCATAGACTTTAACAATGTGTCCTTCCTGGCTTCTTAGCATAAACTGCACCTAAATCCCTGGGTGGATCTGCCAGACTCTTGCACCAGTGAGCTCAACTCTTTTTTTTTTTTTTTTTTTTTTTTTTTTTTTTTTTTTTTGGTTTTTCGAGACAGGGTTTCTCTGTGTAGCCGTGGCTGTCCTGGAATTCACTCTGTAGGCCAGGCTGGCCTCGAACTCAGAAATCCGCCTGCCTCTGCCTTCCAAGTGCCGGGATTAAAGGCATGCACCACCACTGCCCGGCTGAGCTCAACTCTTAAGTGGGAATTCTGTTTGGGGTAGGAGCTGCTAAGTGAGCCATGCCCACAGCCGCACACCATCCAGATGTATTGGACAGTCCTCTGGTGCCCATGGGGGTGCCACCTGGGAGACCTAATGGATGGACAGGTTAGCTCCCTGGGGAGGCACAGCACACTTGGACCCCAGCCTGATTTCAACTTAAAATGCTCAGGCAGGTCCAGTGACGAGAGGAATTAAGAAGACAGGCTTCCCTGTCTCCAGCTGCATGGACCCCTCGGTAGGAAGGTGGCAGACAGAAGAGATCTTTGCGGGTGTGGCAGAGATAGGATGAGGACTTAGTGGCCCACGGTGGAGACCAGTCCCTCCAGCTAGCTTGTTCCCCGTGACTTGTTAAGCCTGCTTTCTTAGATCTGTGCTAAGAGAGGCCGCAGATGCCCTGAATCTCCTTCCTAGATCCCAGGAGCTACTAAGGCCCTCTGTCTATGGCTGCACTTGAAGTTGGTCTGCCCCAGCTCCTGTCTTCTGTCCCTAAGTTGAAACTCTCAGAGGTTCCCTTGGGGACCACATTCCAACTCATCTCAGTGACACCTGTGTCCCTTGATCTTGTCCCTGTGTCTCAGGGACAGACAGAGGTATAATGCTACCCCCAAAGGGTCAGGCTAACTGCACTCATTTGTGGTCTATTGCCTTGATAAAACGTGACCCAGAGCAACTTGGGGAGGAAACGGTTTATCAGGCTTAAAGTCACAGGCCATCACTGAGGGACACCAGGGCAGGACCTTGGAGGCAGGAACTGAAGCAGAGGCCATGAAGGGTGCTGTTCACTGGCTTGCTCCTCCCGGCTTGCTCAGCCAGATTTCTTAAATACCTCAGGCTCACCTGCTCACTGACGACACTGTCCACAGTAGTCTGGTCCCACGTACTTCAATTATTAATTAAAACAATTCCCCACAGACTAACTCACAGGCCAGTCTTATGGAGATTCCTCAACAGACAGTTCCTGCTTCTAGATCTGTCAGGTTATCAGCTGACACTATAAAACTAGCCCAGCCTCGGGACTCTGCCTGCTGCAAGTTTCTTGGCTTTAAAGAGCTTCCCTGTCTTCCGTGGTGCCCTGTCTGTGGCCTTCCTAGTTCCAAGTGTTTGCTCTCCCAGGGTGCCTTCCTGGCAGGGACTTACCCTCTGATGTTCTATGCACACATCTGTGCAGTCTCCCAGCCTCCGTACCAGAGCTGACTGCCCATCTCTGCACACGGCTGGTTGAGAGTTATCTTAAATGTCTCTGGGTTCCCAGTGCCGAGCACATACGGATTCAGAACTTGTGCAGTGTTTGAATGGGGAGTCGGATGTCTACCTGAAGGCATGCGTGGGGATTCCACGCTAGCAGGTTAAAGATGACTCTGCCCCTGGGGGAAGAGGACATTAGGCAAGGTCCAAAGACATTTTTTTGTTCGTCACAACTGGAAGTTGGGGTTGTCCTGGTATCTGATGAGTGGAGACTAGAAGTGCAATCAAACGCTTTATAGAACTGGTTCTCAACCTTCCTAGTTATGTGACCCTTCAATATAGATCTTCATGGTATGGTGACCCCCCCAACCTTAAAACTATTTTCATTGTTACTTTATAACTGTAATTTTGCTATGGTTATGACTGTAAATACCTGATGTACAGGGTAACTGACATGTGACCCCCTTGAAAGGGGCATTCAACCCCCAAGGAGGTTGCAACCCACCAGTTGAAAGCAGCCGCTCAACAGTATCAGGAATAACTTTGTCCTCCTTCAACGCCCCCCATGCCAGGAAGAAACAGCCAATCCCAGGAGGTAGAAGTTCTCCACATTCAAGAGACTGAACTCTGTGCTCCAGGTCATGTGTTCATGGCTTCAGGGGACGGGAGGAAGGCAAAGGCCTTTTCCCTATTTTCGGCAAGCATGTAGTCTGGAGACACACACAGGGGTCATATCCAAATTTGCTTTCATAAAACAGTATGGGACAGTAATAACGACAGATCATTAACCCTCTGAACTCTTCCTCATCCTCCGCTCACCTCCCCTGAGGCTTCAGCGCTAATGGCTGCCAGTCCCCCTCCATCCCATGGGCTAACTGAGATTTCTGTCATCTGCATCTGGGATTCTCTCCACAGCACTGTGACCTAGTCAAGTCTTTCTTTCTTTTTGTTTTTTTAATTGCTAGTAGATATTATGTAGTTTATTAAGTGTTTGGGGGGAAATGGATATTTGAAACAGGCCTGTTGAAGTTGTCAAGGTAAACACCTTCTGCAGAGAAGAGAGGGTGAAGACCTCTCCCTCACCCAGTAACCTCCCATAGGCAAGGAACACTGTCTTGGGCTGCCAGGACCCTGCCAATGTCTTCACTGCCAGAGACTGAGACACCCTCTGAGGATCACGTCAGCTAAGCAAGCTGCAAATAAAAAGGGAAAGAACCCCCCTCCCCCACTGAGTCCAGCCCACTCTATTTTCTTTCTCACAGCTGCTTGGAGGGAATACACGGTGTCTTTGAGATGGGACATTTCCTTGGCTCCAGTCCCTGTGTGCTGTCCCTGTTATTCCACACCCCTCCCCCCCAGAGTCAGGCCTGGTGGAGGGGGTGATCTCTGCCTTTAGCACCATATGAACCCCGGTTCAAATCCTGGCCCAAAGGCTTGTTTATTTTTGCTTTTGAACCCTCGCAGAACCTCAAGGTAACATGAAAGTCTAGGGTGAGGGACTATGTATCATTTATACCAGACTCCTCCAAATGCCAACAAGAAGAGCTCAATAGCTATGCCTGCTCCAGAGGAAGGCAAGGGCTTCAGGTCCTTAGTGGGTGTAGGGGGTGCTTCTGAGGCTCTGAGCCTGATGTACCTATGTGCTTGTAAGCTCTGGAGGTGTTAACACTTGTCCATGCAAGGGATGGGCTTCAGAGCCAAGGCAGCTGAGCAGGCACTGCTCACAAGTGGAAACCGAGGACTTAGGGATACACAAACAGGGACAAGGCGCTGGGTGCCACAATGTGCCCAGCTCCATCCTCTCCTCACGGGATCATCATGACATCTGCCACCTGGTGAGCAGTGCGTACTCAATCAGGAGATCAGTCCTGACATCCCAGGGCAGAAACACACTCAGGAAAGGAGCAAGACTGGTTACCAAGACGAGGAAGGATCTTTGGAAAATGCTGGTGGCACCAAGGGAGTGTCTGTCTCTCTGCTCTGATAGCCCAAGGATGACAGCCACCTCCCACAAGGTCACAGGGTTCAGGGAGATGATGTAGCCGAAAGACGGGTGGTTGTCTGGCAAGAAGATCACACACAGACTGGGACCCACAGCACCGGTTACTGGGAGCAGGTAGGTTAGAAGGGAAGACCCTGATGAGTGAACTAAACCTAAAAGCAGTGTGAGACTGGGGTGCCTCTGGGTGACAGAGTGCTTGCCTAGCCTGCTCAAGGATCCAGGCTCACCCAGCGCTGAAGAGAAGAAAAGAAGAATGTATTGGGGGATGGCACCAGGATGCCCAAGCTGGGACTCCCCTGCAGAGCCAAGCAAATGTCACTTGTCAAATGTCACAGCTGCTTCAGAAAACAATTACAATGTGAACTCACTCCTACCAAAAATCCCACTCCTAGCTTTCACCTAAGAGAAACGACAGCGTCTGTTCGTGAGGAGTCCTGTGTAGGGAGTTGGTACGTCTCTCTTGTGAGTGACAGCCAAGCAAGGCAGGAGTGACATGCCTGTCCATGAAAAAATGCGTGTGACACTCGCTGTGTGTGGAGTGTATAGGAGGTCAGAGGGAATCTGCTCCCGAAGATGCAGACTGATGTACAGAGCCCAGAACCTGGTGATCGGTGGCCTGGGAACCGGAGACAGGCAGAGAGAACAACACCCACAGGCCTGGAATCGGTCGGTTTAGCACTGCGACAGCAGCGGGAGTCTATAAACCAGTCTTGGAATGCATCCAATCCATATTTTCACCGGATGTGTTTGACCGGATACCACAAAGGTGACACTGTTGGAAATCCCCATGTGGTAAATACTGTAGGATTCTACCTCCAAAGTGCAGAACAGTGGGCAGAGACTTGTGGGGGTACTCTCCTAAGGTCACCCAGCTAGGACATGGCACAACTGGGATTAGGACCCAGAAGGTGGGGACTGATATCTCTGTCTGATGATGCAAGACTGTCCTGTCTCAGATGTAAGAGGGGTGTGGTTACATGTCAAGGCAGCCATGAGGGTGGAGGAAGAGTATAGAGAGGAGGAGAGCCAGATGGAAGAGGAGAGAGGAGAGTCAGAAGAAGGAGGAGAGAGGAGAATCAGATGGAGGAGGAGGGAGAAGAGCCAGATGGAGGAGGGGGAAGAGTCAGATGGAGGAGGGAGAAAAGTCAGATGGAGGCAGAGGGAGGAGAGCCAGATGGAGGAGGAAGGAGAGTCAGTGGAGGAGGGAGGAGAGTCAGATGGAGGAGGGGGAAGAGTCAGATGAAGGAGGAGGGAGAAGAGCCAGATGGAGGAGGGGGAAGAGTCAGATGGAGGAGGGGGAGAGTCAGATGGAGGAGGAGGGAGGAGAGTCAGATGGAGGAGGGAGAAAAGTCAGATGGAGGCAGAGGGAGAAGAGTCAGGTGGAGGAGGGAGAAAAGTCAGATGAAGGAGGAGGGAGAAGAGCCAGATGGAGGAGGGGGAAGAGTCAGATGGAGGAGGGGGAGAGACAGATGGAGGAGGAGGGAGGAGAGTCAGATGGAGGAGGGGGAGAGTCAGATGGAGGCAGAGGGAGAAGAGTCAGGTGGAGGAGGGAGAAAAGTCAGATGAAGGAGGAGGGAGAAGAGCCAGATGGAGGAGGGAGAAGAGCCAGATGGAGGAGGGGGGAAGAGTCAGATGGAGGAGGGGGAGAGTCAGATGGAGGAGGGAGGAGAGTCAGATGGAGGAGGGAGAAAAGTCAGATGAAGGAGGAGGGAGAAGAGCCAGATGGAGGAGGGAGAAGAGCCAGATGGAGGAGGGGGGAAGAGTCAGATGAAGGAGGGAGAGAGTCAGATGGAGGCAGAGGGAGGAGAGCCAGATGGAGGAAGAGAGAGGAGAGCCAGATGGAGGAGGCAGGAGAGGGCGAAGAGGAAGTGGAGAGATGGAAGAAGAGAGGTGTGGCCCACAGAGAACAGGTGCTTGGTTTTCTTTTCGTGCCTTTTGCGGTAGCTCTGACCCTGACCTTGAGCACAGAACACTGGCCTCACAAGCTGCCCCAGGGAGGTGAGCTGCTGCCCACGGCTCACACCCACCCATGAAATGCTGCTCTTGTCCAAGCCTCCCACTAAGAACAGTTTGAGGGCCTCATGCCGATTGTCTCTCTGACCACCAACACCCCACCCTTCTCTGGAGCTTCCCAGGATGCCGCAGGGAATCTGCCTGATGCTTCTTCAGGAGCTGCTTCTCGGCTCCTGGTGTATCTATCTGCACAGCCCGGTCTCCACAAGGTGGTCGGAAAGGTCCCGTCAAGGGCCGGGTGGCCAACTCATACCTTGACTAAGCTCAGACTTTTAAATTAGCAGCAGAGCCTGGTCCAGAGCGGCCCCTGCTGGCTCCCAGCCTCCCTCCCTAACATCCACTCTCCATGCCCACCTCCAGAGGCTACTTCCTCCCTGTGCCCTCCTGTCCCTGTGTCCTGTCCCAGGACTCCCCTTATCTGCCTCCTCCTCAATGCCTAACCTCAGCTCAAGTGTCCTGTTCCTAAGGAGCCACGTGTCCCCACCCTGACATCCAGTCATACCAGTCTATTGACATTTAGTCTAGGCTCCGCCCCGCAGACACCTGACTCAGTATAAAAGGGGCTGCTGGTCCCCCTCCTCTCTCCCTTGCTCCCCTCTTCTTCTCCCTCTCTTTCCCTGCTCTCTCTCTCTCTGCTCGTGGGCAGCCTGTATTACTCTCCTCTCTCTCTCTCTCTCTCTCTCTCTCTCTCTCTCTCTCTCTCTCTCTTTCTCTCTCTCTCTCTCTTCCCCTCTCTCTGTCCTCCCTCAACTCCCCTCCCCATGTACTATTCTATACTATACTATATATACTAAATATGTGGCGGGTACCTCAGAGGGGAAGGGATGCTTTAGCATGGGCCACACCCTCTTCCCCTATACCATACTGCACTTCCACCAAACATATTCCTTCCTGTCTTATCACTTATTACTGTCCCACAGCTTTGGACACGGTCTTGTGTACTAAGCACGTGCTGCATGCCCGTGTGCCCCACACGCCCCCTTGGCCAATGGCAAGCACAACATCGATATCTGCTTCTTAATATTCCACTGCTGAGTGATGTCACAGGCATTTTGGTTTCTGTGAGCATGGGCCATGGTCTGTCTCAGAATGTCCCTGTTTTTGACTGCAGATGATGGAAAATACATGTCCTATGACACATTTTTCTCTAACCCGGAGAATCAGGGGCGGGGAGAAAGCTGTGTGGCCTCAGACTGTGTGCTTGGCTTCTCTGGTCTCCAAATTCCTGCATATACAATTATTATACAATAATATACAATTATTACAATACTAGGAACGCACAGTGGGTCTCTTCACTGGCTGATGACGTTACTTTTTTCTTGTGAAGAAGGGGAATGGGTTCCTAGTTCATCACAAACAGATAAATTTGACATTTATCTGCACGACCAGGCTGGGACCCCCATGGGTGAGGTAGAAGCCACCTGAGAGCTTCCTTGTCATTCCTGCAGCGTGCTGTACTGAGGGACACCACATCTCTAAAGGGAGAGCAATGTGACACCAGGGCTGACTCAGTGAGAGGGAGCCTTGTTAAAGTCTATTAAGGAACAAAGCAGCTTACTGGCATGAATGGAGTCCTTGTGTTTGCATCCCGATGTAAGATTAACCCGAGCTGGAGCAAGGCAGCCTGAGTCCAGGGTCTGCCAGCTGACATGCAGGCTCTTGCACGCTGAGTGCAGAGCAGTGGTACCTCGCTTGCCGGCATGAAAGAGACCCTGGCTTCCCTCTCCACCACAGAACAAAGAGAGTTAATTCTCCCAAGCCACCTGTGGAATCCCACTGACATGAGTGTCAAGGTCACCCCTATACAGAGGAGGAAAGAGAGGCTCACAGAGGCCCTACAGCTTGTGCAAGGTCACAGGTCATAGAAAGTAAGGTCTAGACCTGAGGGTACGTTTACTTTTTCTTTTTGAGACATGGTCTCACTATATCACTTTATGCCGGGGCAGCTTGGCTTCCGGGGCTCGTGGCTTCCCACCCCCACCTTCCTCAGAGCTCACACCATCTGTTGTCAGGGCTGCAGCTGGAGGTGAAGCTGATGTGTCCACTGGACACTGACAGGGGCCTGTGCATCTTAGGGTAGGTGTGAGGGAGGTCAGGGTGCTTTCAGTCTCCATGGAGACCAGCAGAAGCTGATCTGTCTCTTAGGACTTGACAGACAGTTATGAGCTTTGAGGCATCATGGAAGGGCAGTGTGGGCAAACATTTATCTCCTGGTCAGGACTCCAGCGTCCGGCTCCCAGACTCACTCTGTACCTGTGCCTCTTGCCCGGCCAGTGGGAGTCGGGTTCCTGTTTGATCCAGTCCACACTGGGGCAGGTTTCCTTTATGCTCAGTCTGTGCGTTTCCTCCCCCTGAGTTCATGGGTGTCGTAAACGTCATCCCTTGGAAAGAGCCTCAGAGGTAGAGCATTATCTGTTTACTCCTGGCTGTGACTCCGGTGCTCAGACCTGGGAGTGCAACCAACTTGGAGCTCAGTAAATACTTGCTGATCGACTGACCCTCCTGCAGGACACTAGGGAACCTGCACTGTCAGTTGGTTGCATTTGGCAGAGGGAGAGTGCTTTCCTGTCCTGTCTTTCTCTCCCTGACCCAGGACTCTAGTACCTACCCTTCTCAGTCCCCCCCCCCCCCCACTGTAAACGTGAAGTTGACATGTTCACCGTGCCATCAGCTCTGATGCTGACTTTTATGGACCGTGAAGCTTTGCTCACCTCTGTCATGCTTGGCTCCATGCTGGAGGATGGTCTGCTCCAGGGCCCTGGTGCCAAGAACTTGGCCCAGGGCCAGCTCTTTGTGACAGGGACCTGAACAGCAGCTGAATTGTGCCTGTGCCTTGATGATCGTGCCAAGTGTCATGTGATGGGCATTCTGAGACGGAGAGGGTGTGGCTAAGAACTGGGGTCTCCTATGCCTTCTGGAAGTCTTGCCTTTGTGGGCAGGGTGGGCCCTGTTTAACATCTTAACTTAGCTCCTCAGAATCTGGCTTAGTGCTGGCTCAGCACCCCCTCTGTATGTCTGCAGCTCTGAGAGCCATTAAAAAAAAAAACCTGCCAGGCTGGGACTCAATCCCAGAGAGATGTGACAGATGTGGTAAGAGGCCAGAGATTTGAGCTTTTGGGGGGGGTGGTGGTGGTTGGCGGTGGTAACTTCGTCTGTCTGTATACCAGAAGAGAGCATCAGAATTCATGGGGCTACAGTTACCAATGGCTGTGAGCTTCCTTCTGGGTGCTGGGAATTGAACTCTAGTCCTCTGGAAGAGCAGCCAGTGCTCTTAGCTGCTGAGCCGTCTCTCCAGCCCCCAGGATTTGAGTTGTTTAAATCTTTCAAATGACACTGAGGTTCAGTTGTGGTTAAGGTCATGGGCCACACCACAGGGGCAGAAGGTCAAGCACCGACCAGATGGGTCAAGCACCGACCAGATGTTCCTCGAACCCCACAGTGCTGGTCCTACCCTGGCCAAAGCCATGGCTATTTATCAGCTATCCAGGTATTTTGTTTGCTTTAAAAATAGCCTTATTTCCCCTTTATATGCGATTACAGAGCCACTGGTGTGATAATGTTCACACCTATTACACACAGTGTTCGTTCACGGCCAACGCACATGTAGATAACACGACTGGTGGGCCAAGAAGGTGTACTGGACTGTTCCCCGTTACTGCTGATGCAATACCCCAAACTCCGCAAACTGTAAAGAAAACAGGTTTGCTTTGCCTCATGGGGTTCACAGCAGGAGATGAGGTGCTTGCAAGGCCCCATGGGCTATCTCTCTGTAAAGCCACCATGGTTGGCTGAGAGACCCGCCTTGGTGACCTCATTGGACCCTACTTACCCTCAAAGCCCAGCTCTGGCTTCAGTGATAAAGTTCTACCCTTCGTCTGGTCCCCTCAATGTATGGACCTAGGGGAATAGGCATACCTGTGAGCCAGGTGTCTCTGTCCCCTCCACTGCTGCCCTCTCCCAGCTCTGATGTGACCCTGGCTCCCAGTTAACAGAAGTCTGTCACTTCTGGGACCTTGGGGTAGGAGGCAGAAAGTGTGTAGCAGCCAACATTTCCCACAAACTACAGCCAGCATCCATGGCCTGTGATGGTTTGAATGCTTGGCCCAGGGAGTGGCACTATTAGGAGGTGTGGCCTTGTTGGAGTAGGTGTGGCCTTGTTGGAGGAGGTGTGGCCCTGTGAGTGTGGACTTTAATACCCTCATCCTAGCTGCCTGGAAGCCAGTATTCAGATGAAGATGCTGAACTCTCAGGTCCTTTTGCACCATGCCTGCCTGGATGCTGCCATGCTCCCACCTTGATGATAATGGACTGAACCTCTGAACCTGTAAGCCAGCCCCAATTAAATGTTGTCCTTATAAGAGTTGTCTTGGTCATGGTGTCTGCTCACAGTAGTAAAACCCTAACTAAGACATGGCCTTTGCCTTCCATCTTGCTATATTGCCCTACCCCTCACCCCTACTCCAGTCCTCGACCTGCAACCTGATTCATTAGAAGCCACAATGGGAATGTTAGTTCTGTGTCCTTGCCCAGGGACAGACTTGACAAGGTCCAGTCTGGGGATGGGGTCAGGGCCTTGAAAGAGTTAAGGTTTCAGTTCCCAGGAACACAGCTTTTTCTCCTGAAGAGACTGGATTTAACAGTCCCAAGGCCGCTATGTGCCCTGTCTGTGACACTCCTGAGATACCCTGTGTTTCCTTTGTGAAACGTTGCTTGATTAAGTTCCTGCTGACTTCATCCCTTTGTATGACGGTTTTCTGTGGACTCTGTCCCACGTCCTGCCCACGTCACCTTGAAATCTGCAGATAAGATGCCGAACTTCTTAATAAACTTGCTTGTGTGAGCCACCAGTTAATGCAAGATCTCTTGGTCCCAATTTCCCAATTTTCTTTATTTTCCTATCTCCGGTTCTTTGCCATCCCCTTCCCCACCACCACCCCAGAAACCTGTCACCAAAGAACTTCCTGCTGGTCCAGGTCACTGGTGTCCATCTCCAGATGCCCATTGCTGAGAGCTCGTCTGACCCTTAGGGAACACCCGCCCATCCCCGAATCCACTCATTCACACACACTCACTTGGACAGCTTGTTCTTATCTGGTGCACGACAGTAACCATGTTCTTGTGTTCCCCTGACACTCAGTCACCTCAGGGTGGTATGTGTCTACATGAGCTCCTTAGTGAGGGGAAAGAGGAAGCCGGGCACCAGGCCATCCCAGGCATACTCCTGCATAATTTTCCTTCTCCAACACCAGCCCACATCTGTCGAGAGGCACTATCATTTCTTCCTACCTTTGTCAAACCTCTTCTGGTGATCTAAGCTGGAAGACATAGCCCATTACCCACCCACTTGCCTCCAGTGCCCACCACAAGCTTTGCGCCTCATTGGAGCTTGGGGTGGAGGTTGCAGGAGAGCTGTCACACATGTGCACAGATCCAGTGACTGTTATTGAGTCTCTCAAAGGTTGGTTGTCACTGGTGCCTGGGCACCTCAGACTCTGAGGAGCATGGTGTTATTATCAGCTGTTTTTTTTTTTTTTGTTTTGTTTTGTTTTTTTGTTTTTTTTATTTTTTATTTTTATTTTATTTTTATTTTTATTTTTTTTATTTAAGGGAATTGTGGCTCAAAGAGCTCACCACCCACAGAGCAAGAAGTGAGGTCAGAGCTGAGGGAGGATGGCACTCCCTCTAGAAAAACTCATGCAGCAAGTGTTTGCAGGGAAGACACTGTCCAAGGATGATCAGGAACAAACACCAAGCTGAACTAAAACAACAGACCTAGCTTGTCTCTTGATGGGGTCTGCATGACAGAGAAGTGAGATCAGCTTCCAGAAATAGGACAATAACCCAATGGTGGGAAGAAGTGGGTGATGTGTGGACCAAAGCCAGCCAGGCCTCCTACCTGCTCTTCAGTCTACATTGGTTGGAAACTGACCACATGGGTTGTCTACAGTGTCTATAGATTTCAAAGAAACTTCAGTGGAAAAAACATCAAAGAGGAGACTGGTCTCCTTTGAAAACCATACCTGCAGTGTTGGCCAGAGCTGAGGTCTCACTGAGTAGACAGCATCTCATGACCGTTCCCTGCCACAGAGCCTGGGACATCAGCTGTGGTAGAGAAAGGCTAGAGAGGGCATGAGTGGGTGTTCAGTGAATTCACCAGAGTTCAGAGTCGGAGGCAACCACACAATCATGGGAAAATGAAGACGGCCACTGCCCTCTGAGGCCAGCGCTGGCTGGGGCAGCTCAGACCTCAAGGCCTGGCCACGGACATATGTGTGGGGATGCAGACAGCCATGTTGCAGGACTGTTATTTCAGTTAGACCATGAACACAGTGGAGTGAATTCGGAGGGGTTGCAGGAACGCAGCTCCAGGCCTTGGAACGGCTCATGTCGCAGTGAGAGGCGGCCAGACAACCGGGTCATGCTGGGAACAGTGAATCGGATAGATAATTTTGGTCTTTGCTCACAGGGCAATGGGGAGATAAATATGGGAGGGGGAAGTGAGGGGGAGGAGGTGGGGAGGGAGGGGGTGTTGAGATGTCCAGGTAGAGGTGATGGCGGCCTAGGGCTGTGCTGGGGTGATGCAAAGAGGCTGCTTTGAGGAGCCGGTGGGAAGAAACCTACATTTGGCTGAGTGGGGGATGGGAGGGGCAGAGCATCTTGGATGACTTCCAAACTTTCTTCCACCAACATCTACAGTGGTGCTGGGTGCTGCCATCCTCTGAGCCAGCAAGCAATGTGGGGACAGGGACAGGTTTCAGCTGAGTGGTGAGATTCAGGAGAAGCTCAGCTTCCTGTAAAGCAAGATACAGTCTCTCTGCAAAGCCCTTTAGTTCGGCAGTCAGGCATCCCCAAAGCTCCCTGATGAATTCTGTCCCTGTTGTTGACAGCCATCTTCACGTCCACAGTCTTCCTCAAGAAAAACCCACATCCTCCTCTCCTCAGAGCCCATGGTGCATCATGCCAACATGGCTGTGGACATCTTGCTGGATGTCACTCCACTATGACCATCCAATGCCTCACACTCACCGAGTGCGGCTGTCAGAACCCCTTTCTTCCTTCTGTGTACGGCTCGTCCTTGAAAGGACACCCATCCCGTCTCCCCATCATCAGCCACCAGAGCGTCTAATGGCTTCTGACAGATGGAGTGATCCCACAGTTCAAAGACAGTGATGGAAGAACAGGAGCCAACTTGGCGGCAGTTGTGATTCTCGGCACTGTGGGGTTGGCATCGATTAGGGGAGGCGAGCCAATCTCTCCCACCAAGTTGGCTCCCTGACCAGTGACAAGTTCGTCCTGTGTTTAACGTGACAAGCTATCTGCCCGATAAAGTCCCTGCTGGCCACACAAAGCTAATCAGAAAGCTGAAATTGCCTGGGCCTGGGATAAATGGGCACAGACAACTCTCTCTCTGTGCCTGGAGCTGTAGGGTGGCGGGGATGGAGCTTTACAAATTGCTTCAGAGCTGTATCTCCATAGCTTCTCTGACTATTGATTTTCTCCTCCCTCTGTCCAGAGTTCCTCATCCGTTTTAGTAACTTATCCTCCAGATGACGAAGTAAAACATGTTTGTTGGAGAATTTGGGTAATCACAGTCCCATGTCTAAACCCGGTCTCCTCATTTGAAGTCCTCTGATGGTTTCAGACTACCTGTTGCAGTTCTAATCTCCTGAGTTGGGGCTGTTTGTTATGCAGCATCATAACTGTGAGAGCGGACTGATGCGGGCATCGGCATCCACCCACACACTTCAGTTCTAACGTGGGAACCATCTCCCAGAAACCCTGTACCTGGCCCTGGCACCTGCTGGGGTATGATGTGGTTTGTCTCAAGGGTTTTGTGTTAGTTAGAAGTGCCTTGCATGGTGATGGTGAGGGATGGTGGGATGTATAGAGGGAGGTGATTGCATCGCTGGGAACAGCACCCTTGGAAGGGAGTACGGATGGCTCAAGGGGCTCTGGGTAGTTCTGTGGGAGTGAGTTGTTACAAAGTTGCTAGCCTGTTCTCTGCCTTCCTAAAGTGACACATGATCAGGTCAGCCAATTTACTAACACCCCTCCCTCTGTCTCTGTCTGTCTGTCTGTTTCTCTTTGTCTGTCTCTATCTCTGTCTGTCTCTGTCTGTTTGTCTGTCTGTCTGTCTGTCTCCCTCTGACTCTGTCTGTCCTCTCTCTCTCTCTCTCTCTCTCTCTCTCTCTCTCTCTCTCTCTCTCTCTCTCTCTGTGTGTGTGTGTGTGTGTGTATGTGTGGTATAAATGATGTTGAGTCTGTGTCTCTGGAGAGCCTTTATAGAACTCGCCATCATGACTTAACAAACATGCCCTGATCTGTGTTCAAATGTTTGGTGTAGGAAAGCTGACTCTCACGCTCACATGCTGGACAGACAGCATCCCAGCACCACAGCCTTGGACTTCCCAGCTCCAGGAGTGGAGCCATGAGGATGTTTGCTCTTCATAAATGTCCCAGCCTGTGGGTTTAAGTTGTCACATGCACACACGCTTGCACGTGCACACACAGAGAGAAAGACAGGAGACAGAGAGGCAGAGAGACAGACAGAGACAGACTGAGACAGAGAGATAGAGACAGAGAGACAGAGACAAAGAGACAGACACAGAGAGGCAGACAGAGACAAAGAGACAGAGAGACAGAGAGATAGAGACAGAGAGAAAGACAGAGAGACAGTGAGACAGAGCACACACAAAGGCATCTAAGTCTCTTTGCCTGGTCACTCTTCTGTTGCCATGGCACCTGTCCTGACTCTGCCTCCACAGCCTTCATCCTGAAGACTGCAGCCCCTCCCAGCTGCCCTCCTGCTGGGTTCTTTGCCCTCTGACCTCTGGCCACTGCATCTTGTCAGACCCTGATCTGGATTCTCTCAGAGGGACTTCACATCCCACCTCGAATTAGCACAGGCTCTCATCTCTGTGGCCCTTGGGGCTCTGTGTGAGCCTGCCTCTCCGCCATCTTCCTGCCATTCTCTGTACCTCAGCTGCCGTGGCTGTGGTCAGCCACTCTGCCACCCAGCCTGGCTCTCCTTTGCTTCAGAACACAGCCTCTCTTTGGAAGAACATGCACCCTGAAGGGCCCGTATCCCCCTGGAGGATAGCACCCTGTTCTCTTAGGAACTCCGGGGAGAGACAGACTTCTCTCCTTACCTCATCTCAAGCCTCCTCTGCTTCACGTTCACCAGCAGCCAGTGTTACTAGCGACTGCAATTGGATCTGTGAGGCTCATGAACTCAGCCCCTGCCACTCCAGACATTTTGTATGGTGACTTTGGGACACTTGAATCCTTCGTGGATCCCTCAGTGCTTCACAGTGAGGACACTTTACAAATCATTAATACCAGCTGGCTGCGAGCCAATGGAGATTCCCAGAGACCACTGTTCACACCTGTTCCCTTGGGAGACTGTGAAGCTTTGGGAGCTGGGGCCTGGCTGCAGGTCACGACGAGTGGGTTCCTGGCAGTGTGTTCTCCCTGCCCACTTCCTGCCTGTCTTCTGCTTCCTGGGACACTGTGATGTGCTTGACTTCTTTCAGCCACATTCACCTGCTCTGTGAGCCTGTGAGACCAGTGGTTGTGGACAGAGCCCTCTGAAACCCTGAGCCCAAATCAACTTTTCTCCTTCGGTATTTTAGACACATGGACACAGGTGTTAAGGAGCACGATCATCACAGGTGTTAAGGAGCACAGTCATCTCAGGTGTTAAGGAGCACAGTCATCACAGGTGTTAAGGAGCACGGTCACCACAGGTGTTAAGGAGCACGGTCACCACAGGTGTTAAGGAGCACGGTCATCACAGGTGTTAAGGAGCACAGTCATCCTAGGTGTTAAGGAGCACGGTCATCACAGGTGTTAAGGAGCACAGGCACCACAGGTGTTAAGGAGCACGATCATCACAGGTGTTAAGGAGCACAGTCATCACAGGTGTTAAGGAGCACAGTCATCACAGGTGTTAAGGAGCACGGTCACCACAGGTGTTAAGGAGCACGGTCATCACAGATGTTAAGGAGCACGGGCACCACAGGTGTTAAGGAGCACGGTCATCACAGGTGTTAAGGAGCATGGGCACCACAGGTGTTAAGGAGCATGGTCACCACAGGTGTTAAGGAACACGGTCATCACAGGTGTTAAGGAGCACGGTCACCACAGGTGTTAAGGAGCATGGGCACCACAGGTGTTAAGGAGCATGGGCACCACAGGTGTTAAGGAGCACGGTCATCACAGGTGTTAAGGAGCACGGTCACCACAGGTGTTAAGGAGCACGGTCACCACCACAGGTGTTAAGGAGCACGGTCACCACAGGTGTTAAGGAGCACTGTCACACAGCCATGCCCCCACTTTGCTGGTACCTGGTGAAGAGATAGCCTGAGCCTCCTCACCAAAGAGCATGTGGGCTTTGCTTCTTTACTGCAGATCTTTCCCCATCTGTCTCAGCATTCTCCCGTGTCTTGGACAAGATGGCAGCTACCACATGGGCAGGTCCCTGACTGAAAGGCAGTGATTAGTTCTCTCAGCCTCAGTTTCCCCAACTAGGAAAGTAGGAATGACTTTCTTTCCTCTCAAGAAACTGTTCATGTTTAAATGAAATGAGGAGAGGAACATCACAGCTCTTCTTCATGGAATGTGCTCCAGGCACGTGAGCCTCAAGCATCCCGGAAAAGCAGGAAGGACCAGAAAATCCCCACGAGGTAGCAACAAAAACAGGATTGGGAAGCATCAGGGGCTGACAACGCATCCCCAAACAGAGGGCCTGGTGTTTGTTTCCCATGTGAACTCCACAACATTCTGGAACCTTCATGATGAGAACCCTCTCCTGAGCCCAGGGAACCAGTTCTGTGGCTTCACCACACATTCCCCTCACAATATGAGGAACTGTAGTGGCTTCAGCTTGGTTGGTTCAGCCAGGGGTCAAGTGGACAGTTCAGTGTTGTGAGCCTGGGTCCAACCTCAGGCCATTATCTATGTTCTGTAGAAGTGTCCCTGTTCACCAGACAAGTGTCACCTTTCATACCTCAGCTTTGCCAGGGAACGATCCTTCCCTGAGATGAGACATTGAAAGGGGCCACTGGGGCTGAAAGCCTGAGAGAAACTCACTAGCAACAGCCTGTCTTCAAACTGCAGAGTGGGGTGAGGTGTGGAGGGGTATGGGTATGTGGGAGATGGAGGGTGGGCTATGTCTTCTCTACAGTTGGTTTGGTCCCCTTCCCTCTTCTCAGAGGGAACTGGGCCTCCCTCACAGACAGAGCGTTCCTTCTATCTCTTCCTGAATCTCCTCAAAGTGTCAATGTTCCCTTGAAAAGGAGAGGGATGGCCTCTGCACTTTTTCTTAACCTTTTTAGGCTGGTGGGGAAGAATCTACATAGAAAAGTCTCTAGGTGAAGAAAGAGAAGACCAGGACCCTCCTTGATCTCACTCAGCAGTACAATTAACATATGTTTAAAACTGGGTGTGGTAGTGCATTCCCATAAGGACTAAGAGTTCAAGGCCAGTCTAGATCATGGAGTGAAACCCTGTCTCAAAACCAAACCAATAGATAAGCTAACCAATTTATGCAAATTTCACATTTATACAATGTATCTCAGTCACTCCAAACAGTACAGTTCTGAGAAACATTCCCTGCAGCCTTTCTTCCACTCCAGGAAAGATGTGTTACCTTCTAGATACTTCTGTAGTTCAACAGACCCTGTTCCCTGAATTCCTTGCTGCTCAGATGCTTCTAAATTTATTTTATGTGTGTATATTTTTGTCTGCTTGAATTAAGTGCACTATATGCCTGCATTACTGATAAAGGCCAGAAGAGGGCGACAGATCCTTTGGAACTGGCGTTACAGACAGTTGTGAGCCACCATCTGGGTGCTGGGAATGAAATCTGGGTCCTCTGTGCTCTTAGGCACTGAGCCACCTTTCTAGCCCTGCACCAGGCACTTCTAACACGACAGCAGGCATGGGCCCATCTTGCAGAGTTGTTTATATAAAGTCTTCTCATCAGCGTTGAAAGTCCTAAGAATTCTGTGTCTCCAGTAAAGACAGACCCACATAGGGCTTGTTCTTTGGATTCCTCATCACGCTATGCTTCTTGGACTGGTTGTCCCTGCAGGCTGCCCATGTGTCTGTTCCTTCCTCCTCTCTGATTTGGGAATGGCTGGGCAAGGAGCCCTTTGTGGAGGTTTCTGACGGGGCACGAGGCAGCAGTATTTCTTTGGAGCAAGCTACTTCCTTTCTGAAACTGCTGGAGCTTGAGCCAGGGCTCCTTGCAGAAACCCTGAGGGTGGGAATCTGACTCCTTCAGGCTTCGTGGCTTTTCTTCATTCTCACCAGGGAAGCCATGCCCTGCGATCTGGGGTCCTGCCAAATGTCCTCTCTGGGAAAATGGGTCTAGAACAGGAATGGCTAAGAATAGCTGACATTTGTAACTTCTCTCTACCCTGCACTGGATGCTTCTCACGGATTGGCTCTGTGAATCCTAAGAATAGCTTGGCAAGGCAGGTGTCGAGTCACTTCCCCTGTCAGATGAAGAAACTTGGCTCAGAGACGTGAAGTGACCCAGCAAAAGACACACAGCAGGGCGTTAGGAAAAGCCAGGAAGTACTGGGCTTCATGGATCCTTCTCCTCCAAGTAGATATCAGTTTCTCTCGAAGGGGAAGGTTTGAGGAGTCTGCCTGCCCCTAGATTTGCAAGCGTTGGACAGCAGAGGACACCATGCAACTGCCGAGCCAGCTCTGGGTCTCCTTAGTGTTTGGTTTGTGCAAGGTTCATATCCCTGCCTTTGAATACACTCTCACTGAGGAACTGTAGCTGGCTGAGAGCAGAGACCAGCAGCCAGAGAAGGAGGTCAGAATTTGTCTCTATTCCCAAAGATGAAAGGGCAGGGGAAGCAGGGTTTCCCAAGCCACTGTGCAGGGGTGTCTTCGGGGCGTGGCCTGTGAACCAACGGGGGTTACAGATCCACTAATGTTTCCCTTGCAGGTGACTGTGGCCCACGTTTCTCTAAAGGGGTGAAGATGGGACCCCCATGACAGCTCTCCTGATAATAGTGGACCGCCCCTCACAGATGTGGCCAGCAGCCTCTAGTCAGTGACTGGAGCCAGCAGCTGGATTTACCCCTTACATTCCCCGGGGTTAGATGGGGGTGCTCTCATTTGGAAGGGTGACATTTTGAGATACCAGAAAGGTAGCTCCTTGGGAGAAAGCAACTGTGTTGGAGCTGGAGGGAGGAGGTGCCGAGAAGCAGTTAAACAGACAGAGGCGTGGGACTGCCCCCACCGAGGGGAAGGGGATGACATCCCATTAAGCCTCATGCTGGGCTCCAGGATCCAGCCCTCCTGGCTGCTCTAATGCCTGTGACTGGACTGAGCTCAGGTGACAGGATTTCCAGCTCCTGTAGGATGTCACACAGCACACAGTATGCCTGCTGTGTCTCATTCTTTCCAACTTCCATCCCGAGAGCAGGACTGCAGAGACTCAGGCTCCAGTTCAACCGCTCCTCCGCTGCTGCCTGACCGCCATTTACAGTTTGCTCATTAGACCTCGCACCCTGCCTCCCTCCTCGTTCCCCACACAGAGCCTCTGAGTCCCGAGGCTTCTTCAGGTCTGCTTCCTGGGTCTCTGCTGTTGAGATATCCTAGGTACCATGTTTTTCCCATCTCTTTAGGCTATTAGGGTCTCTTGTTCTAATAAGAACTTATCAAGACCCCAGGAGGGGCTGGAGAGATGGCTCAGAGGTTAAGAGCACTTATTGCTTTTGCACAGGACCCAAATTCCATTCCCAGCATTGCGTCTGGTGGCTCACAGCTGCCTGCACAACTGTCTGTAGCTCCAACTTGAGGGACAAATCACTCTCTTCTGGCCTCCTTTGGAACTGCACACACACACATACACACACACACACACACAGAAAGAGAGAAAGAGAGGTCAGACAGAAACACATAATTTGTAAAAAATATATATATACACACATATATATACGTATATACGTATATATGTATATATACGTGTATATACGTGTATATATATACACACGTATATACATATATATACGCATATATACGTATATATATACACACGTATATATATATGTATATACATATATGTATGTATATATATGTGTGTATATATATATATATATATATATATATATATATATATATATATGTTTTCTGGCTGACTCCAGAGGGATACAAAGCCAATAAGTTTTTCCTACAAAAGTCAAAAGTCAGGATCTGGTCTGAAGTGCCTTGGATGGCCTAAGAGTTTTTTGTCCCTTCTCTCCTTTCAACACACAGGCTTGTGTCTAATATCTTAAAGGATTCTTGTTCCCTTCTATCCTGGGACTCTGGTGCTTGCCGCCTCCTTTCTCTGGAACATTCTCTACCTGTTCTCTTCATGCAGTTACCACCCGTGTTTGCTCTGTACTTTTTATCACATGGTGCAGAGACTTTCCAAGCCTGTGCACCTAGGCTGGAGTCCATCATTGAAGCCCCGGGAGACCCTCAATCTTCACTCCTTCCTGACTTCTGTCAGATGATGGAGTGTGTCTTTTTGGTTTGCTACCATCTGCCAGGGGTATAGCAGGCTTTGTGGTGGGGAATAAATATTTCCTTAATGCCTAAGCAGGATGAGAGGCTTGGAAGGCTTCTGATCTGCAGGTCCACTTCCCTGACACCAGCCGGGGCTCCACGAACCGCAGGACCGACTGGATTGAGTGTAAGGGGCCCTGTGGACCCAACACTCTAGCTCTACGGAGAAGATGAGATGAAGCTTCCATCATGAGAGAATTGAGTCTGACTCCCCCCCACAATCCAGAGAAGGTCGATTAGGTTTCGGCACTGCCCGTAGTTGCCTGCTTCCAGATGGCAACAGTTCTCTGCAAAATGGCCAATGTCGTTAGCCATCCAAGTTCATTCCCTCAGACTCCATGAACTAAAAGGTTTGGCAGGACTGGGGATTGACAGGGGCAAGGGTCTATGGCGTGAAACCCACCTAGAACTTGCCTTTTTCTTTCTGCACCATGGCAATTTCCACCCAGCAGAGTCTGCTCCCAGAACTGTAGGTACTCCAAGGATGAGACCAGGGTTGGGGGACCTGGGGCTCAGAGGTAGGGGAGGTGGGTATAGTTATGTACAGCAGGAAGGAACAGTAACGTTCCCCACAGTGGAGCCTGCATTTCAGGGAAGCAAAGCTTTCTGCCTCTGGGGATGTTGAGTCCCCTATAGGTCCTCTTGTGCATTTCCCAGGGATATCTGCAGCTATACTGAACATGTAAAGCCCTCACATTTAGATATTGGAATGACACCCTTCAGGAAACTGCAAAGAACTTTCCAGGCCAAACCGAACACAAACATGGACAGTTGAGGCTCACAGACTTCCGCTCGGCAATGTGGAGAATTTCCCTTATTTCAACGCCCTGGAGTTCTTTGGAATGGAATCAGACCGTTGTTTTGTGAGAGGAGATGGAAAGGGAGGAAGCTTCCAGAAAGGTGCTGGGCAGCCCGGGAGCTCACCCACTCTCTACAGAATAAGCACAAAAGCACCAGCCTCCGAGGAGGCTGGTGGGGCCAGGCATTGTGTCACTGGCATGAAACTGTGGCAAATTATCGCCAGAGAGTGCCTTCCGCCGTTGTTGTCTGTGTTCCAAAATGTCCCGATGAATTCTGAAAGAATCACCATGTTCCCTTAAAGAAGGGGGTGGGGAACCACCCTAATGTTCTGGCCTTGATCAGAACCCACTCAGGGAAATGAGTGTTCTGGGTGTACCGCCCCTGCCTCCCCCGGGGGCGGAGAAGGGATGGATACAGGCTCTCTGGTTGCTCAAGGAAAGTTCTGTTTCACCTCTACAGCCTTGTTGTCTTTTTTAACAATAGAAACTGGCTAGTGATCCCCTGAGCAGAGCCAAAGGGTGGGTGTGCACTCTGCCTGCAGGTGAGGACGGCAGAGCCAGCTGAGTGTCAGCATTCAGATCTCTCTCCTTGCTTTACAGAAACACGCTGTCTTTTGCTCATAGGTATGTGGCGTATATGAATGCTGGGAAGTGACGTTTGTTTGACCCTCTTCCTCCTTCCTTCTCTCTTACCCCACTTCACTTCCTCTTTACTTCCTCTCCTTTCTCTCCCCTCCTCTCTTCCCTCTGCCCTTCCCATCCTTCAGTGGGCTCACCAGAAACTAAGTACATCTTACATCAAATATGTGTGGTAGTGCTGCCTGTCACAATGTAGCCCAGCCTAATGAAAACACGCTCAGAATTCTTGAAAGCAGATTACAGCCAAGCTAATCACCCCACCCAAGGCCTGAACTGTAAAACCCGGGTTTGAATACCATGTGCGACTTTTCAGATACTGAAAGCAGAGAACAGAAGGTCTCGTTGTGCATCTGGCGTGGCAAAGTTGAAAGACTGTAGGCAGACTCCTTGTATGTTAGCTATACATGGATTCGCCCAGCTCTGGAAGAAGACACTTAGGTAGCTTGGATGCTCTGGCTCATTCTACCGAACAAGCAACCACCAGGAAGGAGCCCAGAAAACCAGAGGTGGCATCAGTCTTTTCTTGCTCGGAGAGTGGACACCTTGAGCAGCCCTAGATGACAACCGAGCCATGTAACAGGGGCTTCTGGGTACCCACTAAAACCTATTTTATTTTCCTATAGGGCACAAAGCTAGCCTCCCTTGCAGCTACATACTGACTGAGTTCTATGGCACCAGGAGCACTTCTGGGATGGCCCACTGCAGTCCCCGAGTGACTCCATTGTCCTTCTCTATCCTTCTAGATGGATGCCAAGGGCCCACCCGGGAGATCCAGAACACACAGATGTCCATACTGGGGCTGGATGGGCCTGACAGTGGGATGATCTCCAGAAGGCACCATCTGTGTGACATGTGCCTTGTGAGCTGACTTTGGAGCCTCATCTGTGTGTCTGAGGTGACCACTCTGAGTGGAGTGCCCTCCACAGACAAGGTGATGAAGGAGTGTTACCTTCCCAGCGTGTACTACTCACACCCAGTGCCCGCCACACAGGTGCTTCTCATCAGCTTGGATGTGTAGTTGACCTTTGGGGCCAGGAGATTAGAATGAGCCATGCCTGAGCTGTTCAGAATCCATTCAGTCATGTGCAGGTCAGGCTGGAATGTTCTGGCTAGGTGGCTTTACTTTTCTCAAAATAGAGACAAAATACTGACCGAAAGATTGAGACATGAGACTCTGACTTACCCTGTCTCTCTCAGTCTTTCTGTCTCTCTCTGTCTCTCTGTCCGTCTCTGTTCCTTCCTCTCTCTCTCAATCTCTCTCTCTCTCTTTCTCTCTCTCTCTCTCTCTCTCTCTCTCTCTCCCTCCCTCCCTCCCTCCCTCCCTCTCTCCCTCCCTCCCTCTCTCTCCTTCTTTCTTCTGCTAGCTGGTGCCCTTAAAAGCTCCTGCAAGGCCAGGTTGGAATCCCAGCAATGCTTCTTCATGCATCTGGTCTTGAAAATGTAGAAACACAATGTCAGGGGCCCTGGGAAGCTCTCCAGTTGTGTCCCATCATGGAGGAGGAGAGCAGGTGGGAATGTACACAGAGCAGGTGGAGATGCAGGCAGACACTAGCTTTGCTACTCTCCCTGCACTCAACATCTGAACATCACCTCTCAACGTTACCGCAGGGCAAGTCTCCTAACCCTGAGGCTAACACAAGTCACAGCAATGGCTACTAACTCGGAAGGTTCTAGAAGATAAACAAAAATAGGCTGGCTTTGTACACTAGATGAAGTTATGAACACAGCAGACAGTGTGGGGTGAGTTCCTTCTGTGGCTTTGCAGCTTCACCTGCAGCTTTGTTTGTTTGTTTGTTTTTCTTTAACAAGAAAGACTCATGTTTCTGGTGTGGAGAGCGGAGGGCACACTTGCTCATCTCCATCTCCACATCCAATGGGAAGTGAGGAGAGAATTCCTAAACGGAGACAGTAGAGAAGCCCCATGCTCTGTGTATCAACTGCCTAAGTCTTAGTCTCATCTGAAAGCTCCGCACATCTGATGGAGAGTCGACAGTAGGCAGTTGAGCTAAAGATAGGACTGAACTGGAAGTCAGGCTGCCGAGGAAAAGGCAGAGTTTGGGTATAGTCCAACCAGATCGATTGCCAACAGAAACAAAAGTCGACACTCTTCAGAGGGATATACCAAAATCTTAAGTTTGTACAACATGCTAAGAGCAGTACCCCCAACATCCCAAATATCCTCAACACAGAATCAGGAAGTCCTAGGAGGGCCAATTGTCCAAGCACGAGGGCCTGCTACAGTTCCTAGAACCCCTAACATGCTGGATACAGATGTAAGTATATGTGCCAGGAGGTGAGGACAGGATGATCTGGAGCTTGCAGGACAGGTAGTTTAGCCAATTGGTGAGCTCCAGGTTCAATGAGAGGCTCTGTCTCAAAAAATGAGATCGAGGAGTCCTATGACCCTATGAAGACATGGCCCTCACATGCACCTACATACACATGCATGTTCATCTCTCCAAGTGAGTACACACAAGGTCAGATATACAGAGAAACACACATACACGTGCATGCACATACATATGCACACATGTAGGTACATACACATGTATATACACGCACACACAAACACACACAATGCACATACATGCATGTGCACACACTCCCACATGGACACCACCACATGCACACACACGTGCACACACATTCACACACAAACTCACGATGCACATATGTGCACACATGCATGTGCACAAGCACATGCACACACACACATATGCACTGCAAATGAATCAGGAAAATTTTATATAATTTAAAGAAAAAGACATTTAACCGACAGAATCCCAAGTAGCCTGGATGTGTAGATCTTAAAACTGCTTTACCTAAAAACAAATACACTCAAAAGTCAGTGGGAAGATGGACACCACAAGTAATTAGAGAGCACAAAAATGGGTGTAAATTTAATGATGGATAAAAGGGGTCTAAACCCCATGGAATGAGTTAAAAGTGGTAGGGGGCTGGGGGAGGAGAGAGAAAAAGACAAAGATGGAGCAGTCTGGAGAACAGACCCCCAGAGAGTTTTTTCAACAGGAAGAAGGGAAGTTGAAGAAGGATTTCCAGGACACACAGCATCAGCAGAGGAACACACAGCGTAATTTTGTCTCAGACCAAACAGCACGGGGAAGGGCAGGAAGCATAGATGGTGGAAACTGCCTCATTTGGAGAAACAAACACATTTATAGTCTCAATATTGAATATTGCTCAATTCTGAACATGGCAAATTTAAAGAAAAGCCTCCCAGGGCACAGTGTGGCCCGAGTACTAACATCCGAGACAAAATCTGAAAGCAACACAGTAGGTTCGGAATGAGTCACGTACACCTACTATGTGTGTGCCCATGATGTCTCATGAACTTGTCCTGTAGACTATAGAACCAGATACTCAGTGGGCTAGTATCTTGGAGGTTAAAAAAAAAAAAAAAAAAAAAAAACCCTCAAAGCAAATTCTACATCCAGCTAAAATATCTTCTAAGAATCAAAGTGAAATAAAGACAATTATATCACACATTTACCACCCACGCAGTACTGAAGGAAGCCCTCAGGGTGAAGAGACATAATGACCAAAAAGTGTGATCACATTGGAAAGAATGAATATTTAAGCTCAAGTAGGCAATTCACATTTTTCTTACTATCTTTAGGATATACGGGACGATTTTCATTCTATCTATCTAATCTATATATCAACAAATCATCTATCATTTATTCATCTATCATCTACCTATCAATCATCTATTTATCACCTATTATCTATCTTATATCTGTCTATCTTCTATCTATCTATCTATCATCTATCTGTCTGTCTATCATCTATCTATCTATCTATCTATCTATCTATCTATCTATCATCTTTCAGAGACAAGGTCTCACGTGGCCCAGAGTGGCCTCTAGCTCACTGTGTAGCCATATAGGACTTTGCCTTGTTAATCCTCCTGCCTTCACCTCCCGAGTGCTGGGGTGACAAGTGTGTGCCATTATCTGACCTTATGCAGTGAAGGGATTGGGCAGCAAACACTCTATCAACTTAACACATTCTGGCTCTACATGGCGATCCGAAACAACAGAGGGTCAGGGAGACAGCTCAGGTAGTTGAACTCCTTAATGCCAAGCTCCACAACTGGAGTTTGAATCCTGGGACTGCAGGGTAGGAATGAATGACTTCTGAGAGTTGTCTTCCAACTTCTGAATGTGGATATGTGCGCGCACACACAGACACACATACACTCACAAACTAGGCACACACATAATCACACACACATAGTCACACAAATGCACACATACACAGGCACACACACTCACATATACAGACACAGACACACACTCAAACATACATAGTCACACACACAGAGGCACACACACTCACATATACAGATACACACACACAGTCACACACACATAGTCACACAGACACACACACAGGCACACACACACATACAGGCACACACACTCACATATACAGACACACACTCACACACATAGTCACACAGACACACTCACTCACACATACAGACACACATATACAGGCACACACACTCACATACACAGGCACACACTCACACACACACATAGTCACAGAGACACACTCACACAGCCACACAGATGAAATGTAAATAGTTGGCTTTTATTTCTATTTGTGTGTGTGTGTGTGTGTGTGTGCATGTGTGCATGCACACATGTGCACACAAGCACATGCATGGCTGCTTTGCTTGCACCTGTGTCTGTGTACCACACTCATGCAGTGCCCAGGGAAGCCAAAAGGAGATGTCAGATCCCCTGGGACTGGAATTCAGACAGTTGTGAGCTACCAGGTGAATGTTGGTAATAGGACCCAGATGTTCTGTAAGAGCAGATAGTGCCAGTAATAACTGGGTCATCTCCCCAACTCAAAGAAAAAGAAGGAAACAAAGAAAGAAACAAAGAAACAAAGGAAGAAACAAAGAAAGAAACAAAGAAAGCAAGCATGGGCTGCTAATTTGAAGGATGTCCTGAAGGATGAGACACAAGGGCTCAAGGTCAAAGTTTGGGAATTTTCCAACATTTACATAGAATGGTTCAGCATTAAGTGTAAGCAGGGCAGAAGTTAAGGGTGCATGTTGTAATCCTCTCACGGCCTCCAAAAACTGCAAAGATCTAGTAAAACCACCATTGGAGAAGGTCCAATTTTAAGTTTTTTATTAGTGTGTGTGTGTGTGTGTGTGTGTGTGTGTGTGTGTGTGTGTGTTGGGGACACACGTGTGTTGTGAGTGGTGCTATTGTGGAACCCAGAGTCACTTCTCTTCCCTGACCTTTATATGGGTTCTGGGGACTCAACTCTGGTCACCAGGATCACAGGGGCTGGGCCAGGTCAATGGTTCAGATAAAATGTAATTCTAAAAATTTTAAATGTTTTAAGGGAAAGAACAGAAAAAAGGAAGGAAGGAAGACAAACAAACAGGAAGTGTTGCTAATATGGAATCCTTAGACCCACCCACAGCCATAGACACCAGCAACAGGCACTTTTCCCAAGTCGTTCCTAGGATTCTACCAGCAAACACATGGAAGAAACACTCACTTTTGCTGAAGAAGGGGAGTTGGGGAGGTTAAGGGCCCCGAGATGCTGGTTTTAGCACAGCTAAAACCTGGGGTGTCAGTTTGTCCAGCAGTGCCAGCCTCTGAAGTGCTTATGTTACTGTGGCACTGCGATCCTCTGGTCACATGACAGCCACAGTGGGTACAGAGTCCTGAGACACAACGTGGGACAAGAAACAGGAGAGAACATCCACCCGGAGATTTACTGCGGGCAAGAGCGGCCATGTCAGAATGAATGAAGCTAAAATTGAAGTTCATGCTTTCTGCTTTACGTGGAATGTTAGATGCATTAAATAGGAAATCGGGGTTGTCAGGGTTCATAACAATGCTGGCTCATTCCAACGGTCCCCTTTAGGAACAGATTGTCCTCGGAGCTCTCAAAATAAATGACTGTGGCTTCATCAGGCACAGAAGATTAGCTTTGAGCACGATGCCTCAGCCGCATTCCAAATTGCTTGCTCAGACAACGATGTCTCAGTTTCTCTGGGTTCACAACTTTTCTTAGCTTAAAACATATTTTCCCCTGGGTCCTGCCTTAGTGCCTTGGGTTTCTTCTGGAGAGCGCAGGTTTCCTATTTACCTGATGTCAGAGCTGGGGACATCTGGATAGGCTGTATTGTGACCAGCTTCACTGAGCTTTTGGGGTCACTAAGCTTTTGAGGTCTTTGAGATTCTGTGTGCTCCAGCTGAGAAGAGTTTTCTGTGGCTGTGGTTTTAAATCGTCCCTGCTCAGATCCTCTGTGGATCCCCGCAGTGGGCTCTCTTATCTTCCTCGGTGAGCTCCCTCATTTTCCAGGGGAACGATGATAACAAGAGGTTTTTTTACTGCATAAAGGTCAGGCTGATATAGGAATGGGAGACCTAACAAAGAGGCAGCTTATTCAGTAAGCCCTTAATTAAATGTTGAAATCCCATTTATACGCTCTACAGAGCCATAGAACCAGAGAACATACTATTATCTGTGTCCCGGGTGGAGATTTTGGAGTCGGGGGGAGTCACACCAAATGACACTTAGGCTGGATCCTGCAGGGAGAGGAATATTTTCTTCTTTCTTTCTTCTTCTTCTTCTTTCTTCTTTCTTCTTTCTTCTTTCTTCTTTCTTCTTCTTCTTCTCCTTCTCCTTCTCCTTCTCCTTCTCCTTCTCCTTCTCCTTCTCCTTCTCCTTCTCCGTCCCCGTCCCCGTCCCCGTCCCCGTCCCCGTCCCCGTCCCCTTCCCCTTCCCCTTCCCCTTCCCCTTCCCCTTCCCCTTCCCCTTCCCCTTCCCCTTCCCCTTCCCCTTCCCCTTCCCCTTCCCCTTCTTCCCCTTCCCCTTCTTCCCCTTCCCCTTCTTCCCCTTCCCCTTCTTCCCCTTCCCCTTCTTCCCCTTCCCCTTCCCCTTCCCCTTCTTCTTCCTCCTCCTCTTCCTCTTCTTCTTCCTCCTCCTCTTCCTCTTCCTCCTCTTCCTCTTCTTCTTCTTAAGTAAAAAGCATTTTATTATTCCATGTGTATAGGTATTTGCCACCACGTATGTCTGTGCACCGTGTGTTGGCCTGGTGTCTGTGAAGGTTCGGAGTGGACATCAGATCCTTTGGAATTGGAGTTATTGACAGCTGTGAGACACTATGTAGATGCTGGGAATCAAACCTGGGTCCTCCGGAAGGAGCAAACAGTGTTCTTGATCACGGAGCAACCTCTCCAACGGTACTTTCCAAGGGATGGCCCCCAGGACATTTTAGGGGAGCATTCTGCCGTCCTAGCAGGAGCCTTGGCAATAAGGCAGCTTCTCATGTGTTACATTTTGAGGGTTGTTGCAGAAAGACAGACTGGAAGGCTGCAGGAGAGGCCAGGAAGTTGGTGCATGCCAGTCTTCCTCTGTGGGCACACTGGAGGGAAACCTCGGGTGTCATTTCTGGGAGCTATACCCACCTCTTTTGGGATGGTCTCTACTGACTTTGAGTTTGCTGTGTAGGCTGGATTGGTTGCTCAGCCTGAGAGGCCAGGGCTCTACCCCAGCTCCACCCCTCAGCTCTTAATTAGTCCTGTGTGATGTGTCACTGTGCCCGGCTTTTGGGTTCTGGGAAATTGGCTAGGTCATCCCCATAGTCCTGATGGATATTTCTGGAGAAAGCAGTTTGAGTATCCAGAAAATGCCCTGCACTCAGCCCGTCTGCTCACCCTGTGAGAAGACTCTATGTGGTCAGGTGGCCTGCAGTCCCGGGAAGCTTTTCCCTACCCCTGAACGTAATCACACACAGAATGTAAATACGCTGATGCAACAGACCCTGACCCACACTGGCTCTCAGGATGGCTTTGGAGACAGGCTAGGTTTGGGTTTTGCAGGTTAACAGTCTGTGTGACCTTGGGGAAACAACTTCTCTAAATGTCATCTGTAAAATGGGGGATGTTAGTCACAGGCTCCTTCTAACAGCATGACTGTTGCCTTAGTTGATGCATGTAACATTGCTTGTGACGGTGGCCAGCAAATGGCTGGCACTCTACGTTTGCCCAGATTCTAGTATGTTTTGATTTACTTATTTATTGTATATGAGCACACATTGCTGTCTTCAGACACACCAGAAGACGGCGCTGGATCCCATGACAGATGGTCGTGAGCCACTATGTGGTTGCTGGGAATTGAACTCAGGACCTCTGGAAGAGCAGTTGGTGCTCTTAACCGCTGAGCCATCTCTCCAGCCCCCGATTCTTATTTCAAATGCCCCCAATACTGTTTTCCCCAGGAATCCCTCCGCTAGGAGTCCCTGGTTTCACGTGATCGAGAAGCATGTTTGCCAACCCCACACACAGATTACAAGCCCCCAAAGGAGCGAGTCTCTGTGGTAACAGTGTCAACTCCAGTCCCCTGCACATGTGGACAGCCAATCCCCACAAAAGGACGGTGCACGATGGAACAAGGTACAGACCGGAAATCAGAGGCATTAGAGTGATCAGAAAGAGGCCAGAGGCTGTTGAGCCAGCTCAGCAGGGAAGAGGACGTGTTGTCAGGCCTGACAAGTGGAGGTTAAACTCCAGAACCCATGGTTGGAAGAGAGAGTTGACTCCTACAAGGCTGTCCTCTAGGTTCCACAGTGCTCCGT